>NC_134318.1:34246159-34551337 GCF_964195595.1 Calonectris borealis | reverse complement strand
TTAAAAAGTTACCAGCTTTTATTTAAAAATATTTTCATACACTTTTCTAAACTGGTCTTATTTTATATATATTTATAAATAAATAATATGTAGCTGTGATTTATGTATTATATATGAAGAAAATTCACGTATCTAGGAAAAGTTTTTTCAAGGTTACAAATGGAAGTTAGGAGCCCAAGTATCATTTGGTGTTCGTGAGACTTAGTACTCCTCAGAACCTTGCAACTGTACTGTAGATCTGTCAGTGCTGTATGCACATGGACACATACATAAACACAAGAACGTAGGGTAGTGTATATGAACTCTCTCTGGTAGATACTAATTTTCATGGATTTATTTGACTACCGTTATTGTGTATTTTTGGATGAATAAATATAGGGCACCTCAAATGCAAACTTATAATTACTTCTGCTTGGTTTTCCTTAGAATTTATACCGGTCTGACATGAACTTTATGCGAGGAGTTGGATGTATTACTCCAGGGGCCCTAGAGATTGAAGGAAAGAAGAAAGCTTCTGAACTCATCAGCGAGGTAACAAAAGAGGGTTTTGATTTCTCCACTACAAACAAGAGTTTGCCAGATGTCTTTCTATTAAACTGGGCTGGCAAAGTGACTCAATGGATAATGCTAGGCTCCCTCCCTTTGTGTTTGATCATTCCGTTCATGTCCTATCTGCAGATGGGTGAACCTGATGGAGTTCAAGGTTTTGCAGATTTCACTAACTGTTTTCACCAATCTTTTCTCCTGTGTTTCAGACCCAGGAGGTTGTTATTTTATGTTACTTATTTTAGCTTTAAAATGGGCTTTTTCAACTAAACATAAGGCTGTGCCTATCTCTACTAAGTAGCTTGTACTGTTTCTCCAAAATTAGACCTGCAGAGTGCCCAATCCATTACACTGTCCTCAGGTCTGCTCCTACTCTACAGTCTTAGTCTGTTTTTCACTTGCTGGTTTTGTGTGCTATTATTTTCCCTGCTCTGTAACTGGATTTTTATTTCCTCTGTCGTGTTCTCTTCTTACAGTCTCTTCTAGTTTCAAATCTTGGATCTATTGCCCATATTCACATAGATGTGAAATTACGAAAAATAAGAGTGCTCTTCCTAGTTGTGTTCTAGTGAATGGAATTATTTTGTTACAGAATTCTGACATAGGACCACAGGCCAGGTGGAACCTCATTTTTCTCACAAAAATGTTCAGTGGGCTTGTGCAGACCTTCTCTCTGGATTGGGTTGCCTTTACTAATTCCACTAGCCAGGGTTAATGACACCAAAGAGTGAAATAACCTCATTACTGTATTCAGCATAGCAGCACTTTTTTCACTTTTTTTTTTTTTACACCTTATTCCTTATTTACATTGCATTTCCCCTGTGAGACTTGAATGCATCAAATTCAGAGTAGCAAAAGGTAAATTAGTCTAACAGTTAATAGACACATATCCTTTGCAAAGTAGAGTTTTAAGCACAAGTAGCAATACTAGACCACTGGTATTAGAAGAAGTCCCTTATCTGACAAGACAATTTAGTTATTCTGTTCATTTTTCTTTGTGTGTGAACTCAGAGTAAATATCGTCAGCAGCCACATTCCTTCAAGTACACATCGGTGACAGACTCTCCTGGCCTCCTTCATGCAAAATTCAGCAATATGATTGCTAATGAGGTAGGCTCTCCTAACGTGAATCAGAAAATATGCTTTTCAAAATGCAGCGAGCTAGGGATGGAGGAGTGGGAAAGAGAAAACCCTGTTCTGAAAGCAAAATGCATCAAAAAGAAAGCTAGCATCGCCGATTTGTGCTTTTTCACAGTTAGATCACATTTTATTATTTCCAAACATTTAACACCATTTGCAATTCAATCTCTTTTAAAAAGCTTAAATAGTACCCATACAATAGAGTCTTGTTATCGTTTTTTTTTACATGAAACAAAGCCTCCAAAGATCATTTCTGCGGGGTGTTCTTGAGGGAGCTCATTTGCATAGTATGGTCCACTTTAGAGGGCTCCTAAAAAAAGAATCACTTTTCTAATTTTTGAAAAACACGAAGAAACCCACGGGCAAATTATCAAAATCATCTGTAATAACATGAGGAAAAATCCAAGCTAGAAAATATGGCCAGTTTACCAGAAATGCCTGCCCTTTTATTTAACACACATTCATGGCACCCTTAGTGTTCTTAAGTCCACTTTTGGCATGCTGGGAACATATCAATGCAAGGTTGGCATCATGATATATGTGTAAAAATTAATGTAAAAGTTTTTTTCGCCCAGAAAAAAAAAAACCATGCAATTGCAATTGAAATGGTATATCCTTAGCTGGTTTTTGTGCTGGCTGACTATAGTTGTCATAATCATAAACAACTTAGGTACTGCTCCTATGTTATTGAAACAATAGAAAAAATTAACTGCAATTTTCTTTTTTGATATCTTTCCTAGCGCATGTATAAAGCGGCAGGAGAGGACAGTAAGCATCACTATACACCAACACTGGGTCTGCCTGAGTTTACACGGGCAAGAATAAATGCAGCCAACCTTAGTGATGTAAGAATTTGTTCCGTATTTCTTATACTTATTTGGGATGGCGGATGAATTGTGCAGTGGCAAGGAAGATGGATAAGTAGAGGACTTTTTTAGATCTATTCTATTTATGCTTTCCCTGATTTGATTATAATGATATTTATCTCCATTAGCATGTATATGGTTGTGAGTAAATTAAATCTGCATAAAGAACGAGACATGTTTTGTCTGAGTTAGTAGGATTTCCCAAAGATAATTTTAAAAAATCCTTTGATTATGAAGAATGAGACTGTAACGCAGAATAACAAATGAAGGAGTGTTCCTTTGTTTGTTCCTTTGTGCATTTAAAAGTGAAACAGCAATCTACATGTGCCTTTCCTACTTTAGGCAAAATACAGGGAATCTTGGCATAATCTACGTGCTCAAGGCTACAAGCTGACAACGGAAGCACTCCCGTTCCAGACTGCCAGGGCCTCCAGAGAAATTGCCAGTGATGTGAGTTGAATGATTCAACCTTCCTTCTTGCCTAATTTCTGTTAACTTCATGTAAAACAATGTCTAAAGCAGATTTTACTGAATTAAAGCAACTCCATAACCATGTGAGACAAGTGTGAGACAGAATATATTGCTTATGAATGAGATTCTTTGTGTGAATTAAAAAAAAAAAAGAGGAGGAAGAATCACTGCCAATCAGGAACCAAGCTCGGTTAAACATCTTCCAGTGGGAAATAGCTAGTGAATTAAAGTGTTTGCAGACAGACAAATCCGAGGGATTCTGCTCCTTTCCAGGCTTTCAGCTCCTCACATAATGAAGTGCCCACTAATTCTGTCCACCCTGCTTTGAGCTGACTTTTGGAAGAGCTTAGTGCTCCTGAGTTGAAATGAAGTCAGAAGCTGCTGAGCGTTCTCTGAATCTCTGAAAATCAGGAGCTGCCTGTCTGGTTAGGAAGTGAAAATTAGTGGATACTCCTGTAAATACATGTTCCTTTAATTTCTGAAGTAGAGGAAACAAATCTTCTTGCCCTTAAAAATATCATCTCACTTGGATAGTTTGCAAAACACTCAAACATGGTGGTATCCATTTCTCAGAAAGCCTAAGTTCATTTCTTCCTCACAAGAAATTTAATAAATTATAAGAAAAACTGACAATTAAACTAAATTTAGTAAAAAAAAGTCTTCATTTTGTCTAGTATTCAGTTACATATTTTATCTCTGATGTGATAAAATATGAATATATTTAATATGTATTTGTTTTATGAAGCAATTATTTCTAGCTGTAATTTATAATGTATACTTAACCATATTTTGCAGAGTGCTTTTGGTTACAGCTTCAGATCTGCTTTAAAGGATACAAGTCCATAATAGAATTACATCCACTTACAACAGATCTGAATTTGGCCCTTCATCTTGGAAGCACTTTATAAACATTAGCTACTGTAATTTAATCCCCACAACTCTCTTGTGTGGTAGATAAGTGTTATTATCCCATTTCAACTACATTATGAACTCTTCAGGGCCCAGGCCTTCCCTTTAAAGTTCCAAGCACCCTGTTGATGCTGTATAAATAATCATTATCATCATCATCACTATTTCACAGAAAGGATAAATGCAAGATCATAGGGAGAGTCGTAGTCCCAGCTAAGATGAGAATGAGGGGTTGCTGGTGCTTATTCTTGTGCTCAGACCACCATCTTAGGCTTCTCAACATAGTTATTGATCCAAGAAAACTGAATTTACTCTTTAAAATAGCTGGGTGGCATTTGCAAATCTGAAGGCTACAGAGTGCATGATGTTTCTCTTTTGTACAGATTTTTTTCTTCTGTCTTTTGTTTGTTTCTCTTATGTTCTCATTCCTAGTGATGGGAATAAAATTCTATGAGAGATAATAAAAGTGCGTGATCTGAGCTTAAACATAATCCATACTTTGAGCATATTCAGAGAATATATTGAGATGTGCTTGACTTAAATGTTGCAACTACTGTGGTATTTAAATTTGAGAGCAATGAAAGATTCAGACAATTACTTTCCAGTGCTGCATATGTTGGCTGTTTTTACAGACAGCATAGATGTTTCAGTGACTTATCCTAAGTTAATCATCTAGAGTAGCCAGTCTAAGTTTTGCACTTTTTCACTTTTACCCTTTTTTATTTTTAGTACCAATATAAACACAACTTTGTGATGGAGAGAGGAAAGCACATTGGTGCCAGAAGTGTTCTGGATGACACCAGGTTGCTGCATTGCTTGCATGCTGCCAAATTACAGAGTGCACAGGAGTATAAGAAGGGATCCCAAGAAATGTGGTCTCAGTACCATCTGCCCATGGACATGGTAAATCTTGTCCATGCCAGGAAAGCCCAGGCCTTAGCAAGTGATCAAGATTACAGAAAGAGGCTCCATGAATTTACAGCACTCCCAGAAGACATGAAGATGAAATGGGCCAAAAGAGCCCACATGCTACAGAGTGAGGTAAAGACTTTCCTTCAGCAATAACAAAGCTTTGAGTGACTGGCACAAATTGTATGTTGACATTGGGCAGTGTTTTTAGAAAGACCATTTGGAAACTTACGCATGTGTAGCAGCAAGATATCCGATTGCTTCTCAGGATGGAATATATGTGAATCAGAGGTTCTCGTGTATGAACCTGACGGAAAATCACTGTGGTCCATGTCACTTATTCTAGAGCTGAGAGATATCATCTCTCAGCTGTTTGGATCACAGCCAGTCAGTGGTTTGACAGCCACTGCTCTACATGCAGAATTCTTTGAGCAGAAGGTTAAATGCTCAGATGTTGATTTGGGATACGTTAGAAGGTAATTTTGCAAACAGAAATGGTCATATCAAATAACCAGTTCCCCAGATACGTTTGCAGAAATTGCTCATGCAAATGTAAGTTCAGATAAACTTTGATGACAGAAATGATGGAATCTCAGCATGGGCCACATCCATGCTCTCTTTACCTTACCATGTACCTTTGTTCAGGGACAAGCCATTGTCTGTATGTGCTTTCAAACAGATGTTGAGTGCATGCATAAAGCTGCATGGATGCAGGTACCTGTATTTTGATGGCTTAGGGTCCAGTGTCATTAGCTGCTCTGTAGCAGGAAGCTCTGTTCGGGTGTTTTTTGTTTTGTAAGGAAAGAGACTGAATCAGCAGGGAAGTGAAAAAGGTTGTTCAGAAAGTTATGCTAACTGTTTATAGATCTTTAGAGAGCTGATCATTTACGGAGCTCAGGATTTTATTGGGAGACAAAGTAATGGGATATTTGTTGGATTTAGTCAGATCTGATGAGCAGGTATTAACAGATATTCCAGCTATGAAAGTCAGAGTGGCAATCAAAGCACTGGAGAGTTTTATCCTTCTTTCTTACTCAGTGTACTTGCTATCTGGTATCCCAGATGTACTCTTCATTGCCAGAACTTTTTTGGGATGTTCTTGTGATGGTATAGAAGCTGTTGCTAGATGCAGTTCTTTGCCTTTCCAACTCCCATTCCTGTAATGGCTAACAGATGGCATACAGGTGTCGTGAATGAGTGGTTTAAAGGCCGCTTAAAGAATCACCTTCAAAAATATTAGCAGAAAGTAATTTTAATGAAATTTATAAAAGTGTGACTTAACAGTTCAATGGCAAGGTTCACTCTATTACTTTCTATACAGATGAAGTATACAAAGGAAAATTGTATTAGAATTGAGTTGGAATGATTTATACAGAGACCGAGGATGGAAAAGGGTAAGGGAGACCCTCCTGTTGAGTCACGAGGTTCAGAGAAGACTCCCTTGCTCTCTAAACTCCTGATGGAGCTTAGGTGCGGCTGGATCCAATCTTAGTCTCAGACTTGGACAACGGTTTATGTCTAATACAAAAAGGGTAAGGGAGACCCTCCCGTTGAGTCATGAGATTCAGAGAAGACCTGGCTGAATCAACTCCTACGCCAGACTTGGTCAACGGTTTATACCTAATACAAAAAGGGTGAGGAGACCCTCCCGTTGAGTCACGAGGTTCAGAGTAGACCCCCTTGCTCTCTAAACTCCTGATGGGGTCTAGGCACGGCTGGATCAACTCCTAGTCTCAGACTTGGTCAATGGTTTATGTCTAAGGGATTATATGTGTCCAGCAGCAGTCTAAGGTTCATTCACAGCTTAAGATAGATCATAAGATTTTAGCAGCACTTAATCATTAACTAATTTAACATTTACAAAGTAAGTTAGTAGAGTCTACTACAATCACAACAGTGACTTAATTACAGATTATGCTTATTATCAGTTCAAACACACACACACACACACACACAGAGAAATATATATATTAATGTACAAAAGGTATACCTGTTAAAAATTCCCCTTAAGTTCAGTGAAATATTCACATCAAATGTCTTGGCATTTCTCAATGGGCAAAGGGTTGAGTCTCGAGGAGTGTTTTGGCCGAGGAGTGTTTCAGCCCAGGTCCCGTGGCAGTTGGCGACGGTCCTAATATCACAAACTTGAGAGTTCGCGAGCTCTGAGAGGCATCCCACTCAGAGGGAGATGCTGGCTGCAGCCCGCTGCGGTCGGGAGAGCTCAAAGGGTCTCACTTAGGACCACCGTTTATAGGCTTGCAAGATGATTGGCTTTAGTCATCCGTAAATTTCCATCCTGGCCACAGTCCCAGGTGGTAGTTACTAAAAATTCTCAAGGTGTCAGTATTGTTCCACTTGAGCAGTAGGAGTATGTTCCAGCCTCAGCCATGCAGAATTTCTGATACAGTCAAGGAATGCTTAACCGCCAGACTCAGTACACTGAGGCCAAGGTTTCACGGGAATTTCTGAGATCAACAAGCGGCCCAGACGAACAAGTGGCCCAGGAGAAGCAGGGGGAATGCACCACCACAACAGGTAGTTATGTCCAGGAAGGCAGGATTTTTTACTATTTCCTGATGTGTGATGGTGGCTCATGTGATAGGAAAGTGGCATTTCCAGGGACTTAGTCCTTAGACCCTAACAGCAGGTGCTTCAGAGCTTGCCTACAAAGGGACAGGGTAGGAGGTGAGTAAGAACCTCAGTACTTGGCTCTTTGCCTTTAGACCCCACAGGTTAAGAATCCAGAGAAACGATGAAGGTGGTTTTGTCTGATACCCTCACTATCTAGTAGAGTAATGCACAAAATGTTTGTGCTAGCTAGCTGTTATGTCCTTTTGCATATAGGGGAAAAAAAGAAAAAAAACCCAAAATGGATGATTGGATTAAAGTCACACAGTGAGCCACTGTCACTCTGAAGGAGAAGTCAGAATTGTTGGGATTGCGGGTACTTTACTGACTTTCACTTTTTATTGGGTCTGCCTTGTTTTCTTTACTGGATTAGGAGGTAAAGCAAGCCTTTAATGTGAATAAAGAAAGAGTAATGTGTCCTCCTAGAAATGGGGTTAATGAGGAAGCATGCACCAGATAAAATAATTAGTATTCCTGACTTGAACTCACCTCAGAAAATTATTTCAAAAAGGGTTCTTTTACACCCAGTACAAACAGGTTATTACTTACTGCTTTGAGTCATACTAATTCACTCGTGGGGCCTTCTCTTGTAACTTGCATATGATACATTATTTAATTCCTGGTGGAATGAACAAATGCAAACAGTTTGGCTTTACGATGTGATATGTGCATGGCAAATGAAAAACCTCAAAATGTTAATATGAATCAGGGAGTCTTTTTAAAAAACCTTAATAGCTCTGGATACAAAACTGATAGCTAATGATTTTCATTTTTAACAGCATCACTATAAATCAGACCTGAACTTCATGAAAGGAGTTGGTTGGATGGCTCTGAGATCTCCGCAGATAGAAAGTGTAAAGAAGGCTGGAGAGCTCATCAGCGAGGTAACTGATAAATCTTTCATGGGATAGCACGTCTGTAGGAATTGTTTACCATCAAGGCTCCTCGTTACATGACACTTACGAATGTAGCTTATCATTTCCTTTTGATGTGGGAGCCTGTTTATACAAGGTGTAAGTTACCAAGAAGCAGTACAGGAGATGCAAGTCCACTGTGTGACACCTGCTGAATATTTTCCATTCCAAATGAAACACAAGAGTATAAACAAAACGTAGCAATAAATAAATGCAGTAAACTCCATTATGAAATTCTAAGCAGGTGGTTATGGAAGTGATATAGAAAGATACAGCATTGACAACCACACTGAAAGGGCATTTGCTTGCTCAGTATCATGCATTAATGGAGAAAAATTATGAGCTGTCAAAAGTGTAGTGTTCGAAAGCTTTTTGCATGTGAATTTTCAGTGGGAAGTCCTTCTTGCACATACACAAAAAAAGAAGTTTGGTGCCTGAGCACCACAGCAATGATGCAGTGGCATCCCCATTCCCTAGCTGAAAGACCAACTGAGACTAAAGCAGAACAGTATGTTTTTAATACTGTGGCTTCAGGAAGGTGGCTTTTATGTTTTACTCCATTTATCACACACTTGGAATTGTGATATATCATGAACAGAAACATCCTGTGGTTTTTTCCCTTTGTTTGTTTTTGTTGCCTCCTCCCCCTTTCAGATAAAGTACCGTCAGAAGCCAGAAAGTTTGAAGTTCACTGCCGTGGTTGACTCTCCAGATTTGATTCATGCTAAAAACAGCTACCTCCAGTGCAGTGACGTAGGTTTCATTTTACTATAAGTGATCTTTTGTTGTACTATAATGCATAAAAGAATCGATCTCGACATTGCTTCCAGTATCAGTTGCATTCGATGACTTTTGACTCCACAGAGACTGTACAAGGCTGGAGACTCCGAAGCCAGGCACAGGTACACCCTGCCTCCTGATCATCCGGATTTTATCCGAGCCCGCCAGAATGCACTTCACATCAGTGATGTAAGTAAGCCTTTTCCTTTGGGGAGTTGACTTGGTAACTGTCATCAAGGAAAACAAACTTGCTTGGGAATGAAAAGCTTTCATGTATATGTAGAAACCAGGTTCTCTGAGCCTGACCAAAACTGAAAAAGCCAGAGGCTGTGGACAACCAACATGTTGTTAGGTTTGGGCTGGAGAGATCAGGAAAAGTCTGTTGATTTTTCTTTTGAGAATTGGTTCTGCTTTCTGGGGCAGGAAGCTATTATTAAGGATTTCAGTCCTTCAGTATAGGTATGGTTAGTTACAACTTTAAATCTATCTTTGGGTGGGGGAGGTGGGAGAATCCTCTTTCCTTGACTATACAATCTATCTTCATGAAGCTGCAACACTCTGTTGAACTGATCCCTTAGGCACAGTTGTCATCAACCTGGATGCAACTGAATCAGTGAGTGGGATTGGTTTTAAGGGATTTTGTTTCCACATTATCCCAAACAAAGGCACTCAGTCTATTCCTAATCTACTGTTCTCTGATTAAATAGCTGTTGTCCTTCACTGTAGGGTCAGAGTGACCTTAGTTTATAAGAAGCTTTGAGCTCCTTGTTTGGTGATAGGTGCTCTGTAGGTGAAAGAAACAAATAGGATTTATATTCTTTGAAGCAATAGAGGAAAAGGTAAAAAGGCAAAGGGGTGATTGCACACAAATGAAAGATCAGACCTAGACCTGTTAGCAGGGCGTACAGTAATGTTTGCATTGCTTCTACCCAGGCTGCCTTGCAGGATTTTTGGCATCTCAGTTTACCTTCAAATTAAGCACCACCTAGCACTAAATTCACCAGTGAAATAGAAGAATATCCTTTGAAATGTGAAGTGGATTTTGTGCTTGTTTTCATATGGTCACAAACCCCAGAAAGGATGAATCAAAGTCTTACAGAAAGCAAATGAATAAAATCAGAAGGGGACAGCCAAAAGTGTCAGCTAAGATACCATGGCTGTATAGCAGGACCTGCAGACTGGAAGCTATTTTAAGAAAGCTACTAATGGAAGAAGAACCGAATCTAGAGCAATTTCTCTTCAGTATGTAAATGTATTTCACATCCTCAAAGTCACATTAAATATGTTAGAACCGGCTGTTATTCCATATGAGTTAATGAAGCCACATGTGGCTGGGGATAGAGACAGGGATCAGTTGAAAAGCTTGAAATAACTGGTATTGAAATTATGATGCCATGAAACCCAAGACACTGCAAGTGGATGCATCAAAAGAGAGAATAAGGGCAATATCAATGCAATATTGATGTGACTGATGCATCACAGTTTCTAATAGAAATTAAATCACATCAAAAACAACCACATTCAAGTACAAAAGGAAACCCTGGTGGCACTTTTCAGATGAGGCATTTTATCATTATGGTGAATAGAAAAGAAGTTGAAGTGCTATAGAACTGGATCAAAACCTTGGAGATGGTACTGATGACTCTTGATACAAATAAACCCAGTAGGATAAAACATTTATTATCGCAGTTATGGGACTGCGTTTAAGAAACTGCAGGGGGAAATGACTGTTTTGTTCTTTTCTTTTCAACACAGAAATTGTATAAAACATCTTGGGAACAGACAAGGGCATCTGGCTATGATTTTAGGATTGACGCCATCCCATTCCAGACAGCAAAGGCTTCAAGAGAGATTGCTAGTGATGTAAGAATTGTTCTGTCTCAAACACTTCCCAACCCTCTTCCCATGCCACCCCCACCCTGTAAAAATGGGTCAATTCTGACGTAAGTGAACCTTGTTCTGGTTTGGAAAATTGGTGACCCAGTGAAACCAAATGCCAGTTAAGTGCAAAGATTTCCAACTAAAGGCTCCCATTAATAACATCCAATACCAGGCTGCTCTGTTTCACTTCAAAGAGTTATTCTTGGGAACGAAGCATATTATGATGTAGTTAAATAAAATAGGTACTAGGCTATGAATAGTTAAAGCATGGTCTAGAATAAAATGGGTCACCTTTGAACACAGAAGACCACAGCTGGCAAGAAAGCTGAAGACGGAGGAGCTTCATTGCTTGAGCTGTGTATTGAGTGCGCCCAAGAACGCAACAATAAGAGGACCTCTGATTGCTTTTGAGAGATGAGTATTTTGGGCTCCCTAAGTCTTTCTACTCCTTTAAAAATTAGCACAAAGGGCATTCCTCTAAAGTGTCTTGTTAGATTAGGAGATGTGGTTTGATATCAAACAAACCCTTGGTCTTTGTGCACTACATTATTGATAGCTAGGGGAGGGTAAGTCATTTCATAACAGAATTTGAAGGTAATCTGAATGTGAAAATAAGATTTTCCTCTGCACTTCCTGCAGTACAAATACAGAGAAGCCTTCCTGAGAGATAGAGGCCAGCAGATTGGATTCCTCAGTGCAAATGATGATCCCAAAATCAGGCATGTCCTCAGAGTGGGGAAACTCCAGAGTGACAACCAATACAGGAGTGGATATGCCCAAAACATGGCACAGTTCCAGAGTCACCTCAACCAGCCAGGATTCCTCCATGCTAAGAGAAGCCAGCAGCTTGCAAGCAATGTTAACTACAGGCAGCCTTTGCACCAATACACTTGTGATCCTGAGCAGCTAAATGTGAAGCATGCAAAGCAGGCCTACAAGCTGCAGAGTGATGTAAGTATAGCTGAGTGACACTGTCCTTCTAAGTGCTAGGCGCTGTCTGTGGCAATGTGCTTCGCAGACCTTACCTATCAACAAAATCACATTCTTGAAAGAACTACAGTCTGTTTGCTGAAAATGAATAATTTGTTTATTATCGACTCTGTTGCTCTTTATATGCTATCTCTTGAATACCCAGGGCATGTGGTTTGATTAGAGACAAACAAAATAATACACGCTGGTGTATGTTTCATTCTCTCAGGTAAAATACAAGTCTGACTTGAATTGGCTCAGAGGCATTGGCTGGACTCCCCCAGGTTCTCACAAAGTCGAAATGGCAAGAAGAGCTGCTGAGTTGGCATACATTCGGGAAATGGGATTGCAGGGTGCTTCTGCTCAGTATGGACCAGGAATTGTAAGTAGAGTAAACCGTTCTTCTCACAAATCCCAGCAGCTCTGCTCTCCAGAAGGCAGACAGGCACACATCCTGTTTAATGCTTTTGAATGCTCTTTGGAGTCTGCAGTTCTCCCCATTATTTGAACAGAATATATATACTTCCCTCATGAAGCTTTGTGGCTTGTGTACACCTTAATTTGAACCTTTCAAAAGAATTCAGCCCTGTCACAGCTGAGGAATTCCTGTAGGGACTAGGAAGTGCCAATGGATAGGATTTACTTATATTATGGGACGTGTTTCTTGGACATTGTCAGATCTCCAAGTATCCTAGTATCTCCATGGAAAGCAGAAGTAGAGGTGGAAGGGACTCCCTGTACAACTCCCCTTCTCTTTTCCTAATTTCAGCAAAACACATTTGTGTTGCTGTGTAGTCTCCACTGGCAACTGTATTGATAGACTCAGTGTAGATTCCTAACAGCATAATGTGTGCTGTGGGAGGCTCCCCAATACTTTTGCAAAGGGGAAATGCTCCAGCCTCCTCCATCTCTGTCCAGCCCAAGATGCAAGAAATTACAAGCTGGGATCTTCCAGGTTTTCCTTCTCCCTACCTCCACAGAGATGACTCCCAATCTGCAGTGTCCCAGCACAAAAAAGCAAAAGTCCATACAGGGACTTTGTAGACCCTACAGTTAGGAAACATTAAGTTACAACAAAAGAGAAGTTCTGCACTTTAAATACTTGCTTCATTTAAGTTTTAACTTGGGCAACAAGTCAAACAATAAGCCAGCCCAAGAGAAACAGGACATATCCATGATTTACATTCCCATCTGAAAAGTTACTCAGGAAATAAATTATAACTGTGGTTGAGGAGTGCAGGCAGTGGGGACTGCAGGCAATGTCTTCTTAAGTCCTACATATAATAATGATCTGATGGTCCCGGGGAAATCTACAGGTGTGCAATCCACCTGGAACTCAGGCGTTTGCTGGTTTGCTCTTTATTTAGGGCTCAAATTAGAAATTAGGACTTGAGCACATTGGGTTCTTCGATATGTGTAGTATCTAACTTAGATGAATGGTTCCATTTTTTGCACTTTTCCATTGTAGAGATTTGCTCAGTGCAGAGCAGTGATTCAGATTTTTCTCATTTGTTTGCCAGTTGAGGTAATTTTTAATATACAAATATTTTTATAGAATAATTGTTAAAACTTTATCCTGTCCGCTGGCTGTCCTCACAATTCAGTTGGGTTTGATTTAACAGGACCAATTGGAGATGGAAGGATCTCAGCAGGTCACAGTCAATCCTGATGCTTCAGAAATTCTGCAAGTCAAGAGAAGGAAAATGCAGCTGTATTAGAAGTAAACAGAAACATGACGTCAGACAAACAGATTTTCATCTTGTCCTGCAAATCCTGTAGCTTTTCTAGTTTTCTGGGAAGCATAATAGATGGCGTCTATGAACTTTTTGTTTTAAAAAACAACATAAAGATTGCAATTTATAACATCTTTCTATTTTTGTGTGGATATTTTATCACTCTATGTATTACAGAATCTGATATTTATTTAAAGCTGTACATGAAATTAGTGCTAGGTGACTGGCAGGCTCAGCTTTGTACTACAGATGAATGAACCTGATTGGTAGAATATAAAATAATTTGTAATGAATAAATCAGATGAATCTTATTCCATACTTGTAATCTTTGGAGATTTTTATGTTCCTAGATTATTGGCACCATTGACCTAAGAGAATACAAAAGCGTGATTCAGGTGGCTTAACAGATGAACAAGACAAAGGCCAGTGGAAGCAAAGTAATCATTGACTAACCAAGGGCACGCCTTTTAGTGGACGTCAGAGAATTTGTTCTTGATTAACAGGATGTATTCAGACCACAATTAGTTTCTTCAGTCTTTTTCAAATATTCCAAAGCAAAAAATCAGAATTCGTTTGCTAGAAATTACGGCAACAGGGGTAGCTATTGATAAATTAGGTAGCTGCTTAGAGAAGGTTGTAAACCCTGGAATTCAGATGAAAGGGACATTATTATTTTAACGAATTGACTCTTCACAAACACGTCTATTCTTTATATCCTTATTTAATACCAATCCCCTGTTTTTCAAATTTCTGCACAGAGTTGCAGAATCATTGGGCAAAGAAATATACAATTCGACTTGCAAAACTTGTGAAAACCCAAGAATTATCCAATAGCTTTAGACCCATTTTTTAAGGTATTTAATATCCCCTACGTCTCACTGGTATGAATTGAAGTTAAGCCCATATACACCATTGTAGATCTGGAGCATAATAAGTAATTATCCTTTAAATCAGGAATAAAGTGGATAATTCTAATATTGATTTTTTTTTGCTTTTTCAATCTGGAATGCATCACTGATGGAATTTGTGGTTATTTGCCCTACAGAAGTGCTTTTAAAAATAATTCTCCTGCCTGATACTCCCTCCTCAGACAATTCCAATGGCGGCAGTCTTGCAAACATAGGCACATGACGAGTTTTATGTATGTGAAAAACGGCACTGGCTTTAGGACCACACACCAATAGCTTTGAGGTGTCAGGGTCCGATGAGTGCAGAAAAAACACACCTTAGCCAGGGGCATGAGGGGAAGAGGGAAAGGGTGGCAGCAGCTGAGCCTGCAGAATTTTCAGGGCTTGAAAAGCAAAACTGGAAACTTTGGCAACTGTGGCTCTGATTGATTTGGGGAAGAACTGGAGTTGCTTTACCTTCTGATCTGTTTTCCCTACAAAATGTGGGCTTATTTCAAAGCCCCCAACATGTCACTGACATTCTAGCAAACACTCTAAGGCTATTTTCAAGATGGTGATGAGGGATGCCCCATGTAGGCATGAGGAAATATCAAAAATGTTTTTGATTGAAGAGGAGGCATTTGGGGAAATGAGAAAAATAAGTAAACATCTCAAGCTTACCATTTGTCATTCCAAAGCTGTCTCCTAATGAAGTGACCTTGACTCAGACCGAATTTTGGACTTAATCCAACTGAGAAATGTTGTCACCTGGGTATAAATTCCTGGCTTGTTTTTTAACCCACACTCATCACCCCAGCTCACAAGGCCGTATACATAGTAGGAGCCGTTTTCTACACAAGTTAGTGGGCCTCCGGAGTCTCCCTGACAAGAAAAAGCACACATGTTCAAAACATGAAGCAAAATGTTAACCAAAATAAGAATGCTTTTCCCCCACCATAAGACTTCGAAGCTGTAATGATGTTTTTTTTCTATCGGATGTACCATCAGATGCTGCTCAGTTCCTGAGTAGGCTTGCAGTTCTGGAACCAGGTCAAATGATACCAAACTTTTTGGATGTAAGTTTTCATTTGTTTGAGTCTGTGACGTATATCTGACAAGGTCACATGAAATTTCCCAGGCATGAAAATACCAGGCATTCAGAGCCTGAGCTCAGAAAGATAAAGACGTGATCCTTGGCATAAATGAAAACACCTGATCTCTCCTACATCCCTCAAAATAACTTTATTCTGAGCTGGTTGGTCTCATTTTTTGTGTTATTGGTGATTTCTATTGCAAAGTATGCTTGCAGTGGTAGTTTGCACCTCAGGAAGCATTGTTCAAACTCTTCCCTGTCTTACAAGAGTATAAATATGAACTTGCTTCACAATTGCGTTAGCTATAATGAAAAGAAATATCAATCCTGACTTTCCCTGCAAGTCTTAGCTCTGATAGTGACAATCGGATCAGAATTGGTGCTCATGGCAGAGGCCATAATAAAATTGAGAGAAAAAAGGCAAGTTTTCAGGTTATTATGACAAACTGCCTCAGAAGCCAAACTTTCCAGGCTAGTCTCTAGCTTCCATAGATCTGCCTGTGGCTGACGGTGACAACATTAGCTCTAGGGATATACATCTCAAACTGTACTGAAGAAAGATGATGGCTGTTGAAATACACTGATGGGAGAAACAGATACGTATGCAGCACCCTGCCAAAGCCATTACTCTGCACAGCCTGACTATTGACACAAAAAATTAGCGTTCAAATACAGAAAAAGCAACAGACCTGACAAGAATCAGCTCTGGGTCTCTGAAGATTTCCTGCACAAAACATGCTTTCATCCAGTACGTGATCATATGCTCTGGGTGCATTGCATTTCCTCTGCGAAATCAGCTTGACATTGGCATCTAACAGCTGACGGGGTACTTCATCTACAGGATGTGCACCAAAAAAATGGAGTCACCTTCCTCCCAATCCTGTTACATGTTGTCTTTGTTCAAAATAGGAGCTTGCTTGCCATTTGGATGGGAAGGGGGAAGAGCAGGGGGATGCATGGGCTAGCCTGGGAAGAAAAGAAGTATCTGAAATCATAAGGGTTAGAGTTGGAGCCTGGAAGCTTCACTCAGGCCACCGAGTTGTTGCCTGAACAAAAGCAAAGTCAGGTATTCAGAATTTGGCTCCGATCAGCTCTACCCGTCTAATCCTGCTTTTCAAAGGTGCTGGCTGTCTGCAGCTCCCACGGGTCCCAATGGGACTTCGAGCTGCTCAGCACTTCTTAGGCTGGTGCCATTAGATGTTTTAAGACGCAGGCTAATGAAACAGATGAAAACTGAAAATCATACAATATTTAAGGGCAATGATTAATTATAGTGAATCTAAAGACATAACTTGACATCTAAAGGCAATAGCCAGAGTTTCAAAGCACTACATCTGTAGATAATTAAAGGTGGTTTATAAGTTTGGTTCTGCTTGAGTTTCAGGAAATATTCCATTTCTGCAGTGATTTCCTGAAATGCTAATAATAGCTCTGCTCAAAGAAGGAGCCATCTAGTTTGAACACATACAGGGTACTTGATATTCTTTGTTGGGGGGAAAAAAATTTCCCTGTACCCTTTTTAAGAGAGACTTTTTATTTGGAACTTTTAAAAAATGTCCATTAAATTCTGTTGGTGCATTCTGATCAAATGAACACGCTTGTCTCTTGTGGACTTCAATGAGAGTTACATCAGAAGGGAGAATTTGGTCCTATGTATCGTATCAGGCTGTATCAGTCACAAAGCACTAGGACACCTACTGCAGCCTCAGTGACACATTTTCCTTCTGCTGCTTTACAGCAACACATCAATCAGAACATGAGAAAATGCATTTTTCAGAAAATTGCCATTATCTTTTTTTAAGCATAGTAATTTCTCCCCTTAGGATTTACTGCGGGCAAGAAAGGTTTTGGATGGAGCTGGTTGAACTTGAAAAGCTTTGGATTTTTTTTATTTTTCAGTGCATCTGAAGATCCAGATGCTGCTTCTGAAAAGCTTTATCTGACCCAATGGGCTGGAAAAACCACGTGAAAGTTCCTGTCTTTCTTGGTCCTGTCTTGAAACACACAAACTGTACAATAGCCTCTCTCTTGATACCTTCTTGCTTCTATTGCTGGCTTCAGATGAAATCATGACATGGTGTGTCAGATGGCAAGCAAAAAAAATGTGTCGGGGATTTTTTCAGAACTCTGAAAGGTTTGGTTGGTCTAGCAGTTGGAGATTTCTGCTAATGAGTAATTTCCATGGCAGGGTTTAACTGTCCGTAGTTTTGAATTCCATGTCTTGGTTTCACTAAGTACCTAGATCTACACTTGGGTCTGGCAATTGCTACTGAAACTACGAGCCCACCTTGCCACCAAAATCCAGCTAACCCATAAATACCTGTTTCTGTCACGCCCCATCCAGAAATGAAGCAGTCAGTCCCAACGGGAAAGGAGAAGTTAGGCAGACATGCTGTTTTCACATACTTTGTTTCCACTGCACAGTGACCATCAACTGGCTTCAATTTAATTAGTGCTGGAGAGAAGATAAACAACAACAAAAAGTATTTGTAGCTAATTTTAATCCCTAGCCATCGTTATCAGTCTGTGACCCAACCCTCTGCAAAGCTGCATATACCTGAGGTGCTATTTGCACTACATGCTGGACCTGCCCCTATTTTTTTACCTCCCTCCACCAGTGACTTCTGCCTGCCCATCACAATTCACATCCCAAAGATTCAAATGGGTCTAAACCACAATTTGGCCTAATTATTTCCAGAATATATTCTCAATGGGGATCTTACACTGACTTTCATTGGAGGGAGGTACTTCAAACAACTGAGGTTGGAGGTGAGCCACATGAATATTCAATGAAAGGGATTTACCAATATCGTTGTGTTGGACACCGTCCTTCTCTCTGTATTTGTAATGTACGATGACCTTCTCCACATCAAATATTTGCTCTTGATGCTCTCTCTTCCTGAGGTCTTGCTTTCCAAGGGCTACTTGGAGATTTTCTGCTGGTTGTCTGCAAAAAAAAAAAGTAAATTACATGCAGACATTGTCTGTCAGTGGTGGTGAAAAACCTGCATCTTTAGTACCTGGAAGTCAAGATATTGCTTCCTCTTGTAAAGCATGGCCAGAAGATGTCCTAAGATCATTATAGGCAGGCGTAGTCAGGGAAGCGGTGTTGGACAATACACGTGCTCTTAACTTTTTGCAGTCATGAAATAAAATGATTTAAAGCTGCATGAATACTCTTTTCTCTGCATTTGGGGGCAGAGTAGCAGTGTGCTGTGTTACTGTGACTGTGATGATGAGTGGTAACTCATGGAGCCATGGGAGTACAATTGCTTGCCATTGTCTGGGCATACTTTAAATCATCTGTGCTGGAATGATCTCCAGTGTGTGATTTACTAATTTGCAAGGACAGTGGTTTCCAACCTGTGCAACAAAAATGTTGAAGGAAATGTCATATTCTAGGCTAGCTGGCACATAAACAATTGAAAGCAAAAGGCGTATTTTGGCTGTTCTGGAGATCTTATTTATGATGCAATATGTGATGTTGCTTATGGTATCCCAACATCCCCTGAGGTTTTCATGGAGTCCTTCTCTTATACTTTGCAAAACTTTGTTACATTCCTCCTCTTTTCCTCTCACACAACTATTTTAGCTCGTTTTAGGTGAGTGGGGGATAAGTTTAGTTTGTTATTCCAGCAAACACCGATCTTAAATATATGTATATTTTCATGTATGTGTTCATTTTTTCACATATATGTTTTCCTTTCAATTTCATTCCCAGCAATTGTTTGGATTGCAGATAATTTGGATTCCAAACTGTCTTTAATAACCATTCTGATTTTTATACATTTATCAATCCTAGGCATAGGACATGCACCTACTCAATGCAGTGCCCAGCAGTAAGAACCCAGCATGCTTTAATTAGCACTCCACCACAGAAATGTCTGCTCCTTTTTGAAGTCTTTATCTGCAGAGATGCCATCCAGGGATGTTTGCCAGCTGTAGTCTTAGCTCCACCATAGATCCTCTTGAGTGTCCTTTGAATTTCTGGTTGTCCACATGTTTTGAATATTTCATTTGATCCAGGTGGGTCTGTTGGGCTGTCTGTTGGCTGTGGGCTCTCTTCAGCTGCGTTGGAAGAGACAGCAGATGTATAATGCAGAGATAATATCAGACTGGAGTTAAGTAACAGGGGGTCACCTGCAGCTTTGGACCACCTACACGCTGCCAAACAGCTCACTTCTAATTCTTTACCTGTTCCTGAGCAGGGTGAAACATCACAGAAGTCCCATTCCACTTTGTGATTTTTTTTGATGTAGCACCAGGGTTTTTCATCCTCATCGGGGTTCCTGAAGGGAACAGTTGAGAGCATCAGCCAACAGGAATGGGGACACCTCCACAAAACCAGCGAAGGAGCTGAGGATGCTTAGGGGAGCAGCCTCATGCTCCCATATGATTGATAGCCAAACTTCCAAAAATATTCTTTCATAAGATTTGCCAAAGAAGATGTCTGAGATAAGGGAGTGAAGCTTCTGCCATTTTACTATCCCCATACCTATCTTAACCCTAAGAAAAATGAAGGGCTGATTCAGGAAATGAGGGCTGCTTCTAGAAGCCTCACATCAGCACAGTGACTTAGGGAATGCACCTATAACATCCTGGTGTTTTATAGACAGGCAGTGTCTAGAAAGATGTGAGATCTTAACACCATCAGTTTGTCAAATTCATAAGCAGTTTGCCCTCAGTGCTCTCTTTGATATAGATGTCTCAATTGCTTCTTCAAAATATTACCTGCAGAAGTTATGTTCACCGATGCCATAAGAGTCAGCATCCTCCATAAAGGCATTAATAGGGTAGTCCAGGAGAACATGGGAATTCCAGTGCAGGCAGGTCTTGCCATTCACTGCTTGGTTCACTTTTCCTCTGTACTTAGAGGAGGCCTCTTCATAACAGTCGTCCGGTCCTGTAGGAAGACAATGCTGATATGAAAATGACTTTTGTGTTGTTCCTTGCCCAAAATGGTTCCTTTTCCTTCCCTTCCTTCCCCCATGTTCATTTTATGGAGGATCAGAAGGACCTACTGGGTCATGTAATCCTACGTAGGCCAGAAATAAGAGTCATGTCCCAACATCTGTCCACCTTGAAGCTTGATTGACTTCAAATGCCTGAAAACTCTTTGCATGGTAAAGACTTAGCAGCTAAGAGGTGTCTTAATGCCAAAGTAGAATCTCTCCGTCAATGGCCTGGGCAAGAAATGTTATCGGCAGGATTAGACAGAAGTGGGCACAGAGCTGCTATCATGCTAGGGCAATGAATATGCCAAAAGGAAGGTTGTGGGGTTGTGAACCTAACCTGTAGGCGAGGTGGAGGAACAGTCACCTGCAATGTGGAGCAGGTAATGGTACATGGAGTTTGACGTGCAATCAGATTTTAAAAGAGAAAGAAACAAATCCTTCTCCTTGGAAACATATGTATGGTGCCCATGGTGGTGCTGCAGAGGCAGAAGGCTCTCCATGCAGGCTGGAGTAATCCCATGCCCTTGGCCACCCACCCGTGTCAGTGGCTGTCCTCCCAGCCTGGGGAGTCACAGGCAACTGGACATGAATCTTCACTACTCAGCTTTTGGGTGTCTGAGGAAAGCCGGGTGTTCCTTCTCCATGGGACACATGCCACCTCTGGGAAATGTGCTCGCTCGTTATATACCAGTGGGACCTTGCTGAAGCACACTTAGAAAACATCAGTATGGGAACTGTTTTGAGCCCTTTTGCTGATGGTGGCTGCAGAAGTCAGCCTCTTCCTCCAACACTCTCCCCGAGGAGGCCGGTGCCCCGGTGCAGTCAGGTACTTGGTGCGATGACGGCATCAGTCAGTCTGACTGCGGGGTGAAGCCAGCCCTTGGCTGCCTGCAGGCTTCGCCCCTCCCCTCTCCCCTGGAGCCGTGACGTACCGATCTCACAGAATCTCCCTCTGAAAGGTTCGGGGCACTCGCAGGTGAATTTCGATCTGATTCTGTGCCGTACGCAGATACCTCCATTTTTGCATGGGTTTGGTCTGCACGGTGAAGATGCTGTCAATGTGGAAAACACAGAACAGCCTTGTCACTGCTGGACGTTATACAGCCACTCGCATGCCCGGTGGAACCTGGGGAGAGCTCCCACTTAGCCTGTTGCCTTCAAGTTCTTATGAACTCTTGAAAAACACTTATCATCGGGGGTCTCACCAGTGAGTGAGCCACCACCCTGTAAACCAAGCATGACTCATCACTGACCAGCCCCAGGGATGGCAGCCATAGCAGACTCAGGCTGGATGAGCAGGGCAGGACCACCCTGTGCGGTGGGCTGCACGTGATGTCCCACTGCTGACCGTCTGCGGTGAGGCGACCTCGCCGTGCCGTCCCCACCGCAATTCACTCAGAGCCCCGCTAAGCAGGAGCCTTTTCTGATGGGGCTGTGCTCACCTTGTTGGCAGTTGGGTATCTTGTAGGGGTGATTGCAGCTGCACTGAAAATAAGGTGGGGTTAACGTGATCAGGCAGTCTCCCCCGTGGCACCTCTTCTCCAAACAGATGTCCTTCACTGTGGAAAACAGAGACACGAGGTACTTCAGCAGCATTTGCGTGTGTGTAGGAGCTGTGCTCTCGCAGAGATCATGGGAGGAAACGCTTTCTGCTGACGCTCCGAGGAGGCTTTCATCTGTCTGGTGTGGACTTGGGATTTCCCTTCTCGTTCACATTATCTACGGAAAAAAATCTGCAGGACCAACGAGCAGCTCACCACTGCCCACCTGGCAGGGGATATAGAAGTGCTTTCTGCACACCTAATGTCTATTTTACTGGATACCACTTCAGACAGACTTTGGTCTGGATGAGGAGCTAAGTGTGAGACCTATGAACGTGGCTGTGGTGGGCTGTCAAAACCCTCACCCCAGCAGACAGTGGGTTTATAAAGCCCTGTGTTGGCTTCTGTTGACAGAACTGAACAGTAACATTAGTTGCCAAAACAAGGAGCGTTAGTTAGCAGAAGAGCAATTACCTTTCTCGCACGTAGTCCCAGCATACGGCTCAGGGCAGAGACAGCTGAAGCTGCTTCCTCTGTTTTCACACCTACCGTTGTTCTTGCAGGGGTCGGAGGAGCATGGGTCCCCTAGGGTAAGGATGGAGATCTTTTAGTTTAACTTTCAGCTTCTCCACCTCCATTACCTGCTTTTTCTTCTCACATTTTCTGACTGCAGAAGGCTGCCTTCCTGGCCACAGCATCCCATGTAACAGGTACCACATTTACACATCAGCTCATCAGCTGCAGGAGCAGCTATGAATTGCTGCAGAGCCTATTGCAAGGTGTAACAGCTCATGGCTTCGGGTCTGGAGCTCCTCAGCTCCGTTTGCCATGTCTACGATGGAGCTGTAACGGGGCAAGTCCCTTCCTTTGCTCAGGGCCGGATTTGCCTCTATGGCAGCAGAAGAAGCAGGTGCCTTAAGAGCCAGAGCTGGCCCTGGGCATCTGCCTTCACACACTTAGTGTGGAGGCGTCTGGATTCAGAATTGCCCTGGTTGCAACATGGCACTAAATCTCCCCTGGCAAAGCCATCCACCACCATTATCCTGTATAATTCCCCTGGGTGGCTGCTGCTGCAAGGGAGCAGGCACCTGCTGAGAGTCACCTGCGTGCTGCTCCTCACACCACGCTCAACATCTCCACTCCACCCCAGGCTGCCAGGAGCCATTGGTGTTGGGGACAGCCCCATACCAGCTCTGCTTTCTTTGTACCAGGGGATATAACCCCGGGGATGTTACAGGCAACTTCCCTGTCTTTCCTTTTCTGAATGATCTCAAGGATCCTTTCCTGCTCTCCAGAAGTTTGGCAAAACAGAAAAAGAAAAGAAAAGAAAAAACCCTGCAACTGAGAAAAAAGAAAAAAAAAAAAGGAAACCTGCTCTACATTTGGTAGAAACATATATCCCATGAAAACAGCAATTACATCTTACAGCGTCTATAGTCAAATAAGCCCGTGCTTTTTTGTAGTAGCAATCAGAAATGTTCTGCATGATCAGAATCCATCCTGTGAAACACAGGAGATAAAACACAGGCTCCTTACAAGAGAAATACAAAGGAGAACACTGCAAACAATCCTCCTAACTCATCCCTTTGATGCAGGCATTTCGAGAGCAGGCTGGCAGCCGAGGCCTGCCACGCTCACGCTGCAAACGCAGGGTTGGGATTTTACCCCTTCCTCGCCTCCCTGCCCACCCCTCAGAGGTACCTTTTCTGGTATCACTGTAGCCAAAAAATGCCTCAAACCAGTCCGGGTCCTCCGAGGACTGCTGCTGGGGGAAGGAGTCCTTCTCCGGTTGCGTGTACTCATCGTAGTACTCGTAGTCGTCAGCCTTGTCTGCAGGGAGGGGTGAGAAAAGGGTGGAAGAAAGAGGAATTAAAACTGCTAGAAGGAGAGGAGGTATGAAAGGAGTTATTCCCTGGGATGGACAGTCCTTTCCTCCTTCAGCTCCTTTGGGATGTCAGTGGGTCTAGAGCTTGCGCCATCTCGAGGACCAAAGGTGCCGTTCAGCTCTTCCTTGGCGTGGGCAGAGCTCACCCAGCGCCCAGCACGGCCACCCCTGCGCTCCGCTGGCCCCAGCTCTGCCCCCGCTGCCGCCCCGGCAGGGCGCTGGGGCCGCGGCTGCTGAGCGGTGGCAGCCGGGACGCCCTGGGGGGGACACAGCGGGCGGCTCTGCAGGCGTGGGCACCAGCCCGGCACCACAGCCGGGGGAGACGGTGAGAAAAGGAGATTTGGGTTCCTACAAGAAGGGGTTTTCTTTGCCCAGCTGCTTTGATCACCAGCGTCACCGCCGCTGCGGCGCGAGGCCAGATCTTCACTGGCGCGCGGGCGCCCGCTGCGCGTGGGGCTGCAGAAACCCGTTTCGAGGGAAATCGGAGGGGAGCGAGGGCCCGAGGCACCTGCACGCCTATGTCCCTCCCGTCCGCAAAAGCCCTTTCGAGGAGCGAGGGCCCGGCGCAGCAGACACGTGCTGAAAAGCCCGTCCTTGCCTCAGCGGAGCCTGCAGCCTCCCAGCAGCCAGCGTCCTCCCCCGGAGCCCGGCGCCGGGGGGACCCGCAGCCTTGCCGGCCGGCGTTTTGGGGGGGCCGGTTGATTAATGTGGGCTGGCAGCTCCTTGCACAGGTACGGCTGCTGCCGGTGGAAGCCACTCCGGTGTTTCAAAGACAAGCTATGGTAATGAGCAAAGCTAAGCTACGTACAGAGACATTTTAAAAAGCTCTCCCCTAGGGCCGGACCGATGGCCCCATGGATAATGCTCTGCCTTGAACTGATTATCGACTGCATTATCTTAGTTTTCTCTCCTCATTCATTCGCTTGCAGCCTTTATCTTTATTCTTTCTTTGCTTCTGAAAAAAAAAAGAAATTCCACTTTTGTACAATGGGTGTTTTATATTTCATATTAAAATAGAACCGTCTTTTTTTTCTTCTTTTTTTTCCTACATGCCAACTCTCGTTTCTCACCAAAAAAAAAAAAGAGGAAAGTTTCACCTCATTTATTGCTATGTCAAGTCAAGACTCCTTTTCCTCAGCTCATTATTTCCACAGGAGCTGAGTCTCGACAGTGTGCAAGTGTTGCAGAAGTGTGTGCCTTGCTGAGGAACAGAAGGATCTCGCTGGAAGATAAGGACATTGTCTACAGTGAACAAAATTAAATTTAATGTGATGTGGTTAAGAAAGGAAAACAAGAAGAGGGTTTTACCTGAAATGCAGCCTGCAAGCTCACTTTGTTGGAGGGGAGATTTTGCAAGGAGACTTCAGTTTGAAGGAATTGTCTGAAGGAGTCTGATTTTGTTTCCCCTGTTTATTTTCAAAATCTTAGTGGGGAACGTTAGCTTTTATTCCACAGATGCTTTAAAGAAGTATTCTGAGGGATGGGGTAGCCCTTTTTATGGAAAAATATACCTGCTAAAAGTTATGAAGGATGAACAGGGGAGTTACGGCTGCCAAAAGCAGACTGCAAACACGCCCAGCGTGCTTTACAGAGGCTGGTGAGGACTCTCTGGAGCCGACAGAGGAAAAACAAGTGCTCCAAATGAGCACAAATAGCTAAACCGTTGTAGAAGCATCCACCATGATTTTTAAACCAACTGCTCAGTGTTAAGGAATGATCGTACTGTCACTTCATTTTGTTACATTGGCATTATTTCCTAGCAACGGATTAATCATTTACTAACAACACTTATGAAATTACTTGTTGACCCATTATGAACTATTTTAAGTGCATCTCTGTGGTAAAACCCATTTGGCCAAGATGCAATTCACGTTTTGCAGGACGTCTCCTTCTGGCGGCTCTGCGAGGTGGAGAAGCACAAGCCCCCATTTGCACTGAGGAGGCAGATGACCCCTGGGCAGTTTTTGGGACAGGCTAATGACACCTGAGGCCAGGTTTGCACCTGGCAGCACGTCTGGGTGGCCAGGGCTGAGGTCGAGCGGGCGGCACCAAGCAACCCCCTCATGGGCTGGCAATTACCATGAAGTGAAACTTTATGACCAAGCTGTGGAATTAAGGGTGCATGTGGAAAGGGCTCGGAAAACATCAGCAAACCCTTTTGGTTACCCTGGCCCCCCGTGTGAATAGTGGGAGTCGGGAAGCTGAGCTGCCTGGCCGGGAGACCAGCCAAGGTGACGTGAGAGAGCAGCCGATCTGAGAAATCACCAGCGTCCCTGCTTGCTCCATCACCATCCCTCTTTATGAACCTCTGAAACAGAAATAGCTTCTACAGGTTACGTGAGCGATGTGATGCTTCCCATCTCCCAGCTACTCCGTGTCCTCCCCAGCCGCACAAAACAGTGAAACAAAGAACAGAAAACCCTGACTTAGGTACCTGCCATCAAACTGAAAGATGTCATCTTATTTATCATTGCTTCGACACTAAAAAACTATTTGGCTTCCACATCTCTTATTTAAGAAGTGCTCCCATTCCATTTTTTTAATTATTCATAACAAGCCATAGGTTTAGTAAAGCAAAAACAACATTTTTTTTATCTGAGCACATAATTAAAGCACAAAGTCTGATACACTGGTTGATTTAAACATATTACTAAATCAGAGTGCTCATTCTTTGTAAGTGCTGGAAAACCTTAACATGCTTAAAAAAAGCAGTGATCTGACATTTGTCGCTGAAATGTGACTATTACATGAAATTAAATTAGACATCCTGCATGCAAATTTTCAAAGAATAACTTTCCTCTGTGTAGTACAAAAAAATCCCCCCATAATTGATAGGCAGAGATTGACTTTTAAAGCTTCAAATCAGCTTTGAGGTCTGGGTGATCTTTTAAACTGCTCAAGCTTTCATCTGCAGTTTTTCACATTGCCAAGAGCTGTCAATCAAGCGACGGATTTCTGATCAATATCCCCTTGTTCATTAGCTTACACGGGCTCTCTGTTACGGAGAGAACAGATATCCCAATGCCGGCAGTCACACTGTTTTCAAAACCTTCGCTGGATCGAGTCATGACTAATGTTCCGAGTGGGAAAGTGATGCATTAGGATGCCATTGAGTGACCTGAATTGCGAGGTAACTTTGTTGGACTGCAGTTGTCAAGATGAGTGATGTGCAAAGTTAAAGCCTATTGCCAACACACCAAGAGCGCCAGAAAGTACCCAGCGTTTATTCAAGCTCTCTGAACCTCTGGGGATTGACTGAAATCTGGCCTAATTTAAGCAGGATGAGTTTTCCTGCCACCTTTCTAAATACTTTTTGTCTCCAGCTCTGAGAATAATGTAGTGTTATTTTTATGAGGCTGAAATCCCGACTGTATTTTAAATAACGAGATGTCCCCCATTTAATTCTGCAAAGACGAGACCTCGGGGTATTTCCTCCCTTCCACGCGGGCTGTGGCTGGGAGTGTTTGCGGCTTCAGAAAGAAATTGCGAAAGAAGTGAGAGCAGCTAACAACAAAGCCAGCAAGCCTTTCAAATAGTTTTGTGGCTGTTGCTTAAAAGCAGTTTTACAGCGCTTTTCCTCGGAGGGATGAGTGCTGGGTGAAGGCGGTCGATGATGGCTGAAGGAGTGGGGACTCGCAGAAGGATGGGGAGCGGGAGATTGCAAGGACAGTGGAGGGACAGAGGTAAGGACCGTAAAGCATAAGGGAGGGAATGAACTAAGAAGTTGCGAAATCTCCATCATCGAAAAGCAAATCGTCTGGTTTGCACAAGGTTTGTGCATAAAGCCTGAAGCCAGCTACATGGCTCTGTGGCCAGATACTTGCAGAAGCTAAATACTCAGATGCACGAATGATTTGGATATTTGTTTTCCACACACGACTTGTTAGAAGAGCAACATTGACTTGGGGCAAGAAGCAGTGCTGTATGAGCTACAAGGCTGCTGGACTCGCAGGTTTGACCTGGAAGCCAAAATGCCACTGGAATGAACAGGAGTGTGGCTGAATGATGAGTGCGTAGTAAAAGCCACACTCTTTTTTGCAGGAAAAGGAGAAAAAGTAATGTAATACTTTACTAGCTATAAATTATAAACTCAGATCTAAGAGCCACTGAAATCAAGAAAAAGAGGCTCGGGGCTTACCTGCAAAACCACTAAACTTAGCAATAAAACCATAATCCTCTACATAGTCCAAGTGGGCTGCGAAAGGATGTACAAATCCTCACACAATACCTACAGATCCTCACACAACATTCATCACAGCTTTTCTCTTATCAACATCTTAATGCTGCATAGCCTTCAATGATTTTTACTTGCATGAGCTTGTAAACACTTTTTGAATCTTCTTGCGCTTCGGAGAAAAACTTGCAGAAATAAGTTCTGCAGTTAGTTGTATGCTGCAAAGGAAATTTAGCCTTCGTTTATTTGAATGCATGCACAGGTAGACTCTTTGCTTATCCTTCTGTGAGGTTTGCAGCCCAGCACCATGACTTCTCCTCCAGCCCGTGACCCACTGTGTCACCCATGGGTCCCCAAAGCTGTGTTGAGCACAAGAGGCCACAGAGTGGCAGAAAAGTCCTGGCTTGGAACAGAGCTGTGAGTTGCAGGTGCAGTCTAGGAGTACCCCATGATCAGCTGTAAATTGGTACCACTGCTGAGCCTCTGTTTTGGGCTCCAGTGTGCCAGGCACGCTCCTGGCTGGGACCCGATGCAGTGTTGTCTCCTGCACTGACACAGAGCACATGTGGAGGTCTGAAAGCGCTCACCATATTACTTGTCCAAAGTCAAACAGACTTTCTGCTTGATCACAGGCCTTATTTTAAGCTCAGCAAAGCTGTGCATGAAGTTAATAAAATTCAGCACTGGGCACTAGCGAAGGCTCTTGATGGAGCAGGTCACCAGCCTCTGTTTTGTATGCAGAAGTTAAAATGGAGAAATGGAAACCACTTACCATTCAGCAGATCGGCCAGGAAGAAGAAATGGGAAGCCTGCATGAGACAAAAAAGGGCAGAGAGTCAGTTCGTGGGGAAAAAAAGTCAGCACGGAGCTTGGTTTATGGCACAAAGTTTCTGTTTGCCCCAGTGCTGAACGTCCAGATAAGCTCGTTACCCACTTTGGAGCTAACTGGGCTGGATTTTAAGGGCTCTTTCAAAAGATTATCAAACTGCCTTAAAAAGCCCACTGCTCCCAACAACCCGCGCAGGAGCTCTGGAAGCTCTTTCCTGAGCATCCAGCCCAAGGCGCAGGGCTGGTGTTCTTTGGGAAAAACCTGTCCTGAACGAGTTAAATTGCCTTTTTGCTTATTAAGTGACCGCCCACTATTTGTCTGACTCCTCTGAGATATGGACAGAGGCCATGCTCCAGCCGGAGCCAAAGCCAGAGGCTGGGACGTGTTCGGGCAGGGCAGAGCGGAGGTCGGGCACCGCGGCACGGCCCAGGAACCTGCGCCTGGTGCAGCCAGTGGGATCTGGACCTCCGAGCTGGAAGGCTGTCAAGAACCTTTGGATGGAGGAGAACATTTCTGGCACTTCCCATGAGGAAATGCCATGTGTCCGACCTTCGACGTGGGGCTCCAGCCTTTCCTGTTTGGCTCACGATCAAGGACAAGCGACAAAAGGGAACAGAAGAAGAAGGAAAACAGCTCTCAGCCTTTGAAGAGTGTGAGTGAGGCTTGTCTGAAAGGAGATGCACTGATTCCACAACAGGACGCATTCCCCGCTTTCCCTCTTGCTCTAAATCCCAGCTGCGGACAGGATTACCTGCCTGTGACGAGAATACGTGTGCTAACAGTGGGTGTAAAGAAGGAGATTTGGAGCTTCATCCCTCACATGATTTGTCAGAAGAAAACGTATTTCCAAACAATTTAACCCTCATAATCAAAACAGTATACACACACACGCTCACATATGATTATTATGTGCACCTACGCATTGCTAAAGACACAATTAACTGTAAATATATGCGCTGTTCAGTTGTGCATTATATATAGAAATGGCACATAGAAGAAAGGCGTTCTCAGCTAACACTGGTTGTGACTAAGAACGAATTAATCAGAAGCAATGAATAAGAAACAGGACAAAAAAAAGCTCAGAATTCACATTTGCGAATATTATCTGGAATACATAAATGAGTTTTTGCTTCAGGCACATTTGCGTCCCTCTTGTGTTTGAGCCAGGGAGAACAGACACTCCAGCGCTCCCTTCCCCACTGACTTTAATGAGAGCGGTGTCCCCTGAACTGCTCCGCAGAGCCCCTTTCCAGGTGCACTTAAGTGAGCCACACACATACGTAACTAAATCCTTTGCAGCTGGAAGGACACACACACTCACACAATTGCCCCTCCTGAGTGAGAGCAGAGATGATGGTAAATGAGAAGGCTGTAAAAGCTCTGCCCTTGGTGTATGTGTTTCTTGAGTGCAGGTACAGGGTTTGTCAGATCCTTTGCCAGACCCTGGGTGCAATGGAGACTGTAGAAGGAAAAGGTCTAATTGCTCCATTTACAATTAGTGGTAGCGTTCATCCATAAACACAGACCAAAACAAACCCTGCAAGCGTACTCCTTTCTTCTGGAGGAATAGATGAAACAAAGAACAAGCGAGCAGCAACGGGAGCAGGATGAAGCAAGAAACATTTCACCTGCCTCCCCAGCTCTCCGCCGTGCCCTGTTGTGCCGTTTGCCTGATGGAGTTGGAAAGGGTTTGGGGGCAGAAGGGTTTGACTTCAGCGAGGTTGCCCCTGCACTCGGGGCAGCGCTTGGCACCACACGGGAATGCCAGAGGGTTTCAGCGCAGGCTGAGCGAGGTGCAGGACGTGACTGCATCATGCTCTTCTGTGCCTCAGTTTCCCCCAGCTGTAGAGCAGAGATGATAGTCTCACAACGCTCAAGGGGATGGCTCACACACCAAGAAAAGAAGAAAGATGAGAGCCCTAGCACTTTGCTACCCTACTTTCTTTTCCAGGTTACCCACCTACCCCTCCCGTCCAAGCACTCCTCTCTGGGCAGAGCTGACTGCAAAAGGGCAGATACCCTAAACTCCCTCTTGCAATAAACTGGTGCCCTGGAAAACGAGCAGGTTTCCAGTAACATCCTTCAGAGCAGGCAGTGGCTTGTACTCTAGGGTGGCTGAGTCCCAGATTTTGATTGCTGCTTTGGATGCCACAGTACAAATGTTACTGGGAACAAAAGCTCCTGGACTACGCGGCACGGAGAGTCCAAAGTTAAACCCAATATTTTCCATAAGGCTCCGGTCTCCCATTTTGTCCTGGAGCTTTTCACCCTCATGTGCCTGTCACAAGCTGCAGCAGCAGAGCCACAGGAGACAGAACCCCAGGCAGAGCTGACCTCTCAGCGTGGAGAGTTTTCTCCTCCCTTCTGAGGTCCACTGGACCACCCACCAGACCACACTGGTTCTGAAGCATTTTCACCCCCGCTAGCCAGCACAGGGCCAAATTTTAGCCTTTTGGTTCCCTGCATGAAGCTTTCCATGTGCAGCAGAGGAGGGAGAAGCGCTCGCCTCCTTCCCTCCTGCCCGCCTGAGCTCGCCCTTTCCTCCATGCCGTGAGGGGATGCGGGATGCAGGATGCGGGATGCAAGATGCGGGATGTGGGATGCAGAAGGAGGCTGTTAGGAGGGGGGCACAGGTTGGGGGCTCAGGAGGGGGTGCAGGCAGGGGCAGAGAAGGCAGGGCCTCCTGCCTGCCGTGCCGTATTTCTCATGGCCAGCAGAGGAGGATCTTGTCCTTCCGACGAGGTGCAATACTGAGCCCAAGCAGGAGCAGGATTCAAACAAAAGCGGGGGGGGGAGAGAAGAAATTAGACTGCGGGGCTGGTTTCACCAAACAGTCTCCTTGCTGCAGCTCGACACCGATACTTTGTGTGCTCTGTCAAGAGGGAATAAAATCGCTGGATCCTGTTTGTAGCAGGTCTGCAGAGACAGGGGACGAAGCTGGAAGAATTTGCGGAGAGCAATTTTAAATTTTATTACTTTAGGCTCATAAAAAAGAAACCCTGAAAAGAAAAAAATCTGGGAGAGACATTTTATATGGGTACGGGTGCATTGCTGAGTGTGGAGCTGATTACATTTATAGGGCTCCTAGAAAAAATGGTGGAAAAAAGGCTGAAATTCAAAATATCCTAATTTCACCTGACCTTTGTTGTCATCATCATCGTAATGATTAGCACTTCACCAAAGCTCTTTCTCCAAAGAGCCATCAAAACTTTGCTAATTAGGCTTTGTACCAAGGTTAAACACTGCAGATACATGATACTTTCCATTTTTCCATTTCAGCTCCTCAAGAAAGAGAGACTAATGAAATGTAATAGATTTCAAACAGTAATGCCAGAACCATGAGCTTTCTTGGTCTCAGGACAGAATCCTAGGAATCTCTGGCAATTCTTTCTGAATAAAGCCAGAAAGATTTGACCCCAAATTCAAGGGAAATTATTTACAGCTGCCAAGGGCATTCTGCAGTTGAACTGGGTACATTTGGTACCCCTTATTACAATCAAAATGAATAATTAAATCACAAAAGCAGGTGGAGAAACAGGCAGCACAAAGGCAACAACCCAGGGTTAGGCTGTGAATGTACATGTGCGCAAAACAGAAGTAAATCTAGAGAAAACAGTGTAGCTACTCAAGCTGTCATGACAGACTAGCAAGAGGGATGAAAACCACCTCCACACATACTATCACTTCGCAACAAAGCACTACAGGAGTTCAGACATTAAACTGCATTGGTAGGAATTGGCCTATTCACTTAATTGCACTAAGTCATGCAAATTCTCCTGCAACTTGCCGCCAAGTGGCCTCCATGGCAGAAAAACATTTGTTCTTCTGTGCAGTCATAGCTTTGCAGCAGAGAGGGAGGTGGGATGGGGATGAACTGGAGAATGAGGATGGATATTTGATCAACTTCCATCCACGACTGACATAAGGCATGAAGGAGCCATGAGGGCAGACACAACTACTGCCTTTTCGTAGTGAACCCCTTGATCCCGCTGACAGCTCTCAGCGGGAACCTTTGTCTGGGCTTCTCGCCAAAGGAGGAGGGAATCGACAGTTCTGATGCTCTTACAATCGGCCAGATTTTTGCCTGCAACCATCTTGGATAGTGACAGTCTTTGAACTTCAAGGGAAAGTGGCTTTTCCAGCAATGACATTGTATTTCTCAGCCAAGGCCATGGTTGCAGTATAATGAAAGCAGGGCATATTATCATCTGGAGCACACATGCAACACATGTTGTATTTTTAGCCTGGGAAACCATTCTCTGAAAGGATTCCACCAAAACCTCTGAGTTCTTCACCTCTCTGCTAGCAAGACATCTCCGGCCTCCACACTGAACTGCAACATGTGCCTCAGAGTAAATGACATGTTCCTTATCGACTGGTCCCTGCGTACCCAGAGAAGTTTACATTTAAAGTCTTTATTTGATTATTCAGTTGTGAATCTTTCCCATGGCAGCACCTGATGATACAAAAACCATGGGGATCCAGGAAAAAAACAACAGCCCTCAGAGATGCTGCTGAAACCAGCTTGGTTCTCTGCACAGGAGTTACCTGCTCCTGTTTTCCAAGAGATCAAAGTTTCCAAGTTAATCTTTGCACCGTGAGAGATGGCCTGGTAGCAGCTGGCTGTTTTTAAAGTTGCTCACTGGTGAATGAGGTGTGCTTGTGCTCCCAGGTGGAAAACAGGGTCAGCCTTGGATGCCACAGCAAGGGGAAGCTACAAAATCTGTTTCATGGAGGCTGCAGGAGCCAACCTTGTCCCGCTACCACAGGTGCGCTGCACTATCAAATGCTTTTGCAGCCAGTGCCGGGAATGCAGGTTATACTGCTAGACTTAAAGCTTATGCAAAGTCATTAAGTCCCTTTAGTTACAGGGGCTATCAACCTGCACGCTCCAGGGCATGAGCTGATTGCCTTCGGGGGTCAGCAAGGAACGCTTCCCCCTCCGAGCGCGCGGTGCACAATTAGCTGGGGGCGCTCCCAAGGCTTTGTTGCTTTCCTGCTGCATCGGGCAAATTTAGGTGAGCGCTGCGGCAGGGCATTACACCTGATGGTCACGAACTGAGACGGGCTTGACAGCTTTCACTTCTCTTCACAGTGATCTGTTCGCGACGCAATGGAGCATAAAGCCCTCGCGCGAGTGGTGCAGCACTGGGGAGAGGGTGAGGGAGGCAGAAGTGGGAGTTTAATACAGGAATAGATCTACCCACGTTTGTGGGTAGAAAAAGATGTCAGACAGAGTGCACTTTGGGACACCCTAAAATGTTGGTCTCCAAGCACCTGGGGCAAGGAAAGACCTGTACTGCTGGTAACAGCTTCCTATCCACTGTGGACCGGCTAGGAGATAGGCACTGATGATAAGTTTTCTTTGCAATTGTTTGATCTTAATCTGATATTTCAATCCTTTCCTTTCTGCTAAGTGCACTTGGTTATTGGACTGCGCATGACTAGTAACTTCAAAACACTTTCCCACAACCACACATCAATTTTTTGAAGTTCCAAAATATTCAGTGAAGAGCCATCTCTGCTTCTCTGACTCCTGCATTTCTTTCTCTCTGCTGCCAGGGGTTTTGAGTTTGGAGGGAACACTGATACGAGGAAAAAAGCCTGATCTGAACATCTGTTGATTTAAAAATCACCTTTTTTTTCCCTGCAAGCATGTGCTGAAGCACTTTAGAGCGTTGTTAAATGGGAGCTGCAGCCTGGTGTGTGAGCAGCTCCGTCACCGGAGTGTTGTGGGACCCAAATTGGTCTCATCCTGTTGAGGATTTCTCGAGCCCAACTCAGCACAACGTCTAAGCATACCATTTAAATCTGTGTGTATTTCAGAAAAGTTGCTTCAATACAAGCCCAAGTCAGGGAGGGTAGGCAGCTGAATTGCTGTGTCTGAATGTCGATAAAACCTGCTGCAGCAGAGCTCTTTGGATTTCTTTTTGGCAAAGTAAGGAATACTTAACAATACAACACCTTATGGCAGGCACGTTTCTACTACAGTAACTTGCTGAGCAAAAGCATATTGATTTCTCTAAAAGCTCCTGTTCATACAATGCTGATGTGTGTGTCAGTGAGGAGCTACTGTAATTAAAAGCAAAAAAAAAAAAAACCACCACCCAAAAACTGAGCAGACCTGTCATGTCTGAAGACAATCTTTGGTGCAGTTGCATCATATACGCTAAAACAAAGGACCAAATTTTGTTCTCACTTGCACCCATCATGCAGCTTCCTGCCTTTTATGGAAATAGTTTGGATTCATGCAGGTGAAATCAGTTTCTCTTCAGGTAATATAAAAGAACCAAATGGAAATTTTTGCCTTAGCATCCTGCTCCAAACCTGCCAGGTCCATGAATGTCCGAGTGCTTTCCTGTTCTATTTTGACTGACTCAATATGAGCTACTGCTTAAATCTGCATTTGACTTTTGCTATATTTCACCAATAACATTTATTAATCAGTCTTACTTATAAAAACTCCTAAAACCAGATTCGAATAAAAATGAGAATGATGAAGATAGATAGTTCTGGGAAAGGATAGAAATTTGAATTTAAGGATCTTTTCCATGGTTTCAGCGAAGTGCAAAGTCTATTCTTTTTTCATTCAAACTATTTCAGTGTAACTTTTTCTTTGGAACAAATCATTAAGGCAAAAATGTCCTCTCATAACATGTTTGTCATGCAATGGTCACGTCATGGCAACCCATTCCCCTCTTTTTTTTCTGGGATCCATGCCAAGTGCTAAGCCAGAAAACCTTGTTATATTAATTATGAAGAAAAAACATGTTTTATTAAAAACTAGCCTGCTGAATATTCTGTCGTGCTGCTTTTCAGTGACAGCAGAATTGCTTTTGCATTTTAGCAATGTTAATGAATTTTCAGGGGTGGGAGGAGATATACACTAGATTTTCCACAGCAATATTAAGAGCAAAGTCAGATTAGGATTGTCAAAGCTAATGAATCAATCTAACACTTAGGACTAGTTAGGAAAAATCTGTGCAAGACTTCATGTTGTCCAAGTCTGCACCTACATCTTCCTCACTGAGTGTGAATTAACACGACCGATTCATTATAAGCTTGTTTATATTAGACTGGGTTCTCACAATGTCTGTAAAACTGACATTGAACGACCCTGGAACCGATCCCCCCAGTACACTGCCACGTGTACCGGTGGATCGAGTATGCCATATCCACTGCTGCCAGTGGATAGCTAGTCCTGACGATACACTAATTAATAAATACCCTATTGTGTTGTGAAAATCACTGATTGTAAATTCATGGAGCTCATAAAAAAGATCTATAACCCATTAAAACCCCTTTCTATATATTTTTCCCAAAGGACTCAATTTAAAATGTCAACATCTGAAATTTTGCAACGCATTTCAGTAAATATGAATCTGCACGCGTAGGAACCGTCATTAAGAAAGCAGACGTTTGAAAGAACCTCAAATTCCTTCATAAGAAAATCCACTTGATCACAGTGCTTGGAGGAACAAAAGAAATGTTTTTAAAACTGACTTTTAACTTTGCTTTGGTTACAAGTCATTCTTTCTGTCTTCTTTAAAGAGGAGATGAATAGATTTGGGAAAGTATATCAAGCTCTGCTGGAGCAGGGCTCTGGCCATCTCTAGCTGTGTTAAATATTTTACCATAAACCTATCTTCCACGTTAAGCGGCAATGATAATTCACCCATCCAAAACATATGGCGGGGGTAAATTTTACCTTTGACGAAAGAGCTTGCAAAACTCCCAAGCCAGCGCATACCCCTGACCTGTTTAATCTGATACCTAGTCCTTCAGCGTGACGGTGAGCAGCCCCCGCCGCAGAGCAGTGCTTTGGAGCATCGCTCAGCGCCCGGGGCTGGGGGAGCGCCTGCACTCCCCACCGCACACCCCTGGGAGCAGGGTGGCCACCGAGCGCACCCAGACAGTGGGTTCCTTGTCATTGTAGATATCTGCTCCAAAAAACCACGGGGCTTCCCTCTTACGCAGCGTTTACTTGGGCACCTCACTGTCCTGAAATGCGGATACTCGGCTAAATGCTTCAGCTGCTCCGGAAGGGCTCAGCAAGGAGCAGAGCTGGCACGTGGCAAGAAAAGTAATATAAAAACGTACTCACGCACAAATGGGTATTCCCTAGGAGAATGACCAGCGGAAGAACCTGAAGGGTCAAAGCACTGTTAACCATCCTTATGCTCGTTTTTTCTTGAGATTAGCTTTTTCTTCTTGCCTACGTTTTTTCAGACAAGCCGCAATCATTCGAGGGTGAGCTAATTCAGTGCAAATAATTAACCGTGCTTCAAATATTGTTTAATGTTCAACAGATTGCCCTGATCAAATAAGTGCATCCTGTCCAGACAATCACTGCATTGACCACTGGTAAATGTTGCAAATCAGCAAACATCAAAGATGAGAATAGTATAAATTAAGAATAAACCAAAGCATTTTCCTTGTATTAGAATTATTTTTCAACTATTGTTGTCGACAGAAAAAAAGTGTGAATCAGACTTACTTCTCTCCCTTCCATCTGAAAAAATAGTGAGATCGAGTTATAAAATGAAAGATTTTTAAAAACATCAACACATGTTTTTTATTATTGTCTAGATTTCAAACATCAAGGTTCATATTCGCAAGCATTTATCCACAAATGTGAGAACCTGGAATCCTTTTTTAATAAAAATTTAAATTCTTGAGTAACCCCCGGTATCCAGAAGCTAAGGCATTTGCAACAACAATAGCAACCGAGGAAATCACAATATTATTGCGAGAATAATCAACCCTCTGTTGCGGAAATGCTGACAAACTTTTACTGATCAGATCTTGTTCGTGCTACATGTTATGAAAACAAGTGAAAAGACGTATTCTTTCTCCCAGATAGTTTAGAGCCTGAGTAGGAAGAAAGAAGAGGGTGATAGAAATACAGTGTTTTCAGATCACAGCCCAAATTCACAAAGAAGTCCCTAGCAATAGGTTTTCTCTATGGTTATAAAACAGTTAAATAGGATAGTGCTGAGCACATTACACAACACCAGGAGGAAAATGAATATGGTTGTTTGCTCAGGAGGACCTGAATAGTGTACAGTAAATAAAGTTGATGGGTGGGGTGTCCACATGTTGAAATATGAGGAAGAAAACAGTGAAATCACAAGGGCCTCATCATTTCCCATCCTGAATGGGTTTTTCTGGTGGAAGAGAGAAGATGTGAGCACTTGATTACAGGCTCTGTGACAAGTGCTGAAATTTGGATGTCAGGGAACCTTATTTCTGATGAGTCCCCACTTTGGAGCCCGAACATCCTAAAGGAGATTTCATACATCAAAAAATACACAAAGAATTTAGGTATGCTAATTATGCCACACCTGCATAATTTAAGTAGGTGCCTACAAACAAAATGTGTTTGAGATTTAGTATGTTGGTGGCCACACATACAAGTTTAAGAGATTCCAGATTCTTTAACTAGTTAGAAAGACAGCAAGATAAAAGGAGTTAGATAACGCACGACTTTATGTAATGTGTCCTTGAGTAAGCTGATTTGCACTGAATTTTAATAGAGCCCTGATTCATCAAATCTCAAACAGAATTAAGGTATGGACTGGATCCTAATAACATCATGCTTTATATCCATGAAAGATAAATTAAAGGATGCAAAACTGCTATTGACAAACATTGATTATATGTACTTTGATGGACTTTGAAGTTGTGCCAGATGCGTCTTGTCAGCCTCCAAAGTTTTCTTTTAAATCTCATTGCATAAGGCTTTTACTTTTTAATTATTTTTTTCCCTCAGCCTCTTTGATCACGAAAAAATGTAGATCATATTTGTGTGATGCTATTTCCTATGCATTTTATTTAGATATGCCCTTGTGCACAGCTCATGATATGTAAAAAACATTACATGGCACGTAGTCATCTTACCCTGTTATCCTGGGTGCTATTTAACACCTAATTGACCTTCTCAACCTGCTGAGTGAAATCTCACCATGTGCAGAGGGCTAGCACAACGCTCATATCTTTTTGTGCCACATAAACCTACAGAATAAGATGCAAGCGACAATGTTGCTGGTCTCTCTTTGTTCCCAGGAGAATTTTGATCGATGAGAGCATTCCATGGATCCATTTCATTCTGCCCTTCTGTCCGTGGCAAAGTGGTCCTCATGTCAGACCCTATGGAAAGGCAAACCTGCTTGCAACTTCTGCTGATTTTAGAAGACGGACTAAAGCTTGAACACGTGAAACTCCTTCTTCCTCTTTTCTATATGTGGAAATGTCTTGTCAGTAGGGAGCTTCAAGAAACCGAAAAGAAGCTTTGGAGCCATTTTGATTCTTAAAAGTTGTGAGTCTGCATATACCATCTTGCTTTCCTTGTCCATCAGGACATGGCCAACCCTTTCAGGGCACGGGAATGCATAAAGTGTATAGCAACTGTGCATAGCACAATGCTGTGCATAGCAAAAGGCTTCAAAGGTGGTGCAGGATTTGGGTGTAGATGTTCTTTTTTAGGAATGGACCCATTCCCTACATCTCCAAGCCCACCTTAGTCATGATGGCTTGCTCATCAGACATGAACACTTCTCTGTGACAGTCTAGATGTTCTTCTGGCTCAGTATTTTTTCCTATATTAATGAGCAGCTCCAGGCACAAGAGGTGCCCAGTCTTGGCTGTGATGTCTAGTATAAAAGGAGGAAAAGAATAACCTAAAATACTACTGTCTCAATAATTTATTTGGAAATACTACCAAGTATAGTACTCTATAATGCTTGAGTAGTTTTGGTTGCCAAAATAAACAGCAGAAACATTACTTTGTCCTTTTTTTTTTCCCCTAAAATGGGAATTTCCACTGAAAAAATATTTCCCTTGGACATTTTTCTGCCACTGTGCACAACATTTGAATTCTGATCCTGGAAAGCATTTCAAGCCCTTCCTGGCTGATAACTCTTCTCCATCCTCCAACACTAATGTGCTGGATCTACCTACGTGTGTCTGGTGTGTGTGGATTATTACGGTGTTAGATACGCTAACTGCAGATCTGGATATTAACACCAGAAGAAACAAATCGCCACAGCTGTGAGTGAAGACAGAAAATTCCTAAGGTAAAAGAAAAATAAAAACATCTACTATGCAATTTTAATAAAAACAGAGGTTCTAGAAATACTCGCCTGCATCAGCCATCAGCACCATGCCCACAAGAGCATAAGCTGGTCTCTTTGAGGGTCAGAACATCTTTCTTCAAACCCAACAGCAATTTCATCGAATACACAAAGATCAATGCTTTGATTTTGGCCTTTTCCACTGCTACCATTTTGTGGCTTTCTTTAATTAACCTAATAACTCAAAAGCCCTATACATGTTCGTGCTTCCTTTTTAGTGTTCCCTCCACTTCCATTAAATACAAGCCTTTTTCAAACGGCAAATAAAAATAAGAAAGCAGAAGCCCTATTATTCCTCTTTATACAGAAGGACCGGAGTTGAGTGAGAGTATAGGGAATTGACTTTTAATATAAAATCTGGGAAGGGGAGGAGGGGTATTCTCTTTGTGAAATTCATCTTGGTGCAGAAAGCCAGCATGAGGTCTAGACACCACTTAAATCAACATTTAAAGTGTTGCGGTTGCATTTTGTTTCATAATTCTCTCTAGCAGCACATTCCCAGTGATGGTTTCAATTCTTGGGCTCAGATCAAAAGCACAGTAAAAATTTAAAGACAAGCAAACAAACAAAAACCAGAATAAGTGCAGGCAGCGGAAAGTTCTGTTGGACGTGCAAAAGGACTCTTCCCTCCTTCCCGCTGCTAACCCAGAAGTAACTCTTCAAAAGCTTTATGCAAACTCAAAGCTAGTGCAAGAAAAGGCTCAGCTAGTTCGAGGGAGAGGCAATCCCACTCCAGCGGTACACACCAGGACCAGCAACCTCTCTCTGACGCTGATTTGATACCAGACTCTTCCTCTGAAGGTGCATAAACACCACTGAGCCCTTGAAGAACAACCTGCCATGGTGGAGCTTTGTTCCTGTCCCCAGCCAGAGACCGGTGTATGCCCTGGCCAAAAGGTTTTCTGTCCCCTTCTGGCCTCTTGGGCGTTCTTTTAAATCTTTCCAATAACAGCTTCGGACATTCTTATTAGCTGTGCAGCTCTCTGAGCCCATTTTTGTGTCTTGGAGCTGCCTGCTAAAAGCATTAAAATTGGGAAGTGGTGGACTAAGGAAGACAGTCTTGCTTTCAAGCTGAAAGACATGCATCAAAGCCCCTGTAGTAAATTTATAGAGTATTAAAAACAAACAAAATCTGTCTGTAGGGTAACATCATTTCAGGAAAGATGCGATGGCCTACCTCAAAGTCTGCATTTAACGCGCACAGCTTTCACTTAACCTGCCTAGGCTATAAACCCCAAGGGCCAATTTCTGTCCAACCATCCTAAAACAGAGATATTCTTACACTGCAAAGGTAGAGCTAATGTAGTCTCTCTGCTCCAGTTACCAGACGCCTCCTCCACATGCTCTGTTGGTCCTTCCCCAGACAAAGCGGAGAGCAGGGAACATCAGTCCGAGGGAACGTGTACGAGCTGTGCCCCCACCAGGTAACCTCTGATTAGAGGTGGGAGCAGAGTCAGGGGAGAGCTGGCAGGAGGTGACAATGTCATCCTGCTGCTTTGGGGGAAAAGGTGGGTTTTCCGAAAGGTGTAGCATGTGGTTGTTAACCTGACGGCAGCAATAAGAGCATAGGAAGGAAAGGAGAAGCTGTACCGCCAAGGCCAGGTGATGCTGCTGGACCTGAAGGAGCCTGACAGTAGGGCCCAGCACCGCACCATGAGGATTTTCTTCCCCGGGGGGTGAGGAGCAGCAGCAGAGCGGGGTGGCCGGGCTCGCAGCTTGCAGAGAGGTGCAAGGACCTACCCTGCGCTGGTCAGAGCCCGGCACCTCCAAAACACACCAAAGAGCAGCTGGCAAGTCAACCGAAAGTAGGACTTTCCTGAAAGGTGGTCCTTGTAGTACGGTGGCACAGACCAGTTGCTGTGGGCTGCGTTCGATGGCCCAGTTTGAGGTGGGCCCACAGTCTCATGAGCTGCATGGAAAGGACAGGAGACAAAATGGGGTTAGGCAGAGGTGCATGGACGTCCAGGGAGTCTCCATGTCCTTTCTGTACTCTGAGAAAGGCACAGACCCCACTGGGCACCCCGGGCTGCAAAGCTGCAACGGTTGCAGCCCCGGAGCTCCTCCTGGAAAAGCTTCTGCAGTGTTGCAGGAGTTGCACCACATCTTGGTGCCACTTCAGCCAGCATCCATGTCCTTTTTCCTCTCACACTGCAGTGTAGATGACACCACTCTCATTACTAATGTATTTTTACAATCCCCAAACAAGCTGAATTTAATAAACATTACGGCAACTACTCTTTTCCTGCTGAAGAATAAAAACTATAATGAAGTCTGACGCCCATGCTATTCTGCATGCATTTAGAGGCAAGCACAAACTAGAAAACACTTGGATTTAAAAAAAACATGCCTCCAAAATATGTCTTTAAAAAAAATTCCTGTAATTTTTTGATGATTTTTTTTTTCTCCCTTATTCACCACAGTGCTGTTACTTTAAACAGAAGTCACACATTGTTCAGCGTGATATCATCTGTTTCCAGGAGGGGAATCCAACAGGAGGTCATACAGTAATGCATACACTGAATATCTGAGAATTCTTTGGCAGAATAATTTAGTATGTTATTCAATGGATTGTCTAAATAACTAAAATAACAGAGACAAATAATTTCAGGTGCAACGACGCACAGGTGTTACAAGAACTGCTATGCAGTTCTGATAGAACCAACAAATCTTACCTAAATAAGAACTATACACCTACTTTTCTCTCTTTAGGTGTTTACTTTTCCTTGTGCAGCACTCTGTATAAGAATATACAAAAGTTTTTCAATTTTCATTTATTTACTGATGTTCATTGCTATACATTGAAAGAGTTAGCCATCTGAATGGCTGGCTGAAAGTATGCACAACTGAAGCAGCACATGGTTGTAGCCCCTGCCTTACCTCCCTGGTTCTCATACGTGGAGGTGATGAAATATGTAACAGCTCTAGTAGTTATGTCATGTTTATCTTGGCTTCGTGTTTAACTTGGCTGGCCTAGCGTGATGAGCAGGGCCAATTTGGTTGAGCAAAAAAGACATTGATTTCATTTCAAGCCCACCTTCCCCAGGTTACAATTCCTCTTTTTGATCCATCATCTCAGATCTATACTTTGACCCTGGATTTTCTTCCTGAAAAGCAATTTTTCTATGGACACTGATCCGTATTCAAGCTCATTTTTTACATATTTGAAGTTGAAGAAGTATTTTTTTAATTTAAGTGTCTGAAACTTATAACAGAAGCAGCACAGCACTGTTTGCACTTTTCTCCATGTAGCAGTGGCAACCACAAGTAAAATTGATTATGGGTTTTATAAGACTGTCTGGGATAAGAAAGCCGTCGCTTGAGCAGCAATGCTAAATGTGAGCTCTAGATCGATAACTGCGGGGCTAATAGCTTGTAAATTAGTCACTGGAATTGTGAGCAGATCCTAAGGGATTTTGTGTTCTGCTCCCACTGAATTCCCCCTTACCTTCCTTTGAAAACCCCAACAATCATTCCTCCCTCTTGTTCACTGCATTCAGCACTATTGACCTGCTTCCCTCTGGTCCTCTCTAACCGGCCCTTTTTTGACTAAGCTGCTCCTAAATCTCTTTGTTCCCTTTTCCACTCTCCACTTTCTATTCTTCTCATTGCGGTCAAACCATCATTTTGCAGGCTTTAAAGTTACACCGATGGTGGGTGCCTGGAGCCAGACCCAGTGAAAGCGATGGGAGCAAGATGCTTGCAGCCCAGAGGGTCTCTGTGCCCACACCACCAGCACAGCCTCTGAAGGGCCAGACTGGGAATGGACAGACCTGGCACCATGAAAAATCATCCTCTGGGATTCATAAAACGAAATGCAGACACCATCCATGGAGGCTTCCCTCATTAGCAGCCAACAATTTTATCAGCTCACTGGAAAGTCAGCGTGGTTTTCCTGCTTCAGAGTCCTAAACCAAAAACTGAATATTTTTAAGGTTGGGAAGCTTTGGTATGAGTCTACCATCACAATGTTTCATGGCAGCAGTAGTCAAGTTCCTCTTCCCCTAACCCTCGGTCGTAACATGGACCTCCTGGTTGGCAATCTTCCTGTGATGCACCATAGTCTCCCAAAAAGCAGGGAAGAGGTAAGAGTCACCATGATCCTATGAAAGGCTTCACAAAAAGGATATCGGTGATCCTTTTGGCTGTTGTTAAAAAGAACTTTCTGGGAAGAAGCTGACATTTTGTGTGGAAAGCAGCACTTTTCATACAGTATGTTTAGACAGGCACCTAACTTTTCACTGCAAATTTTGAATGTTGAGGTGCTGGTATGGGTGGCAGCATGTATCAGTGTTTACATTAAAAGTAATGTTTTAATAATCCCTAAGCCAAGCATTACAAAGCTGAATAATTTATTGTTAAACTTAATTCAAACGTGCTCCAGAGTGGAACTGATTCCTGAACAGCCTGAGCTCAGCTCTGTAATGACATCCTGAAGCCAGTAAAGCAATACAGTTACGTTATTTTAAAGTCTGCGGTCTGTGCTTAGAGTACACCATTTCTTAAATGTGTATTTATTTCCTCTTTTCCCTTTCCATAAGCACAAAGGTTTCTCCACCCTGACACCCATTCCCAGACATCCTCTCCTCTCCCCTAACACCTCCGTGTGCAGCCCTCACCACACAGCACACAGCTCTGCTACAGCACCTGCACCTCCATCCCTCTCCTCTGGGCTCCTCTTCTTGCTGTTCCCAACACATTGCCCCAAAGTTGCCCTTCTCCCTGGGCTGGCTCAAGGAACGGCTGAGGGGAGGCAACGGCTCCAGTTCACCTCTCCAGCTGCCAGAGGAAACCTGTCACGTATTGTCCTTGCCCATGCTCGTGCTCTCACTTGTGCATCTCACTGAGTGGGACCCAAAAAGTCAAAGCAAATGACCCCCATGAGGGAAGGAGCTTTCGCACCATGTACAGGATGCTTTGGGTGAGGAGGTTCCAGGCAGGAGGACAAGCTGGAAAACCCAGCTGCCCTGGCCCCTGAAGCTGCTCCTGAAGCCGAGGTTCCCATGGGAGAGCTGCCCAACTCCTGGCACCACATCCAGCAAGGGATCTGACAGACAGGCACTGCACATAAACCCCCTTCGCTCGGCATCTCTTTGGGACCATCCTTCCAGCAACCCGCCCCATATACTCGGTACTAAAATAAATTCCTGGGGAAGGAAAAAGCATTTATGAAGTTACCCCTTCCCTTTCCTTCTCTGCCCTTCCCTCCCCAAGCAGATATACCTGCTCTGCAGCCCACATTTGCAAGAACAAGTTTGAAGAACTTTTTGCTTCTTTGAGCGATTTTCGTACTCTGAAACAGCGTCATTGAATTTTGCTTAGTTAAGGCAAGACAGCTCATGTCAGAAAATGTTTGCTAGATTGGGTCTCATTTTGTAACATTTCCGCTCAAAGGATCATTCAATGATGCATCTTAGAATCAGATTCCAGAGAGGGAACTAAAAGAAACATCAATAAAAAAAGAAACTGTGAGGAAACTAAATATAGAACAGGCCAATATGAATTAAACAACATCCTAGAAATCTTCACACAATAATTGATTTGCTCATTTGTACTTCTTTCTATTCTTTAATCTTTCAGCAGGGCTTCAATCCTCCCCCCATTGCTTTTTTAATATTCTCTGTTCATCTGTTGTCTACAATATTGTTTCTGATCTCTCTCATCCCATCAATCATCTATAAAAAGAGACTAGTCCACACTCTCTGGTCTCCAATCCTAATGACTGTAAAGAACTAATCACCTAAACTGAGTGATGTTCATTGTTGTAAGTGTCTCTTTGATTTATTAAACATCTCCGAATAAATTCCTGCATGTTTTGCAAGTTGTTTCCTAGAACCTGTATGAAGGCACTTTGAAATCCTAAAACTGTCTGCTTATGGGGTTTTTGGTTCACCTAATAAATGGATTCTTGTCACGAAAAATGAGCTTGTACTTAACTGAAAGGACCACTCAATTCCAAATTCAGGTCAGATCCTCAGATTGAGCTTTCCCTGAATACACAGCAAACTTACAAAGGCCACTCATATACACTTTATATTAATTCGAAAATACTGTGTGCATCGCTTCAGCATGTCTGCCTGTTGACGGAGAGCCATAGACATTAGGAAATACTCCTAATGATGGCATTTTCCCTAGCTGTCACTTTCACATGCTGTTGAGCTTCAGTTGAGCAAGGAGACATCCAATCTGATTAAATAAAGTTTAAGAACTGAATATGTTCACGCTCTGTCCTAGTCAAAATGACATATTCAGCACCATGCCATCAGTGTGCAACCATACCCCACAGTGACGAGGTTTGATTTGAGGGCTGAAGCCGTCCTCTTTGACCGTACATCAGTCGTGAGGCCACCAAATCCCCACCAAAGGATCTGGGTGCCACCAAATTCAGGGATTCTCAAAGGGGTGCAAGATCCAGGTTCTGCCAGTCACATGAAGACTGCCTCCCCATCTATCCTGGTCTCACTTGAAAGAAAAAGAGATAGTAAGGACAGAGCAGAATTCAACCGGAGCAAGGTGTCTCTGAAGATGGCATGAGGCTTTTGAAAGAGACCGACATGATATTCTCATAACCTGACTGTGAAAATGGGAACTAGACAAAATATTATGTGGGCACAGCTGTTGGTAGAACCACACTCAGAGGACAACGCTCAAAATGGAGGACCAGTTTGACCAACAACTCATCTCTGGGTCTGCCTTAAGACTTGGGCTATTCATGTTTTCTCACCAGCACCTTAGGGTGCAGGACCAGAAAGTAAAGGTATAAAATGTTTGAGTGATGCCATTCTGCAAAGGTTTCTTTGCCAATGAGACATTTATAAATTCCATTCCCCTTTCCCATGCTGGATTTGTACAGAATATCGAGTGCCTGCTAAAAATAAATGCATATTCCTTAACGTTGACGACACTCTTTACAGCAGTCCCTGCTAATGAACCAGCTACTGCTACAGGAGGGTGAGTTTCATGCATTGATTGCCTTAGTGCCTCATACTAAGTAAAAAAGACGTTAATAATCTTGTTATTACAGAAACATCATGGAAACTCATAAATATAGATTCAACAGTTAACATCACAAATCTGTGAAAACCCTTTTTTCAGCACAGTATGGGCATAGTTATGCTGGCAGGCAAAAGAAGTGAGGAAAAATTATGTATAATTTATTCTATAGATTTGCCCACTACTTCTGTTTACAAATGTGCATTAATACCTTACAGCTTTTGTGTTCTGTAACCATTAGCAAAACAGTCTCCTACAACCCTCTGGTAAAGGAGGATTAAGCCAGGCTGGTAAATCTTGGTTTGGTGTATAGGGCTCATATGGCTTTCCTTTTCACTGCCTGATTAGCAGATTGTTGAGTGTTACTCTTAGAATGAGATTTTGTTTCATACATCCACTTTAGCATTCAAAATCTGCTTTCTGCGCGTAGCTCAGGATCTCATGCAAACATCAATATTTTTGTCAGCTAGAGGAGCCACAGAAAGTGATTAGCTCCCCCACAAGTGCATATGCTCAGAAAGGGCTGTAACAGAAACACAGCAGAAGAGGGGTCTCTCTCTCTCTTTCTGACTCTTTTTTTTTTTTTTAAGGAAAATGTGGCAATGGTTTTTGGAAAAAAATAATTTTTTTTTCTTCCCCAAAATAACTGAAAAACAAATACAGAGAAGGTAGATTTAGATTTCTGTTCAAGCAAATATTCATGGCAGTGATTAGTGAAGTTTAAAATGTCCCCATCATCCTTACATATATATATAAAATGTTGCTGTAAAAAGATATTTCTATTAATATCAGGTGAGAGAACTCCATTACCCAGTCATGAGAACATAAATAAATAATAAGCATCCACAACATTGGTGTCAGCATCTTTATCATAGATGCTGATTTGGGCTAGATGATTTCCAAACTCTCAGGAAGGGGAGACTCATTTCTATTCTGAGAGGCTCCTACTCAGAGGACCATCACGCAAATGGACAGAGATTAGGAACAATCAACAATTTCTACATGTGTGAACTCACTGCACTACAAAAAGGATTGCAGAGAGAAATATTTTTAAAGAGCTTAAGAAGTAGAGCGCCGGCAGGATAGAGGCTTTACGTTGTGAGAAAAAAAGCACGAACAGGACAGTTGAAAAAACACAAAGAATTTAAGCCCCAAGCAATTCCAACCAAAACATTTGCTTAGAGTCGTATCACACCAGTCTGCAGTTGGGTCACCTATATTAATACTGTATACTTAAAATATCTGCTGATGATAGAGTCCGTCCACAAATTTGGTATCAGTGGTTTCACTGGGAAATGATCTGTGATTTTTCTGTGTGCAACAACACTGGCAATTTAAAGTCTATTATCTTACAACCTACCTTGGGCTTAAAAATGAGTTCTCAAACAAATGATTCCTAAATCTCTGTGGGATAAATATGATGATGATTTAACCTGTTTTACAATCTGTTGAGCTTTAAACATGTCAGCTCATCTAAGACTGGATATTATAAATTTTACAGCTCTGGTTTGGAAAAAAATCCTACAGCTTGAAGAAAAGAAACAAAGACTTTCCTTTTCTGATTGGTGGAGGTTTTTTCGGTTTTGTTTTGTTTTATTTTGTTTTGTTTTGTTTTTCACAGAAAGATGGTGTGCTTGAGAGGCGCTGAGCAGTAAAGAAGGCTAGAAGTAGTTAGTCTTGGTGGAGGTGAACTGTACGGTTAGAGGGCAGAAAAAGAGGTCAGAAGTATATATGATCAATACGATATTGCACGGGAATTGCCACAGAGGACACCTCATACCTACTTTGTGTGTGCACTTATTAATACCTGTCCGTATTGCCAATCCCTGGCTCAGCTGAAAAAGGTTCTGTATCTTTGACGCGAGGCAAGAAGATCTCCATCCCCGCAGTTCTACTGAGATTACTCAGCTGTGAACAGATAACTTGATACAAAGAAGAGGAAGAAAAAGCAAGGAAAAAAGTAGAAGCAGACAATTTCATAGAGCCCAAACCAGACAAGACTCTCTCTGATGACCAAGGGAAAAGCTTTGATAAACGGTAGGGCAGCTCCTCAAATCCAGGTCTCTGAAAGTGGGGGTGGAACACTGCAGGAAATAATATGAGAGTCCCTGCTGTGGGAGTCAAGCGAGACAGGGAAAATAGTTCAGGTAATAAAAAAAAATGTTAATATTACAAGAGTGGAATGCATCTGAGTATAATTCCAGACTTTTAAGTTCAGTTTTCAAATCTTGGAGAAAGAAAGAGACAGCCCGCTGCCATCTCACTGGTTTGTCACATTGGGTTTAAGGTGTGGAATAAATCAAAACTTTTTTTTTTTTTTTCGGAACATGGTACAAAGAAATGCATTAATAATACATGAAAAACGTTCATCACGTTGGTGTGCATCAGTGGAAACACTATTTTAAAGAAGCTATGAGCAACACATGGAAAGGCTTGACCTAGGTTTCACTTCTGATGTGTCGGGGTGGGGGCAAGGCAAGCATTTCTTTTACCCACTGATGTGCTAGATCTGTGACTTCCCGCTTGGGTAGAGAAGTTGGGTTCCCCAAGCAGGGATGATTTTTTTTCCCCATAAGCAAGCAAGGAAGTTTGAATCCTCTCAGCCATCCCTTCTAAGTGCATTCAAGAGGAACAGAGAGAAATAAAACAAAACCTCCTAGCTAACTGGTAGCTGCCATGCCCTTTTCTTCCTCTGCATGCTGAACGTTTAAATGTCTAAAGACTGATGTTGGCCGAGAACAGCAGTCATTTTTGTGCTCAGCTCTGCACACTGTAGTGCAGAGGACTGGGACACGTGCACATGCCCACATCCTGTGCCTTTCTAAATGGTTTTGCTTTCCTTCCCTTTAGCTTCCAGATACGTGCTTTAAAAAAAAAAAATAAAAGTTGTTCTGATTAAAAGTATACAATTGCTATTTATGGAAGAGCGTAGCTGCAATAAATATTTGTTTCTAAGCTAGCTGAATCTATCAGCTATCAGAGTGTGGGAAAGATCAAAGGGAAGAGAAGATAAACACAAAAATGACATTTGTGATTTGGATTGTGGTAGCACCCAAATGCTCCACACAAAAATGAGGCCTCCTGCAGTCCATGCTGCACAGGCAAATAGTGGGATTTTCTTGTCTTCTGAAGTGCCAACAGTCTCAGTAGGCAAATTGGACCCAAGGGGGATGAAAACAGGTGATTTCTGAAAGTGACCAGAATGAAGAAATGCTCATTTTGCCAGGGCGTCTCTGCTCCTGGGGCTAATTTGGTTTGCAACCCAAAAGCTGTGAGAACCCTCTCCCTAGCTGGTGACATGGTGACAAGAGATATTTGGGTTCCACCGCCTCCGCAGGGCTGTGCGTCCATGAGGGAACTTTGGAGAACTTGTGCTTCGGTTCCACCAGCTCTTCCATGAGCTCCCTGTCCTCTCAGGGATGGTCAAAAGCAGTCAAACTGGACAATATCCTTCTCTTGGTGGACAGAGAGAGAGGGGGGAAAATGGATGGTCACTTGGCTGTGCAAACCCACGCCGCAGTCTCTGTCATGCCCTGCTCTCCCACACATGTTGGAGGACACTTCAACCGTGCCTGAGTAAGCACAGAGGGAAGACGTGTGCTCTGCATCGTGTCCTGCCAGGGGGAGGAACCACAGCTGACGGGCCTTCGCATGGCACTTTGCATGCATTTCATTCCTCTCTTCCCACGCACTGCTGCTCCATCGCCTTCCTCTGCCTCTGAGGAGCCCAGGGGTAAGCATGGTTGTTGTGAGATGATGTCACACATGGGGACATGGCCATGGGACCTCTTTGCAGTGACCTGCTGGTGGCCATCACCTCCCTGTGGAGCCAGCAGTGCAATCCTCAGCAAACCCATAATACTGAGTGAGGAGTGGCTCAGAATCCAAAAATGACCCTGTCTTTCCCTGCTGGACCCTGATTTTCAGGTGGAGGGTATGGGAAAGAGGGAATTCACTGCTCCAGGAGACGCTCATGGCACTCCTTATATATGCCTTAAGCCTGTTGTCACCATCTTCATTTGTAGTTTTGTAAATTACTTTTACCTTATTTAATAGACTCTCAAAATAGGAAAAAAGACCCTAAGGAAAGAGAATAAAAATTGTTACTTTGCTAAAACCTTGCCTGGCAAGTTTCAGCTCAGAAACCCCAGAGAATGCAGAAGAGATTAATGAAAACGCTGAGAATCACCATAATAATTCCAGCTACCCGCACTGGTGTCAGCAGGCTCAGCAGGGCCTGTCATTAGAAAGCCCCCTTTTAAAATGGGTGTCCCTCCTATTAGTTAAATTATCTAGACTGTGGCGAAGCATATTCCAAGGTGACAGAAATCGGAACAGTACAGACTGCTAAAAATGAAAATCAGATAATTGCTCATAAATTACTTCTGGGGTCTTTCAAGATCTTTCAGTCTTGCTGACTGAAAAGCAAGTCATTTGGAATGCAATAATTAAAATAAAAGCTGCAACATACAGGAAACATAGTTGGAAGGAAGATATTAAGAGATATATTGTACCTGCATAAATTATCATTTGGGTTTCAATAGCATCCTGAATTTGCTCTTCTTCTCCTTAAAAAGCAAGTACCGGTGAGAGCCTCAGCATGGAGACCAACCCTGGCTCTGGTCCCCAGTCTCCTCCCTGGACTTCACACATATTCAAGCCAGGTGGAAAAAAGGGGCTGGATATTATTGTCCTTCTTTACACTTTTTCCCTGGTGCTGTGTCTGGTTAACGCCCAGCGACCCCCACTCCTGACACAGGGGACCAGCAAATCTTCAAGGGTGGCACGGCAGCCTTCAGGTCCCCTCGTGGCTTCAGCCCCTCTGGAGGGGGAGGCTGCCCTGCTCACATGGTTTGAAGGGACAAACCAAAATGTCCTCCCTTGGGATGGGACCTCGAGGCTTCACCAGGAAATATTTTAAACAGGCCTTTTATCCTAATTTGCCACATCTGAGGGTAAAATTAATGTCACTTGGTGTTCAGCAGAGCCACGTCCATATTAGGTTTTTTCCATAGTTTTAGATGAAAGTTGCTTACAAACAGAAGGGGTGCTCTGGTGAGCTGAGGATCAAGATATAATCACCTCTTCAACTGTATTCTCTCTTCTTTTTCTGATCATCTCACACAGCTACCAACTATTTGGAGGAGGATAGCAATGCAACTCCAGAAAATGTCTGTTAAAAATCCCTTTGACACTCATTTACTGCTGACCACGTTTGGTCTAAAAACATTAAGAAATTATTTCACCCTTCTTGGCATTTATTGGACTACGCAGAGATGTTTTTTCAGAGTGTTTTTTTTTTTTTTTTTAAAGCCAGACTGTATTTTGTTAGTTGCCCAGAGGATTTCATGCATGGGCTACTCTATAAATAAGACTTATTATCCCCCAGTGACGCATGTGGTTTCTTTCTGAGAAGTTGCATAATAGCTCAAGTGGGATAAACAGGAATTTTCTGATGGTGTTAAGTTTCACAATTAAACAGGGGATAGTTCCCGCTGTAAGAGGGATGGTTAACCGGTTTTTAAACCTTTTTATTTTATACTGAAGCCAGCAAGTCCTCTGCCCATGAGTTACAGCTGGGCAAGGAGAGGAGGGGAGGACATGAGCCACCAACTTGTGATTCTCTGTGGTTCCCCAGAGATAAATTTGGTTCTCCCAACCAAATTTATAGCTAGGAGGAGGTAAGGGAAGCTGTAAAGTCTACCACTGGGCTGGCACCGTTATGCTGGTCTCAGCAAGGCCAAGGACCGTACCAGGAGCTGAAATACCCCGTGCTGTTCGAGGCGAGGCAGGAGGCAATCCTGCAGCATGAACGACGCTGTTTCTGGGAAGGAAAATGGAGGATTTCTGTCTTCTGGGATGCTTCTCTGCACATTTTGCCAAAACTAAATTAACCCCATGAACATAGAACAAACATACTTATATTATGGGGCTTCTTTCATGAATAAAGGATGCCAGGTCACCTAACTTCCACCCAAATGGACAGTACAGGAAGGGAGAGAGGGGAAGTGAAGGTAATGTGAATTTACTGCAGGGAGGAGACAGAGGTTTACTCACAGCTGAATCATCCAACAGCCCAATCTGTCAGAAATCAGCAAACGATCACACAAATTCGCACGGTTTTCATCAATCAGTCCCCTGCCCTAGCCCTGCCAGAGTCTCCTCTAGCCGGCCCTCAGAGACCTTGCATGGCGAGGCACCGCAGCCTCCCGGCACAGCCCCTTCCAGCGCCGATCTCCCTGCAATGCTGGACCTCAGCGCCAAGGAAGGATCAGGTCAGGGATGATTTTTCCAGTTATGATATAATTTCTCCACAAATGATGCTTTTCCCCAATCCCATCACCTAAAGCTTCCTTAACACCTGGTGGTTTAGTACATGTTCAAAATTTCCATTAGAGTGAGTCTTTACCATTCTTCCTGCTCTTTAGGCTTAGGAAATACTTTGTATAGGATTCAGGGCATGTAGGTGAGAGTGTTCTTGCAGGCTGACCTTTCTATAATCTGTAATTCTCGGTAGTCATGGTTTCACCTTTATCTGGAAACTTATAGGAAAAATTGTCTTTTGGAACAATGAGAAAAAAGGCTGATAAAATAACCGCCCATCAGCTTCTGGGATGTGTGAGAAGAGGAAGGATGGTTATCCCTTAGTGAATGCCTGAGATCAGCAGTCAAGAACAGGCAAAATGCTCATACTCCTATTTTATGACTAGATCTCAGTGTCACACTGAGGTGAAGTCACCTATACCGAGTGGTACCCTGGGCCCTTCAGAGCTCAACCACAAAGCCACCTCGGGGCTGATGCTCAGAGGCACCACTGAGGTGCGTGTCTCCAGCACATGCACCCACTCGTACACACGTTTAGGGGGACAGGGTTCCTAGCTAAATCCATTGATATGGACTGTATGTTGTCATTATGAAGGATGCGTGTGCAGCCCAGCAGATATCAAATTCATTTCTACAGGGAGGAACTTTGAAGTTTTTCAGTGCAGAAACCCACTAGAGAGCAGAAGGATATAAGTGAAGAACACATTTTCTGATGGAGATTGCCTACCTCAAGGACAAACTAAATGTAGATCTTCAGCTCAGAGAACATTAATTTTTGTGCAATTTAGCTAGCAAATGTAAAAACGTGTTTACTCTTGAGGAATTTCTTCAAGCCGGAGCAGATACATCCTCAGACAAGACTGTGAAAATGCGATGACATCGAGTCTGAACTCAAAGCTGAGGACTTGAACACGTACTAGCCCAGGTCTGAGCGCTCCATTCTCACGCATTTTTTGAGAGGTAGACCTTTACATTCATCTCTCTACTCAGACACGGCTTTGTTTTCCTCCACTACTAGCAGGAACTCTTCCCTCTCAGATAAGGATCCAGCCACCTAAATCGCTGCATCTAAGACAGACATAGAGTAATACTGGGACTGTTTTGGCTGCCCTCCCACAAGGTACTCCTATGTTTTCCACCTACACTGCTTCTGCCCAACTGATTAGGACTCATCCCTGCACCGAAATGAACTGGGCCATATTTTTGGTGAAGAAATGGTGAAGATAGAAGAGTGGGTGTCCAGCTGTGCTGGCTGAAGGAGAAGGAATCGAGGGAAGAGGGAGGGAGCAAAGCTGCCAAATGCAGCTGCAGCACATGACATTGGGACAGACAGCAGAGGGGGGACAAGTACTTTGGGATGGAGCAGATTATGCAGTTTGTTTACTCTGCAGTGATGAAACAGAAAGGTCAGCTTCTATACACCCTGGTTTATAGGCTGGCATATATGATTCATATATATGTATTTTAAGTCTTCTATATCTCTCCAGTTCAGGCTGCCACTCGTTTCTAGTCTTCTAACAAGCAGGCTTTTGAACAGCATTCACGCTCACTTTTTAAGTTTCGAAAGAAGCGTCTCTTGCTGTAGAGGCTGCTGCTAATGAGAGATGAGGCAAAGCGAGGAGACGGCACTGCTCTAGGTAGTCTCTGTGTTGTGCCATCCTGCGCTGTGTGAGCAGATAGCGAAGCTCTCCACCGCACTGGCTGCACCGCGTGGGTCAGAGTCTGTGTTAGCACACAAGTAACCATTAACCTGGCCTTTGCTGCTGGTTTTCCAAAAACATTTCTGAGCATTCACCTCTCATTCTGTAAATAACAGTTGCATTCAAGGAAATGTCAGTGAGCAACAAAATAGGGCTCGCTAGAATAGGAGTCACAGAAAAGCAAGGTCATGGCAACAGACTTCACTCCAACCTGGGCAAATAAAGAAACTCTCTCTCACCAGCTCGATCTGTGCGAAGCGAGCTGCTCGGGGCCTGGCAGGGCAACGGTGCATCTGCACTTCAGCTTATGGCCACGGGAACGGGCTGCGGCCACAGAGTGCCTCCGCTCTTCCCACCACTGGGCACACACTTGACATTTGAGTGGCACGACTTGCAAGTTTGCCTGGTCCGCACCAGGAAGACCTATTGAAATGGGTGCTCAGCACCTCTTAGCCCTTGGTCCTTTGGGATTTTATTCACAAAGCAGAGGAGTATCTCCTCTCTCCAGCCACATCTAGTTCAGACTCAATTCTAGAAGAATTTGCAATATTGAGGTCTGAAAAGAAGGTACCCCAGTATGTACATGAAAGGGTATCTCCCCCTGTTTTATGATTCACAAAATACAGGGTTGAGAACTATGTGTGTGCACAGTGTTATTATGAATGGATGCAACAGAGCTGTCTGGCCAGGCTTGTTGGATGGTCCCGTGAGAAGTTTTGACTGCTCCTGTGGTCCCATCTGCTCCCCTCTGCCCTCTTCAAACACCAAACACAGTTCTTTTTAACTTGGCTGCGGACCCTGACAATGGTCCTCAAGCCTGCTGTTTGACCCCTTCACCAGTTCTGCTCAGCAGCTCCTGCTGCGACAGAGATGGGTGCTGCCAGGCCCTAACTCCCAACCCAGTCTGCACCTCTGCTGTGGCCCCCAAACTCACCAGCATCTCCCTTGAGGGCCTGTCTCCAGGAGCAAACCAGTCATGCAGTTTTGTGCTTCTGACAGAGAGGAACATGGTGAAGGTGCTGGCAGGGCTTTGCTCATGACCCTGACCCAAAATCTTTGTTCCTGCATCCTGAGGTGAAAACTCTGCTGACTCCCTCTGAGCGAAAACCTGGCCCATGCTGACCCTGCATAATCCCAGCATAAGGGACAGGGAGGAAAGGAGATCATCCCTTTCCATAGGTGATGACTTGCTGTGTAAGCAGTGAGCCTGGCACGTGCTTGTGTGGAGTCACCTGAACCTGCTCACTGAGCATCACGGGAGAGCAGAGGTGGGTGGGGGTCACCCACTGGGCACCTCTCCCTCAGTCACCCTGTGAGGAATGGGGTTTTCCCCTTGGAGAAGTAGGCCGAAGTGGCAGCTGCCTGCAAGTCACTGCTGCTATCAGGGTAACATCTAAGGATGCCTCCAGCCCTGCCTCAGTTCCACTGACACTTTATAATCCTTAACCAGTAAGAACCAGCACGAACCAGCACAGGCATAGATTCCCAGTAGCTCTCCTCCTCCTCTTTCCAAGAATACCTTTACAAGAAACCTCCACACACCAGGAACATCAGTTCAGTATCAGCAGAAGATAAAACCAGTGATACATCATCATCTTACTGGTGAAATTCCCACACCTTTGGAGGACACCAGTAAGAGAGGAAAAAATCTACCCAGCCCTGGTCTGGCTTTGATTTGCTGTGTCCCTCAAAATGAAAAGTGATATCTACACAGTCTCACTGAGACCTGAAAAATAGATGAAGGAAGGACAACTCTTGCTCAATTAAATTTTTCTGAAAACCAACAAGCGTTCTCTGCCTGCTGTCTCTTTCTCAGCACAAGGCTCCAGGGGCTGGGCAACGCACAGTTATACTAAACATGCAGCAAAAGTCCTTCTCATTTACAGCTCTCCTACCTTCAGCAGCGTTACAGCAGGGATCAGTTTCACCTGCAATACGGAGCTGTGCAATTTATACACCCTCCTCTCTCTTAAAATTCCCAAGCTGCACTGTACAAGCAAGGAAGCAATAAAAGACACGGTGCACAGACAAGACTTACAGCTTGCCCTCAGTTCTGATGCTGTAAAAAATACCTAGCTGAAACAAAGATCTGTGTGTCACATCGTTTATTTAACTTTCAAACTTCATATCCTAGGTTTTACGGTGATGGGCACTACAGAAAACACGATGAGAAATAGATGGGTAATTATGGTGGTGGTTTTGACTTTTACCATCATCTAAAACTGTAGTAAAGTCAGAAGACACAGGTTTATGCTTCTCGAGATATGTGTTTAAATCTAGTTTGTGTCATAAGTGATCTGAATGTAATGGTCACAGTTTGACTCCTAACCAGGCTTAGATAAGTGACTTCGATTTAGAATGAGATGGGTTTTTCTGTATCAGAGCACGTGTACCACATGGTTTGGTACAAATCAGCATGACCGGCTGCAGGTTTGGGGACTAGGAGGGAGCAAGAAACTTAATTTCTGAAAGTAAGTTATAGACAGTGACATGAGTGGGATGCTCCCTTGGCAGCTGCCCGTAACCTGCCTGGTCCTCAGCCCGCAGCCCCTCACACCAGCTCCGAGCACTGCAGTTTGTGAGAGGCACTGCCTGGTTTGGGAGGAAAGGAAGGGGCAGACAGAAGCAGCTGGTGAAAAAAAAGTTAGAAGAACAAAACAGATAGGAAAGACGTTTTAAATGGCACGTATGTATAGATCACAGGGGAACTCTGAAATGCACGATTGAGTATTGAAGTGGCCATCATACAGTCCCTAAGCCCTGACTGCTACAGAAACCCCACACAGGTAGGTACCGCTCGGGCTGCAGCACCCTTTGATGCCCAGGTACCTGACAAGAGCGTGAGCCATCGCGTGGCGAGAGACCGGACAGACCAGACCCGGTCCAGAATTGGGGTCAACGGCAAACATCCCCCGCAGACCACGATGGCGGTCCGTGCTTCCTCCCGGGACAGGTGATGGCGAGGCTCGTCTCCCACACGTGGGTGGCCCTGGCCCCATGGGGATGTGACCCAGGGCACGGGGACCTGTGTGGGGCGACGGCTCAGCCCCGCCAGCCTGCGTGGCCCCACGGGGCTGGTGGCAATGCCCACGTGGGGTTGCCGTAGGGTGCTGACGTGACCGGCCCTGCCGAAAGCACGGGAAGGCGATGCGGGGTGGAAGGAGTTCCCACCCGGGGGGTGCTGCGTGGGGACATCCCTAGCTGGCAGTGTCCCCGCGTGGGGCCGCCTGTCCCCCCGTGTCCCCGCGGCGTGCGAGCCACGAGAGGGCACTGAAACATAACCGAAGCGCTGAAACGCGCTCAGCCTCCTGCGCCAAAGCGGGGTCTTCCGTCTGATGCCACTGCCTTCCCTGTAATTATATCTTTAGATAAAATTCCGGAACAAAGGACCGAGACAAGGATATATTCATTGCTGTGTGTTTCAACTGTCCATTATGAGGTCTGAAACAAAACCAGGGTTCATAAATACCCTACAATGAAATGCTTCATGCGTGGGGAGCTCGTACAATGAAACATGACTTTCTGTCGTAGTTGTTTGTCAGGCTAAAACAATAATTGTATTGAAATTCATTTTTAATTAAACTGTTTGCTGTGCTCTGGGAATCTGCATTGGCATTTATGTAGCGTCCATCATCGCTGTATCGGTGTGCTTTATCTGCACGATCAGTTAAGCTTAGTATATTTTAATTGAAATTCTTTCAGTCTTTCAGCTATTACTTCCCCCTTCAGATTATCATTCATATTATAGCTGCATTTCATGCTTATCCCATCCTGAGTGATTACAAGAATTATTCTGCCATTATTTTTAATTCTTCCCTACTTCCCCCTCACTTTCACAATCCCTTTTTACTATAAACTCTTACTGTTATGAGGGAATTTGGTGCAAATCAGTTCACACATTTTTTTTTTAAACTATAAACCAGATGTAAGAAACCCCAACATTAAAAACATGCAGCGCTGAAAGACTGTCATTCTACAGAACTGAAAATATGCCACTAAGAAAATACGAAATATTTTAAAATGCAACTAGAATATGTAAGATGTAAGTACTGAAATAATTTAAATAAAATATAGCCTTAAAATTTCCAAGAGACAATCTCATCAAAAAAGAAACAAAAAGAGATTCTGTTACTGTCTCTTTTACACAACATATTTTCTTTTACTTCATGTAAAAGTTCCATTTCTTTAGAAATTTTTTTAAGCCTTCTTAGCTCATCTTACTATAAAAAAAGGAAAAAGAAACCGGGAGATGCATAGATTTTTTGCATGAAAGAAAAAGCTTAAAATCAAAATTATTTGAAGAAGAGAGATTTTGATTCGCATTTGTCCAATATTTCCAATAGATTAACTTAGTTAAAAAATAAGTTCTGCAGACAGTTCTGTCAATTAATACTCTCTAAGTAGTACATAAAAAATGTAGTGAAACCCCTGGAAATATATTTCATTGTCTCTCATCTCACCGGTATGGCACTATTTACAGTTTAAGTGTAACAGTCTTACTGCTGAAACCCCCGATCCCGAACAGCCTGCATTCCTAACCTCTGTTAGAAACAAAAGAGGCAGGATGTAGAGGGAAGCTCGGAGGAAGGAATAGCATCGGAGTTTGTTTTTACTTCAGTGGAAAGCATCACGTAAGTCAGAACAATTTGTGTGAATAAGGTTTCGCAGGACCACCGTCCGCATCCGATGCTGGCAAGGGAGAGGACTTAACCTAATAGGTTATTACCACATCTAACTACCGCAAGCCTAAGTAACATCCACCACGTTCAGCCTGAACGAGGCATTTATTTCAACTTCTGAGAGCTAAATTCTTCCTGATCATAACGGCATCTTTCTGGCACTCCATGTGGACCTGCAGCTTCCGTTAGCATCTGTGAGGACCCTGGGAGCGAAGCCCATGGACACCCACTCGGCGGGATTACAGGGAATTTTGCCATTCGTTCGTCAAACCTTTAGACCGCAGGAGTTTTTATACGTCTAAGTTCAGATCACTTATGTGAGTGGGTGTGTGCCAGTATGGTAGCAGAAAAAAACCTTCTCTAAGAATCTGTATTACCTGGTGGTGGTTTTCCAAGGAAAAAATAGTTTTTGTCCCGGTTTGTGCTGTATTTCAGAAAGCTCATACCAAGGTAAAAACGCAGCAGGGACACCTCTTTGTGGCTTCAACGTAAGCTGTGAAAATTTTTTTTCTTGTGCTTCCAAACAGCTGATTTGCATCCACAATGTATCTCAAAGTATAGAAGAATTATATAAACACATAGGGACCATATTTGCATATATCAGAGCAGTATATATTCTATATGATTCTATTATGTATATATGTATGCATGCATGGAAATTCTGCCTACCGCTGAGGGGGAACAAAACACTGAAAATGCATCCCAGTTTAATCTGGTAAATTCCTGGTTAATTGATTAAGGAGAGTAGAGATTTGTCGGGCTCCTGGGGGCAGATGACCAGTCTGTAACACACTTGGTATTTTCCAGCTTTAAATCTCCCATGGCCCATAAAAACCTTTGCAAGTATTTCTTATTGTTAACCGCGGTATCTCGCGATGCAGGTAGAGCTGATCTCTTGAATGATTTCCTCCCACCGAACTACCCAGCGAAGCAAACCTGACATCAGCACACCCATCTACACACGCTTCTCTTTTGCACCACTGGGAAACACACCGAGCGATATTCTGCCCGCCGGGAGCAAACCCCAGCCCAGCAGTGCTCGAGACGCATTCTCCTTCAGGGGAAGGGGAGAAAAAAAAATCTTTTCAAATTCTCTGGGAAGATTCGACTTCCTCCCCCACCTTCTTTTTTTCCCCTCTTTTAAATGTCAGACTTCTACACAGTTGCTTTGAAAGTTCGAACAGTTAGTTAGATCAGTCTGGAAGCAAAACAAACCGCAGCACATTTCACCTTTTGCAGAACTTTCCAAGAGACAGCATGCATTTCAGAGCAGTGACTATTCAGCGTTTAGCTCTCTGGGGCTGGGGTGTAGACCTAAAATTCAAAACATTTTTTTGTACATCTGTGTTGAATCAGGGCTTATTTCTGATTAAGGTGGCTGAATTTTTAATATTAAATTCTTTTTAAATTGATCACTGTTGTATTTAGGGACGTCAGATGGAAATGGATAGTTCTGCTGTAGAATTGCTCACTCTGCTTAAGATCCAAGTTAACTGGGTTGGAAGGTTTCTGATTTTTCCTTCAGCTGTGTTTTGCCTGAGGTACAGCCTGTGACAACAGAGCCTAGACTCTTTGACCTACTCGTGGCATTTTCTTTCACTGTGCGTGCTGGGAGATGCTCAGGCTGCTGCACTTTCCCTTGTCCTGATGCTCGAGGGAGGTTCACCTCCTCCGCCTCTCCCTGCCCGGGGAAGGCTGGGTGCTGGAGCATCCCAGGCTGATGGTACATGGGGCATGGCTGAGATAGGGCTCCCCAGGCAATAAAGTACCATGGGAGATACTGGTCTAGTTTTGAACCCTGAGCTTTGGAGGGGAGTTGCTTCTGCTTCCAGCTTGCCATGAGATCCCAGCCAGAGCAGCGATCTCGCCACCTATTAGCGATAGGTCACCTGTCTCACCTACTATCAGCAATAAGTACTGGGAAGAGCGAGGGAGGCAGTGCAATCACCCTACCACTCGTTGTCAGGGGCCTGTAAGCAGCCAAACCCACCCAAACACAGGGCATAAAAAAGGGGGGACAGAGGAGAGAAACAGGTTTGAGTCCTAAGTGCACCAGGTAGCAAGAGGAGCTTGTGTTTCCCTGTCCTCCATTCCCAAGAGCTGAACTAGCAGCTAGCAATCTGCCAAAATCATCTCTGCTGCGCATCACCCCGACTGCATCAGCCAGAAGGGTCCCTGACACTTTTGGGCATGCACAAGTGGACATTGCTGTGATAAAGAAAGGTACCTAACGAGCAGCGGTGGATCTGAAGGGCCCAGATAATGATGCGTGGCTGAGGCAGACGACGCTGCCAGTTCGTACATCATACACACCGGCAGTAGGAAATGCCCAGCGTGATGCTCTGTTTGCTAACTGCCAAATGCGGGTTAGTGTGTTTATGCTGCATCCAGGAACCAGCAGGATGCTCTCCGGGCAGCAGGTCCACACCAGCAAAAGAGAGGGTAGCGACACTCTCCAGCACGGCCAGTGGAGTGCATAGGGCAGAAAAAAGGTCCTGCCTCCCAGGCTAAGTGAAAGCATTCCATTCATGAGTAATTGAAGAGGGGTCAACAGTGGTTTGGATTTGCCAGGACCGGTCACTGAACAACTGCAGCTCCCGTTCCGCTGGACCAGGGCTGCCACAGCAGCTGCCCGCCAAAGCCAGGACGGGGGGACAGGAACGCCTCTGCCCTTCTCTCCCACCTTCATGGCCAGGGTCGGTTTGTGGCTGGAGCTTATGGCACAAATTTAGATGCACTGAAAGGTAGGAGGTTGCTGTGCCAACATTAATTGTGCTTATATCAAGCTTCAGTAGCTGAGCTTATGTTTAGGGAGGTGAGGGCATAGGTGGAGGCTGGCAGCAGGTAGGCAGCATGCTGGAGAGCAAAGCTGCCTTCTGGCAGAACCACTCAGATTGCCTGGCATGGAGGGATGGTGGGAGGTGAGTGACAGGGACGTAAATCACGTCTGCACAACATTGGTGATCACGATATCCTGCAAGTCATCTCTGGCAGCACTGCTTGCCTGGAGATGGTGGCTGAATCCACCTCCCCAGTATTTTCAGACTGTTCCATGTCTGGTGTTTGTATGTGCTGAGATAATGAAGAATTACAGTATTTATTTTTTTAAAGGCATGCATCGTAAGCCTTAACAACCTAGAAAATATTGTGATTTATCTATCTGCAGTCACTGGATTTGCCCACCCCGTGTCAAACTTTGTTATTCCCCGTCATCATCCATCATGCAAGAGGAATGGCCAAGGACACCCTCTTCTTAGCCCCCAAGCCTAATTCTGTGGCAGCCTAACATTTCACCTTAACTCTTCACTCTCCAGCCAGAATCCCCTCAGCTCTGAATTAAAGAGATGACAGAAGCACTATAAAGAAGGGTCCTTCCATAACAACTGTGACTTCAGAATAAGTGGTCTCTTCTTCTCAATATTAGCAATACAGAAACACTCTCGCTACCAAGCTCAACCCTGTGTACAGTTTGTGTATAACCTTTTAAACAGCTTTTGCTGTAAAACACAAGTCTGTGTTTGCTGTAACAGAAGCGTTTCATTCCTCACAGTAGAATAAAAGAGTTTGCTGAAAGAGAAAGGGCATTGCAAGTCCCTGCTTTGTGCTCTGAATTCTTTTCCAGCATCTCCCTTTTAATACATCGCAAAAGGGGGGAGAGAAGAAAAAACACATTAAAAAAAAAAGTGTTTTAGAGTGTTTTCCCAAGAAATATCACACACTGAATTGAAACACCTTATCTACAAGGAGGTCCTGGTGGCAAGTGCAGAAGCAACACAGGAAAAAAATCAATACAGCCTGCAGAGATTAAAAACATACTGGAAAAACATAAGAAAAATGCAACAATTAATGCCAGTTGTACGTATAATACGTGAAAACAAAGCAGAGAGGCATTAGTGTCTACACACAGATCTATTGGATAGGTAATGCTTTTATCTCAACTTGAAAATGGAAGCTTTATTAGACTGCTTCCCATCAGGAGGCATCATACCAAGAACAGTGTAAAGCTCTAACTAGCTAAAAGCCTCTTCCCCCCACACCTTCCGTCCCAATCACTTTGCATACGGGCGAAATTCAAATGGCTCAACCTCAGACTGAGGTGGTGTCAAACCGGGGTTCAGATTTACCAGCTTGGATAAAAGCACACACTCCCCCTCCAGTGGAAGACATGAACCAGCCAACCAAGATGCTTTGTGGAGGTGGGAGCATTTGCTCTGTGATTTAAAAAGGCCCTCCATGAAGTTACAGCTAGAGATTGTCTTATTGTCACATTGTGTTTTGCTGTATCATCTATTATTATACGTCCGACTTGAATAAAATGTCTTACATAGGTTTTAGCTGTGGCGGGTTTCATAATAAAATAAAGATGCTCACACAAAAATTAAGCAAATATTTAAGGTGTGGCTCAGTGGAATGATTCCTCAAAATTCCATCCAGCAGCTTTGCATTGATACAATAATTAGACCAAATTTTACCAATTCACCCAGTATCTTGCGTGTAAAGCTCAGGAAAAGGCATCATATCTAACAGCTCTTTCTTACTCCACTGCCTAATGTTAAAGTACATTATGAAGCCTAAGCAGAATATTTGCATCCTTAGTTTTCTGAATCAGGAACAATAAAGAGGAATATCCCGCTTCTCATGGACACATACCATCAACACAAATTTCAGTAAGACTACACAAGACTCACAGCAGGGCTATAGATAAGGATAAGCATTGGGTAGCTTGGCAATACTGGAAGAATAGCACTTTAACCTTCCTTCTGCTACCATCCCATCAATACAAATCAAGGTTAAAACCTTTCCTTTTAGACCCCAGAAATATGACTTATGGTTTACTCATCTCCTTCCTGACACCGGTGAGTGGAGAGGCAGGTACAGAGTCACACAAGTGCTGGTGGCTCGGACGCTTGGTTCTACTTCAAGGCAGTAAAAGAGTTAAGCTGACTAAACCATCTGAGAGTCCTCCCAGTGCAGGGCTGTAAGGACTAAGAGAGCATAAAACATCCAGGCCTCTAACTCACGTTTGGTGCAATTTATATCCAAATACATCCACCATACTCTCAGAATTGCACGGAGGTCAGCAATATAGAAGCATCTTTAATGGAAGTATGCGTTGGACAGACACAAATAGGGACAATACACGTAGAGCTATGGTTACACCTTCCGCTGTGAAGGGAGGGATTTCATGGAGTTAGGAGCTGTGTTTTGCATGGATTTCACGAATGCCTCTCGAAGCGAAGCTCCTATTTTGTCCTCGCTTTTTGTGGCAGGGGCACCTCATGCTTTGGCCAAGCTCCCATTTTAGCATCATATAAATCCAAACGGATAAAGAACATACTTGGGCACTGGTGTTCCCACTACGGACAGGCTGCTTGCCAGCACGGATAAACAAAAGTACTTTTCATTTATTAGTTACTAGATTTCATTCAAACTCCCAGAGCGCTGATTCTTTTACTTTGGACCACATCCCGTGCTTCCACTGAAGCCAGTTGTAAGATTCTCCTGACCACGTTGAGAGCAGATTCATGTGAAAAGCATTTTAAAACCTCAGCTCTGCAGTTCTTACACAAGAAGGTGCAAAGCGACTTCAACGGGTAATTCCCGAGGATGGCTTTGCACAAGCCAAATTTGCAAGATTTTAATGAGCCTTGAATAAGACTGCTAGCTTTTTTCCAGTAATGCTGTCCGCTCTCAGCAATAAGTAATAAACATTCACAACACCCCATGAGGCAAGAAGTCATAGCCTACTTTAAGATGCATAAGCTGCAGAAAAGCTATTAAGGCTTCATAGCAAGCCAACACTGGAGCCAGCACTCCGAGTGCAGGCAGTCCTGGCTCTTAATGCACATATGAACCTGTTAGTGCTAAGGTTCAACTTTGTCCTGTCAGACGTCTTGAGTGTTTACTAAATCCAGATGGCCCGAGGAAATAAATGAGATTAAAAAGAGTCTGTTTCATTCTCACACTTCCCAAAGCTCTCTGCAAAGTATTGAGTTGCTACAGATAACGCATGTACGTGTGGATGACGGTGCAACCATTATGAACATGCTGAGGACTTAATTTAACTTGTCTTCAGCAAAGCTTAGCCTTTAACACTTCCATGCCCATAAAGAAGAGGAACATGATATTCTGCCTTCTCTGTTCATTTTGACAAATGCTGCCTAATCTCTGGTTTTCAACTGGACGGCACCTGGGAAACATTTTCACTGACATGTCCAAGAGTCTTTGGTAGCATTTCCCAAAATGAGGAGGAGCAGGGGGGATCCTAACCTCCCTGGAGGGCACAAGAAGGGCACACAGGGAACATGGGTTCTGCAGTGATGGAGAGGTGGCAAGTGGAAGCACTTGAGGTCAGAGACTCCCCGCTTATGCTCAGGATACACCAGTGTACAGATGGGCTGGAACTCGCCAGCCCTGCCTAGAAGCAGCAAAACATGGGTTTGCTTAGTCTAGCACAAAAGAAAAAGGCAGAGAGGGCAAAATCTTCCACATATGAATGGCTGAAATAAAAGAAGGATGAGTGACAACCCTCTGTGTTCCGCAAGGAGGTAAAGACAAGTTGAGTTTGGGCCATCAGCCCTCTGGAGCAGCAGGAAGCTCAGAAATAGGTCCATCAGGAGGGACCCAGGAGTGCTTGATCGCACCTCAGTAAGGGAGAAGAACTAAACAGTCTCCTGAGGCTCTCCCACGGAGTATGTGCAGGGACGAAATTAGCCCTGCTGCCCTGTATATGGGTGCAGAAGGAGCGATGGGGAACTTTGCAGCCACACAGTCTGTAAAACAGCACCTAGCCGTGCTCCGTGCTGGCCTCCAGGAGCATGGTGTTCAGACATGCGTCCTTCGGCAGAGACCAGTACCACGCAGGACCGACCACTGCCGTGCTTGTGGGCATAGCCGTACGGGGGTGCATCAACCCCAGAAAGGCACCCAGGGTGCTGGAAGAGTGAGGAAGATGATGCAGTCAACTCACTCACCTCCTGCATGGTGCTTGTGGGCACAGGCTAGACAAGGAGGTCATCTTTGTAGCAAAGACGGGGGAGATTTTGATTTTTCACTTTCAATAGCTACCCTTTACTTGTAAGACCCTCTCAGATCTCCTTCCTGAAGACTTTCTTCCTTCTTCATTTTAATCTGATGAAACATTTCTCTTTTTGTAAGAAAAAGGCATCAGGTTGAGAGCTTCATATAGAATAAGAGGAGGGAAATACGCTTGGGGTAAGGGGTTGCAGCTTGGGGAAGCCCAGATCACTGCAACTAGAGACTTGGACAGGTCTCCTGCTTGCTCCCCACTTCAGCTCACCGCTTGCAAGTCAGAGATAACAGACTTCTTTTCTTTCAGCCATTTGTCTGGGAAGATTTGGGGTTACTGCACATCCAGCAAGAGGTGGCCCAGGCCTCAGCGGAGATGCCGGCGCTTTACCATTGTACAAACAATAGCACCTCTGAGAAGCAAGCCTTTGCTTTGTATATTTACTTCATTTCTTGTTCAAGCTTTGTTAAGGAACCAAGGCACTTAGGCTGGTTACTAAAATAAAGAAATGCTGTAAAAAAGAGATCAGCTCTTGCAAGGAAATCCAAGCTGCAGAAACATGAACAAAGATCCATTGAAAGGCAGGGTTAAATAAATACAAATTAATTTTGCATAGTTCCAAAGTCCTTCGGTCAATACACGCCTGTTCTCATTATTATTCAATAACATTTAGCTAATATATTTGGATTTGCAAGGCCAATGTTTTCAAACATTTTTCTAAATTAGCACAAATCTTCTGCTTCGTCTTTTCTTCATCTACTGTCAACAGAGCAAATAATCAGAGAACAAATAGATACGTACTCCACTTATAAATTCTTCTTGCCAAAGACTCGACCTCTAGAGACTTGACTTCACATTTGCTTTCCTGTAGAATTTAACAAAATTAGTCAAGTGCGATCTGTTACATGTTTGTTTCTTTTCAACTGACAGCAAAGCTCAGAAATGTCTAGCCCCGGTGATTAAAGGAAGAAGGGAGATTTTATTAATAATGCTTAAGTGGAAAGATATTAGAATGCCAGAAATACTTATTCACATCTTCCACCTGTAGATAAAAGCTTATAAAACTTCATCTTCTGTGCAAGACTGAGGTCATATCCCACTTATTGCCACAAAGTCAAAAAACAAGGGGACAAATCCTAGCCTCAGATACCCCTGCATCTTTCTGGCTGGGCTGTGGGTAGGATAGGCCAAATATTAAATTTCATAACAGAATAACATGCAAACCACCTGCATGATGTGGCCCTAGCCCCAGGCACAGAAAAACTGAGATGATTACGTATCATCAAAAGCGCATTCTTTCCCCTCTTTCTCATTAGAGCCGGAGGAAGGACTCTGGCTGAACCATTTTCTGCATTCGGTGCAAGAAGGAGGCATCTGCATTTCAATGGGATACTTGTCAAGGTTGACAGCAAATGGAGAGCTACTTGTTATAACGCTGTGCACTACAGTTGCCACAGACCTACTGTATGTCTCTGTTTACTGCAAGCACACTCACTTGTCATTTGGAGGCCTTTAAAACATGTGGCAACGGGGGCTCAAACATTGCGGAAAGGGAGGAGAAGCAGAGGACGTGGCCAGCTTCTTGGGTTGTGGCTTCATTTTTATGAATCAGCCTTTCTGGTCTCGAATGATAATAAATGGAGGGTTTGGAGATCAAAGGTAATTTGATTTCTGAAAGAAAACTAACTGTGATAAACATGCTACCTGGGTACATTTCAAGTCAGCAACATCAGAGAAATTATTCAATTACTGCACTGATGCTTCTTCTGTAAAAATAAAAAAAAAGTCAGAAACTGGCAGTCCTGCTCTGTTCACTTAGGAGGGACTGTCCAAGCCATCCCAAAGCTTTGTCCAAGCTGGCCAAAGTCAGCAGAGCAATGGGGAGAACTTTTGGGAAGAGTCCCATCTGTCAGCACCCGACAAGAAATGGTAGACACTCACTAAGTGATAAAGAATCATTTGGTTTAATGGAATAGAAGAGATATATGTATAGAAAATTCGTATTTCTTACAGATCTGGCCTTCTGCACTCTCTGTTCATGGTCCTAGCAAGAATCGTGTATAATACTAGTATTACTCCCCAACCCAATGAGATTGACGTTTGCAGCCATGCCAGCTCTAACGTGCCACATCTAAATCAAACAGGATTCAGCCAGTATTTTGGTATTTGCAAGAGATAAGGTTACCTTGGAAGTAGAGTTAACATCTCTTTTTACCAGCCTCTGACCTGGTTCTAAAAGGAGCTTCAGCATGGCACGATGACACCCCAGACGAGTGAACCCTCTGAATTTCACTTGAACCAGAGCCACCTCAATGGACAACACCACCATTCACTGTCAGATTAGAGCCCAGTGGGATCACATACCATTTTTCTCTATGAAACTGGAAAGTGCTTCATTCAAGCCAGCATTAACACTTGTGTTGGGTGAAACCAGTGTCTAAAACCAGTGTCCAAGCCAGCAGCTGCCGTCAGTTGCTCTCTGCATAATTGGAGTAGAACAGCTAATAAACTCTCCTCTGGAAGCACATCCTAGTACCAGTCACTTAGTGCCAGCTGCCTAACTACCCATCTTTCTCTTTTCATCTCCATTTCTTCCATCTTCCCATCTACTCACCTCTTCTTATCCTCTTATGCCCTGCCTTTCCTCCTACCCCTTTTCCATCACTGCCTTTCAACATTCAGCTTATTCCCCTCTAATTGCACTCAGGGAAAAATAAAAATTAATGAACATGCCTGTAGGCTGCTTCAAATATGGCTTATCTCAAGTGGTCCAGACACCCCTGGTCCATTAAGTAATGCCTTCATAAACACAGCAAGTTCACTCTCCGAAAGATATCTGAGGCAAGAATCCAGATACTGCCCACTCAGTGCATGTCCACGTCCATGGGAGTAAACTCATCAGGGAGGGCTGCCCTGTGGGTAAGGTCACCGAGGCAGGACGAGCACAGCAAAAAGCAAAGCAGATGATTGCACTTTTTTCCTTCCTGTGTCTGACTAAAGGGAAATCCTTGGACTGCACAGCTTTCCAATAATAGGTGACCATTCCTCTGTTTGACACGAACCCTTCTTTCCTTATAGGAGAGTTCTTAATTTCCCAAAATTTTATAAAGAAACAACCCCTCTCTTTCTCAAAACACGTGGGGAAAAGAGATTTCTTGTTCTCTTCACTAGACAGTGCTGAGCTGCTGAAGGGGCCAACAGTCAGGGTCAGCATTACCCAGGTGGTAACAAGCAAGTTAGCAAAAAAAAAAGTCTTTTTACTCTCTACCAAGACAAGCATCTTGTTTAAACAGACTTGTGCATTTAAAGAGACAAATTCTGAGAGCACCTGCTCTTGTGCTATTTGGAGAAGTGTAGACCTAGATAATTACGTATGTAGCCAGTTCACTAAAGCCACCAATAAGTCAAAGACTTTATTTTGAAAGACAGAGCAAAAGACTCACTTGCACAGTGAAATGACTCTTCCTGACCGTAATCCAGGAGTCAAGACGTGTTAGTTGTCACATTTCACACTGGCAGCCCAGCCCTCTCCAAAGACACAAGTGCTTGGTGCAGTGCAGCTGGGCTCCCAGGTACAGCAGCTTGTGTCACTCCCATGACCAGCAGTGTCCCTGCATGACGGGCCACCTGGAAACACTGCTGGAAGGAGGCAAACAAGTACAGGAGCTCAATGATGGCTTTATTGATCCTCTTTGATACTGGGAAAACTTACTAAAAACAAGAAAAAAGCAACAGGAACCTTATAATCATCCAATGAGCAAATCCCTCAGTGCAGACAGAGCTTTTTCAAACACACTTGGGTGTCCCCAAGACAACATTCATGGGCCCTCCATAGCCGCTCCTGATGAAGCTCTGAGGTTCATCAAATGAGGTCGCAGGTGAGCTGAGACCTGCCTTTTGCTGGGTTAAGACCTAAATAGCTGGGTCTCCAAGCTCCATCACCCTCCTTCTTTGGGAGCAAACGGCAGCCCTGCAAAGCGTGTCCCTTATGGCTTTCCCAGGTCTTCCGATGCTCCCGAAGGCAGCCGCAAACCATCGTGCACTTCGATGGATGGAAATACCCAACAACTCTTGGTAAAAAAGGCACCATAACACGGATAAAATGTTCAAAAAACATTTCAATTCTGCAGCTGGAAGCCTAATTCACATTAGCGATTTCAAGAACTTCACCCCGTGTTTCAGGTAAATTCAGAAGATACTGGATCTAGTCATAATCAAAACAAAACTTTGAAACTGGGCCTATTTCCACTGCCCTCAGCAGGCCTTGGATCAGACTGACATTTATGTTTGAAATAACATATTTAAGAGCCTGTACTAAGTGAGTCTGTTCTGAATATTACTTCAATCATGTGTTTATATGGAATTATTGGGTTCCTGTTACCTCACTGAGCATCTATTTATGACCAAAATAGCCTTTTTTTTTACAATTCAAGTTGTCCAACTCCTCATGGTAGATAGAGGTACCTCTTCACCTAAGGGACAGCTACAGATGACTCAGAAAACATTGAACTATTTTAAATGTTTTCATTCAAGGATGAAAATCGCTTGTCCTCATTCTTCTAAATACAAGTTTTTCAGTTTTGGATGGGTTTGTTTGTTTGTTTGGTTTTTTTGTTTGGTTTTTTTTTTGTTTTTTGGTTTTTTTTTGATGGCATGATTGGCCTTCTTCGTTCTTATGAAAAAAAATCTTAGAAACAAAACCAAGATGAAATAACCTGCTGTAAGCTTCACCGAGTATGAAAAACACCAGAGGCTCAGTCAGCTGTTCACATGGAGTTAAGCTTGCTTGGGAGAAATTGCAAAACACCTTCCAAAATAAATAAATAATAAAAAATAAACAAATAAAAAGTTTGTCTGTCTTAATCTTTTGTGTTATCGCTACGTTTGCCCAGAAAGCTTCTGTAATTTTAATAATGTGAAAAATAATTTCTTTGTCCTAATGGACAAAAAGCCTTTTTCAGCTCATTGTACACTGGAAAAATCTCGACTATAAGGCGTTTTGTAATTTAGTTCTGATATACACCTTGGCTCACAGGTGTAATTAAAAACCCATTATAATCATCCAACAAGCAAATCAGAGCAGTCCCAAGAGGAGCTGAGCTGTGAGAGCCTCTATTTATAAAATCATATTTAATGTAGTCTTATCTCTACACTGAAAAAAACATCTGTTTAACATACTGTAAACAAAAATATTAAGCGTCCCTGGTCTTTTTGTCAGAATGACTTATGACATGATCTGCAACATATATAATTAAGGTGTAGCAGAAGAACTGCCTAATTTCTATGGAAACAACTACAAAAATACAGTACGTTTGCTCCCGGTTGATACTTTCAGCTCAGGAGTGAGAAAACAACGACTGATATGGGGGGGAGCTGGGGGGATTTAAGGGGGGCTTCGTCAATAGTTTGCAGACTCTTATTTTTTTGTGTTTCAGCCCAGACAAAATAGAGGCGGCAACAATTTTTTTTTTCTGTGATTTTGTCTTGAGACTGCAGGGAAAAAACATGTTGCCTCAAGTGTTAATGAGTTCAAATGAAAAAAAAAAAAAACATAAACCAACCACTACCAGCACCATACAGAGTAATAAGCATATTTGCATAATCCACTCTCCCATGTATTTATAGATAACCATGTCTTATATCCAGAAGATGAGATGCAGTTTGTGCTACCATGAGGCTAAAAATGGGATATAAGCACTTTACGATTTAAGAACTTAGACTAAAATAACACAATGAGACCAACAGAAATTGGCCATCAGCTGTTGAGAGTGTCATTCTAGGAAAGTCAAGAATGAAGTTAAAATCTTTTCCACTGCCCCTGTGAAATCATGTCCCCCATCAATATAGTGAATTTAGAATTGGTGGACGGACACTAAGCTGAGTGCCAGGATCAGGATGGACATTGATGAGTGGTGCTGCGCTCAGATGCTGCTCTTCCTGGGGGCAGGACAGATCCAAGCAACACCACAGCACAGCAAAAACCAAGGTTGTCTTCTTGTAGGTGGGAAACGCACCAGCATAGGCAACGGTGCTGCAAAGCCAGGTTTCCTGGGGAGCTTCATGGACCAGAGTTGGATATTGCACCTGAATTCATGTGTGCATCGAAAACCAGAATAAGGGTCAGCGCTGGATCTGGCGATGCTCTGACCAGTAGACTCCGGAGCTGCCCCCGCTGCAGGAGCCCGGCGCTGCCCGTGCCAGTACGCCCCGCGCCTGCGGCACCCGGTGCTGTCGTCTCAGGCAGGGGTGGCTGGAGCTGTGCCGGGAACCCACGCACCCTGAAGCGCCCACTGCTTTATGCTAGCCTGGACCAGCTGCCGTCCAAACCTGGCGTGTGGGCCTTTCTTTCAGCTCATGTGTAGTGATTATCCTCTTCTTGCTTCATTTTTGTCCCTTTCTTAGGTCAGAGAGTCCCATTGCAACTACAACGCTGGAATGAATTAGCTTCTTTTTAGGGATAAAGCTCTGTTTCCCTGGTTTATTCTGGCCAAGCTTTTCTGGGGTTGAACATTAAATGCAGTAATAATTATGTTTTTGAGTAAACAGATAATTACCTATGATTACATGTTGATAAAACACAAGATGCAGATAAGCAGCATCCCAAGAGCTTGAGGAAATTAGATCAGAAAAGCCGTCACAGCAAGGACATAGCTAAAGACAGAGAAAGGAACAGAAACGTCCTACACTGCCTGGTTTGTTTACTTCCATTTTCCACTTGGAGAAAATATCAGGTTTTTTTATGGTTTCTGCTTGCTGGAGACAGTCTTTTTTGGTATGTTAAAATGCCATACAAATGGGAAGCCTCTCATATGCAAAATCCAGAAGCAAACAGTCAGATGGCACTTCAGGTTCCTTCAGAAGTGCCTGAATATGGTAAATGTGTAAGATATACAATTGCTTGCCTGGGCAAAAAGGTGTCCTCGGACTCCAGTTTTCAAGATCATGAAATGCTGTCTTAAATGACTAGAACAGGAAACCAAAACCAACACAGGGTAAGGCAGCAGCATGTATCAGTTCACGGGGAAAATGTCCAGTTGTAAGATTCCCAAAACCCAACGGCAGTAGGTACGCTGCGCTATCGAAGCTCTTCATAAACAATCCCTTGCTAAGTGCACTCAAAGGCTAAAACTCTGGGGCTACTGAAGTCCATGAAAAATTTTAGGCATGCATAATGGCAACAGGATCCTGCCCTGTGCGACGTACCTGTGTTAAATGGTTCCCTGCGCAGGGACGTGTATTTAACTTTCAATATCTGCTCCTGTCTCAACTGGTGCAGAGGGTATCTTAATTCAGTCAGAATTACCGGCTCTGGAGGTCTCGTGGCTGATCCACCTACAGCAGCAGGATTCCATCCTGTGTGTTCATTTCCAACCGGGTAAGTTGGCAAACAGACAGTATGTGGATTGCTTAAGATTATATGGTTATAGTTAACAGCAAAATATACCTGGTTAAGCGAAATTACAGGACAATCCAGTTTACAAGTGCCATTTTTCCTTTGAAAACACTTCTAACCGGCTCTAGCTACATAACTGAGCCATTTCCCTGCTCTTCCCAACAGCACAGCTGAGTGAAAAGGGAAGGATTTCCTCTGATGTTCACCTGAGCCAAAAAACCCAAAACAACCTGAATTTACCACTCTCTCGCAACCACCAAGTATCAGAAGGGACCGTCTGAGATCACAACCGACACACAAAGAAATTAATTTGGTGTTGACACTTCGCAGTGCTTTGAGATTGTAAATCAGAGGCTGCTTGGCAGGTAACAAACACCACCTCCCTTAAACACAGGAACACAGCAGCCGAGGAGACCTTTCTGAGTCATCAAGCACAATCCCCCACTATCATAGATTGCAACATCTAATATCCCTGCTTCCTTAATAGCCCTCATTATCACAGCAGCCAAGCATCTGGCAAAGTACACAACGCTGGCACTGCCCTCCCACAATGATCTGAGCCTGTGTGCATGCTAAGAGGAAAAAGATATTCGTTCGTACATTTTGATATACCTGTGAACTTCTGAAAACAGACAATAGTCACTTATAGCCCAATGGAAACCTGGGCAGGAAAGAGCTTTGAAATATTTCTCAGATGGTTGAGAAAGACAGAAATAAAGCAAATTATTCTATCCCACTCTTATACCTGGAAGGATCAGAGTATATTTATGCAACACATTCCTTCCGTGCAAAAATTTAGTCCCAGACATTAAAAAGAACAAATAAATCTTTCTAGCCTTAAAAAAGTCTGTGTACTCAGCTTAGACGGGCACACGGCAGTGTCAAGTGGAACGTGTATTCCCTGTGATAATAAATCTTATAACGGAAATCAAAGCCAAGTTGAACTGCATGTTAGGCATTAAGTGTCCCAAACTGCTCATCTCGCTAAACCTTCATAATAAAATAACATTACAGTCTGTAATTACATGGTGTAATGATGCCACAGGAGTAAAGCTCAGGAAAGGCTTAATTTTCCAGGCTTTGCAACAAGTGTGAATTGGTGTGAGGCTTAAAAGGCATTCACAATCTGGATCCAAGCCTAGGTGCAAATAGAACTATCATCTGTGACACAAACCAGACAAACGGTTCATGCTCCGAGTTCATGCTCAGAGTTGCTAAGCAAGCACTGGGAAGGGAAGTTCCCAAAAGCAACCCAGATTTATTGGCGCAGCGTTGCAGCAATGGCTGCATGTTGCGTCTACGGTGTTGTTTCTGACAGGTCTGAACAGAGGAACCTGGAAAGGCTGGGAGACTTTTTGCACTGTTGCTTCTGACAAACTGTGAAACAACAACAGCTAAAACTGGGAAGTGAAGAAAGATTTCAAAAATACAAATTTTACTTTTAAAAGGATCCTTTTTCCTGAAGTCCCTGAATGCGACCATTTGTGTTTTTAAAATGCAGGGCGCTCTTCCAAGTTAAGAGAACCTCAAGACTTTTTAGGCCAACACTGATCTGGTACTCAGACACAAAAATGCAGCAAATTACCTGTAATTACCCTGACAGCCCATGGTGGCACTGAGATGTCTCCAGCAGCCAAGGAGCCACCCCAGGTATTGTGCTCAGAGCGGGCTGCTTCTGCTTCAGTAATTCAGCCATCTCCCAGGCAACACATCCTGCAAGGGGATTTGTCTCCCCCTTTTTCTTGCAAAGTGAATATCACCCAAAGTTTTCAATGTTGTCACCTGATATTCTCCAAAAAATCACCTGAATGTTGGTTTTGAAGTTTAATGTCATAAAATTACACTTCAAATTACCTTGCTTAGAAAAGAAACGTATTTTTTTAAGAGAATGTTTTATACCTACAGAAGGTACACTAAGATAAATCCATTACCTCTCATTAAAGTAGCAATCTCAGGGGCAGGGTCCCATTTTGGCAATGCAGACTGGCTGCTGAAACAAAGCAAATGGCTTAAGTCTGCTGAGTAAAACTACAAGGACCTGTTCTATTATTACAGAATAATTTAGGTTGGACAGGACTTCTGGAAGTCTCTAGTCCAACCTCCTCCTCACAGCAGGGGCAGCTTCAACAGGTCAGGTTGCTCATGGCCTTACCCAGTGAAAGTCTTCAAGGGTGGAAATTTCCCAGCCCCTGTTCCAGCGCTTGAAAACGGCTCGCTGTGAAAACGGCTTTTCTTCCATCCAGCCCAAAACTTCCCTTCCTCTAAGTATTGCTTCTTGTCCTTTCGTACAAGGCTTCTAATCCAATCTAGTAATGTTGCCTCCCTTTACCATCAACAAAGATGGAGATAGTCATCTCCATTCCTGTGGAGAAAGATAGCCCATGCTCAACAGCTTCAGCATAGGACAAACCATCTCCTGGAATGAGGCCTCTTTTTGTTAGTGCCTGCAGAGGGACCCTAGAAGATCTGGGCAAGATGTCCAACTTTCAGATCACTAAAATTTAGTTAAATCAATCCTTTTGCTCAGCTTTTTGTTCACCTTCTCTTGGAACTTCTAACCCATGGGATATTTCACTGTTGTGAAATCAATATAAGATGTTGAAATATCATCAAAAAGCTCATGGAACAAATTGTTCTGTAACAAATGCAGTCAAAAGTAGTAAAATGTTTAATTTCAATATCTGACTAAAACAGCATTTTGGGGATTGTGGCAACATTTAATTTTTCTTCTTTCCCTGACCTGAAATATTTTATTTGGAATCAAGACATGCCAAAATCAAAACAAAATTAGATCAGACTTGCTCAAAAATTTCCTGTTACAAATACAGACTCCATTTTACAGAGCTAAAAGATAATAATAGGAACAGATTCAAATAATCAGCCCTCCCTTACCTATGACTTAAGAGTGCAGGAATTACACATAAAACAGATCTCATTTGTCATTTGGATGCTTTCTGTGTATTCTGCACCATTTTTATGCACCAAATTTTTACCTGAGAAATGGGTGCAGAATAAGCAGCAGATCCAAAGGATGGCCGAGACTTGTGTTGCAGATCAGAAGGGATAATTTCAGCCTGCACGGCTAAGGATGATGGAAAGACACCACAGCAAAGAACAGAGCATCAGACCTAAAGGTTCTGGGTTTGAACCCAAGCTGCAGAGTTGGAGGGGCCATCCCTGCTTTTTCCTCCAGCAAAACCAGGGCAGTATTACTAATCTGCCTCCCTCGATCTGTTCAAGAGTTGTATCAGAAAGAAGGAACAGATTAAGTTTTCTGCGAGGCAAAAGTTGATAACAGTTTCTGTTTTGGAAAAAATTCAGACAGCTGTAGTTTCATTAATTGTTTATACAGGGTACGGTGGAAGCTGTATCTCTTTTGTATTGACAGAGATACATTATGCAGCATCTTTGTAAGGCTTTAAATGCTTTACATGCTAATCACTCAAATGCTTAAGTCCTTACTTATGACTTGATTTTGGATGCAGACAAGGAGTGCACCAAGAATATGTATGTATAAACATATAATACATATGTGGATGTTTTTAATAATTATTAGATTCACTATTCCTCAGTTCCTCTACACTGGTCGCTACTTTTCATGTTGCATTAAAGGCACAAGCTGGTGGATCTCATAGCTGGATTGGGGTCATAGCACTCACCTTGGTTCCTTGCTCTGCCCAGTAATGACTAAAGGCACATGTGGACAAAATCCTGACCTTAAAAAGTCAATTACAAAAAACACCCGTTGACTGCAAAAGGGCCAGGATTTCAACTCTTTCTTTCCCATGGTGCTCAGGTATTGCCACAAGTGCTCTCAGACATATCCAGGGGCCTAGGTCTCTTGAGTACTAGTAACTATTTTATTTACAGACATGTAAGACCTGTAAGGGTCACATAAATAGCAATAGGGGAGTGAAAGGTCATGGCTTTCCTGCAAAAACTCTATCCATTCCCGGGCACGTGGTGATAGATCAATCATGGGATCCCCTGAGCCACGTGGGAGCTGCATCTTAGGTGTCTGCACAGCTTCCTCAGAAACTCCAACTGGGTTGGAAAAACTACCTGTTGTAACATCTCTAGAAAGGCTTTTGTATAACAGGATGGCTATGAGAAGTAAGTGTCCCTACTGACTTCTCTGATACACTCTTCTCCTACCCACTCTTCAGATGCTTTTGACAAACACTAGTGAAAACAGACTCTTGAGGTGTGGGGTTAATTGTTCTCCCTTTTCTGCTTACATAAGTATTCTGCAGACTGAGAACTGCTATTTCCAGAAATATACAAATCAATTAAAAGTTTCATATCCCCACCTCATGGATAATTTCAGAGCCTGAATCATCTGGTTTGCAGCAATTAAAACAAAGGACGCTTGTTCTAACGCATTGTTTTCACACTAGAAAGCCCAGTCTGCCTTCAGCTGTCTTTACCAACTAGGAATTCAAGAAGAAAGGAGCTATTAAAGTTTCCTCTACCCAGTTTAAATGTGGCACAACACACACTCCTGGCCAACTTTTCAGACTAAACATCTTAGTAAATTCTTCCTGACAATAGTTAGTGACAAGCATGTCAAAAACAACAAACTCAGTCACATATAAGGCTTATCAATAATTTAGTCGTTTCCCCCCACGAGAGACTGTGTGTTTTGCAATAATGAAATATATGATTTTAAAAATAAATAATAGGGTGTTGTCAGGCCGATTGTAGCTAGAAGTTATGAATTTGATTGATTGATTGAACATTTGACTTCATTCTCTCTAGCAAGATCAAAGCGGAACTCTTCCATTTGCCCAAGGCCACTTGCAATTTATTTAGAGATTGTGTTCATATCCCAGCAGGTAGCAATATTGGACTGAGGTACACAGAAAATCAGCTCTTTGAGGTTTTTTCAGAGTCCAAGGGATGCAACAAATGAGATTTTTTTAGTTCATTAAATCATTAACTACTTAATCACTAAAAACCACAACATTAGTTGCATTTTCCCTTAGCTAGGTATAACAAGGAAGCAGTTGTGGTGTTGAAAACCTCTGTTTTAACATCGGTGCCTTTGTCAAATATGACAAGCCTGTATTTTTTATTTGTACGGCTATTTGCCCCCTCCCCCCTTTTTGGTTTAATTAGCATGGCAGGAGGCAATGACACCCAAAAGCGACAGGCATATGAATTGCGGTAAGAAATCCTTCTCAGAGCAACATGGAAAAGAGACATACATGAGCATAAAAGCACAGAGAAGATGTTTATATAGCAAATATTGGAAATACCCTAGCGTAAAAGAGCCCCAAACAAGTCAGCCTAGACTAATGTGAAACCCTCAGTCACCATGAGACATAGCCAATATCAGCTCTTTTTTCCCCCCTCTCCAGATAGCATTCACATGCTGACTACAGACGTTTGTGAGGCTTTCTCGCCAAAAAAAGAATCATTCTTTAGCTGTCCTGTATTCGTCCTACATAAGATTTGGGGATTAGCAGCCTTAAAGGAAACAAGACCCAAACCCAACCAAGAAGGTCAGCGCAGGCGGCCGAGCAGCAGCTTGTTGGCAGCGATGCATACGCATGCAAATCAGCAGCGGCTGCACGCGTGGGACCTCAGCAGGGGCTGCCAGCAACAAAGAGCCAGCAGCCCCAGAAAGCCTGTACAGACACAAAGATAAGGATGAGTGACTGGGGGAAGGAGGACTTCCAGGAGTCAAGTGAACCCACCTCAGAACGAGGGAGAGGGTTCGTAGGAACCATAGCAGATCCAACCCGGGCCATCACTAGCCGAGAGGAGCGCAACACTGCAAGTGTTCGGGATGCCTGGTTCAAGTCTGCAACAAATCTGCCACTTGTGGCCTTAATGCCTTTTGCCAAAGGACAAGACCTGTATCTCCCATTCAAGTGGCAGAAAGACACCTCTTGATCTGATGACAACTCGAATGAGGTCTAGATTCAAAGCACTGGTAAAGTGCAACTTCAATGTTTGTTTACACTAATGAGAGCACGGATTGGGAGCACAGACCTATCCATCCGTAGGTGCTTGGGTCTTCTCCAGAGGGCTTGGCACTATCCAGCTAAAGGGCAGAGGGTCCCCAAGGCAGCTGGGGGATCTTGTACTGTCTCTGCGACAGTGTTCCTTGGATCCCTGAACCCTGCCTAACAGAAGCAGAAACCAGGAATTAGGGATCCAAGTACTTTTTTTTTTTAAATAAAAGATCTACTTGTAAAAGTGATCTCACAGTGAGAGCTGGGAACACAACCAAGCAGTCCCAATCCTCCCGGTACCAGTTCTCCTGCTTGTTAGGGAGGGCAAAGTTACTCCAGCTGTGGAGAAATACAATTAGAGCAAGTAACGCTGGTTGCAGATGGGCTACTCCAGACTGGGGGAGAACGTGGCATCAAGGTTTATCAGGGAAAAGTGACAGCTCTTACCTGCTCCTGCTATCTGGAAAAAGAGGGAAGGAAAAGCTGAACAAACACAGCAGTGTCAGAGGGGTTTCTCACATACAGTAGCTTTAATATAAGTATAGAGCTAAAAGGAAAGAATAAAGAGTGAATGTTTTCTCAAAAAACAAACTTCATTAAAGTTTCCCATAACAGACCAGTACCATAAGTGGACAAAGGTCCAGCTAAGTAACACTTCAAGACAGACATACAAGATGTTTACTAAAGAATACACAGGCTTTACACAAAGTACAGCTCCTTACAGTGATCACCAGTCACTAGAGGGCATTTATGTCCATGAAGATGTCAGACCCAATTTTTTCACTGAAGGTATGATTAGTTAATGAGGCTTGACAGTTCCTAGAGTTCAGCTAAACAGCTGAACATAATCATGTGGAAGCAAACACGTAAGCACAATTAGCAGAGTTCTTCACAGACTTTCAGAAATGTTGACAGTGAGTTACAAGACCAAGCCTGGCTAGTTTTCTTTGTGGTACAGCCTGAAGGCGAGAAAAAGCAAAAGGCTTCAGGGTCCCAAGGCAGAATGAGTGAAGATACAACTCCCCGAGGATAAAGGGATGAGAGCAGAGATTCAATCTGCCTACAAAAATGACCTGAAAGAACGACCAGACCCTGATTCAGAAACAGGAGCCTAATGTGAAGAATAGGAATAGTCTTTTGGACCTCAATGGGTATGAAATGGTCGATCTGGGCGCCTCATGAGGTAGGAAGTTCATCAGGAGCTTACATGCATGTTCCATGGTGTCATGACTTGGTTATAAATGCTTCTTGTATGAATCAGATTTTATTTAATAACGGACTAGAAGGATAAAGCTGCAGGCAAACCCAATAAAAGCTTAAGAACTACTTAAGAAGTGCCTTGAATAATATGAAGGAAGCATGACAGAAGCATGCCAAAGGTATTACTTTTTAAAAAATTGTATTTCCATTGCATCCAATCTGCAAGACTAACTTTTTTTTAATAAATGCTAATGCCCACATGATTAAGAGAAGAAAAGGAATCAAACTAGCCCACTGACACCCTCTGGGACATATGAAGAAATCAGATATGTTTGGAATAATTGATGGAGAGCTAGATAATAACATTGTTTTTCCATAAAAAAACCCCTTTTCTCTAAACATTGTCTTCCCACCATTAAGATAAACCATGGTCTGGTTCTAAACTCTTTGCTGATTTCAGTGACAGATTGAAAAAAAGTGTGAAACACAGGTTGATCTTCTATGCCAAAACAGATGGTGAAATGAGTATTGTAAGTCGGGGTCCAAGTTACAGAACTGCAGGGATTAATTCAGAAAGTGAGCCTTAAGGTAGTAGGCAGAGCAGATGCTATCCTTTAAAGAGAGGAAAACTATTAACTTAGCTTCACAGATAGTGATGGAGTGACTGAGCACATCTCTATGGAAGACTGCAGCATTTTTGCTGGAAATACAATTGCTTAGGTTAACAAAAACATTAAACAAAATGTTCTGAGTACACCAATAGTCTTCAATCGATGTTTTAAATTAGCTCTCACTCTTAAACTTGCTTATCCATTATTTGTTCAACCATGAATAAATATTCTGAGTAGGGAGAAAGAAATCAACCACTGAATCATGGAGCAAACCTGAGCAAAAACCCTGTAGCCTTCAAAGTCACCTCCTAGCCCATGAACAAAACAATGAAGGTCTTGCTAATGACAAAGAATTAGCATCACTGTAGTCCTGCTTGTCTAAGAACACAAGCAAGACAGTAGCAGTAAGGAAGGAAGTTACCTTATATTAACACAAATGGTTTTGCCTCTCCTTGTAGACCTTGCTTATATGCTTAGGCAGTCATGGCTACAGCATGGAAGGAAAAGTTCATTTGAAAGGGTGATTGCCAAACATGAGATAGATTAACAGCAACATCTGCTTTCTAGTTGGTTTACTAAAAAGCTTTAGTTACTTCTACAAACTCATTAATAACACAATGTCGTCTTCCTCGGCTGGGTATTTTTGCCCCCTTTCAATCTAGCTTTCTGCACACATATCCCATGGCCAAGGCAAAGGAAGGAAAGTTTGGGGTTTTGGATTCCCTGCTTGTCTCTGAAGCTGTCTATAAATGCAAAAAAAAAAAAAAAAAAAAGAAAAGATCCAGTGCAGAGAAGAGAAGGTTTTACGGTCATCTTAGAACAGCTGAAACTACACAAAGGCTGTTCAGCATTCAATGTCCAAGAAGGTGCAAGCAAGTGTAAAACAGAACTGAAATCAATGAGACACAATTTCAATCCAGAAAAAAAATTATAGACTTAAGGCCTGATGAAAGTTCCTGGGTAAAAAGATAATTAGAAGTTTCGTAACTGAGAAAAAAGAAAGAAAAGTCACACTGCACATCAGTGAGGTGGAAGAAAGTTCTGGTTATCTACATTGGCAGGGAAATGGTAATTAATGAAAATCACTCACATTCTCTGTCTACTGCCAGCAATGGTTGACAAGCTAAAATTGGCACATAGTGACAGGCCGAAAAATCCTGCATATATTGGCAGCTCTTACTTTTCCTGCCGGTATCCCCCAGCTGCTGAATTTATTTTTAGTTTTAGAGATTTTGGATTTCTCCACCAGTCTCCCGTTGTTGCTTTGGTACTACAGCATGGTGGGGTCCTAGCATAAGTTCCCAGGCATTTAAAAAATGAATAAATAGAATTAGTTGTAGCTGTAGTGGGAGGGCTAATTCAGAGTAGCTATTCATGTTTACCCTCTGGCAACAGCTGGACTTGCTTAAGCAGTCATCTTAAGCATGGTGAGACAACTTGGAGCTAGCTCCACAAAGAAAATCGAGTCTTGGAATTGCAACTTCTAAATTTTTAACCATCAACGGTTGGACTCGATGATCTTAAGGGTCTTTTCCAACCTAAATGATTCCATGATCTAATGAAGGCAGTAGTCCAGAGTTAAGCCTGCAGGAAACACTACCCACCTGAAAGCATGAACCACAAAAGTCAGGGATGTGATCACGAGCCAGTGGCAAGTGCTGAGGAGAGGTATAGGAGCCCTATGTAAAACCAATAAGGCGCAGTAAGTATTCCAGAAGAGTAGGTCACCCTATGTAACTACTGAAACAGGAGCTTCTGGTCAGGCTTGCTTACCCTTCCCACCTGCACACTCCGTATCTTTCCTGTTTCTCACCCTACATATCTGTATAGTTTGCGTTCCATGTAACACAGCTGCTGGAGCCTGCTTCTCCTAAGAGCGTTTGCTGATGTGATAGTACGAAACTTCATTAATTGGTTCAAATCAGAGCCACAAATGTAGCTTCCTTGAAGGAAGCCTGTGTATGTGTAACAGAGCCAAATTTGCCCCTTAACATCCGTAAAATGCCCTGGAACATTCAGATAAAAGGCTTTACAGAAGTTGACAGAGTGATAATTAAAGCTGACTGCTCCTATTTCAGCCAAAGACATCCTGACCTTTAAGTTCAGGCATGGAAAAGCTGGTAGTCAAAGCATACCTAGATAGGTGCTGCACTAACCGTGAAGCTACAGCAATGTGTTACGACGGCAGAGCCCACAGTGGAATTCAAGGGTTTCTTTTTCCACCACGTTGTGCAACGTAAAGCATGGCTGGAAAACCAGCCACCGTGCTTGTGCTGAAGACCTGAAAGGTCAGCGACAAATCACCACGTAGGATACAGCTCCTGTCTCTCCGCTTTTGTTTTGTTTTCCAGAGCACACTGAAAAGAAATCAGTGAACCTACAAATGTGCTGATACGACCTCTTACATTGTTCCCTTGGGCTTAGACACCAGTGCTGCGATGAAGCAGCTCTGCGCTGGCATGGCATTGTGGCATTGACATGCAAATGAGCAAAGCCAATGGAATATCTTCCAGCTCTTATGAATGCCTGATTTTTTTTTTTTTTTATAGCTTGTATTTACTTTTTGATGCTTTCATAGACCCCCAGAATAACTTAGATGTATTCCTACTTCGACTGCTACAATTTTTTTCCCCAGCAGACTTAAAGCCTTAGTGTGTTTTTGTTTATATATACATATAGATGTGTGTAAATTCAGCTTACTTTAGGAACAGGAATATTTTAAGCATTTCAACCACAAGAAAAAGCTTATGATGATTCTTTGAAATTCCTTAGTGTAAAACAACTGCAGCTACCCCTGTCTTGCTTTAAAATCGTCAGAAAATCTGAGACCTAACAACCAGCAATGATTATTCAGCTCCCATGAACTGACAGTCTGTGTGCCATTCAGGAGAAAAAAAATACATTTCCCCCCTCCTCTTTTGGCTCATCAGGGATGAGCCAAAAACTCAACAAGTAAAACCTTGACTGAAACTTTTACTGCAAAATTGTTCTAGAAATGCACTTTTTGCATAGTTTAATTGTCTGGGTTTAGATCCCCCAGAGTCAAAACCAACTCCCCTGACCCTTCCTAGCAGATATCTAAAAGAAAAACACTGAAATCTTCAGTGGGCTTAACCGACAATGAAGACGCAGAGCAGGGTTTACCCAGTCTTCCAAACAGTTAAATCCAGAGTTCTGGCTGATGTCTGAGGAGACGCTGAAGTTCGGGGTAGTTTACCTTGGAGATGCACAGTGGACAACTGCATCTTTTGCATATAGGCTACAGGAGAATCAGGAACACGTTCATCTAGTATGGTTGAGTCAAAAACCTTGAGCAGGTTTTTTTGCCCTCTACATTAGACATCAGGGGACATTGGAAGCAATGAAAGCAAAAGCAAGGCTCTTCTGCTGAAACAGCCCACTCTTTTCCAGATGCCATAAAGACGTAGGTTGCTGTAAGGTGTGCTGAATGCTGTTGGGTGCTGTTTCAAAGAGAAATGACATTTGTACCCTCCCAGACGCTTGCCAAGTGCCATTTCTACTTTCTTCCACCTATTCCTCCCCAAATGGTAACTTTTTTACACTTGTCTCAATTATCAAAAGTGAAACCTGACAAACATTGTAATGAACTCTGGGCCAGGTTTCTCACGTGATCTATTACTTTGTGCAAAGCTAAGGACGCATTTTTAGAATTTGGCCAGCAAAAGGACCTCGTGACCAAGACATGTATTTTAAGGCTTCTCTGTGTGCGTTTGTTTTTTAAATGTATATAGCAATAGATATTAAAGCACTCAGAATAGCTGAAAATCCTACCATTGCTTAATAATAGCAGTTATTTTAACATCCTTGGCTATATATAGGATCTTGAGGTTCACATCCAGAGGGAGGGTTTGTTTTGTTTGAACCGCAAAACTGTGGTGCAGTGGTCCGGTCAATCCTAATTTTATTTAGCTTAGGAAAAAACAGGAGACAAAGTGTTTTCATCTCCAAACATCTTCAATAAACCCATGGTTTACTGCTAATACCAGACCTCTGTGAATCTCATCCCCAGGCCCAGTATTGCCATTGATTATCCTGAGGTTTTCAACAAGCTGGCAGCCCATGATTCCTCCCCAGGATGAGAACAGACAAAAATAAGGTGGGTGGGGTAAAGAGGAAGGGGATGTTTCAATTCAGAGGATGCTCTACTAGGCAGAAATGGGCTTGAAAGAACAGGAACGTAAACAACACACCACCCTTGGCAAGGAGCAAGTTAGCAAACAAAAATACCCCAGGACTTTTTGTAACGGTGCCTGATAAACATCAGAATGGCCCTAGATCTCATTTAAATGTTAGAACTGAATTTGGATCTGAAAACAAAGGATAAACATATTTCTTCTGACATTTAATGTTGTCTGATGACATGCAATTTCATTGCTTTTTCTTTATGATGTAATTTTTGTAAGTGATACCAGTTGTCATCAAACGTCATAAAAGCCAGACTTGCCTCAAGTCATCAATATTTATTGTTCTCTTATAACAGAGCCTGTTTTGAGTTTGGTGCGCATGGCTTTAATTGTTTAATGGAAGAGTTAAGCCCAGCCTTTCCTAGTATAAAATATCAGGCTGGGATGGATCTGTTGACATGATGCAATTGAGATATTCTGGCAGCTGGTGCAGCAAATGCCCTTTAAGGAAAAAAAAAAAAAAAAGGGGGAAGAGACGGGGATTTGGCTGGATGACGGGATTAGTAACAGGATACCGAGCCTTTTGCCTCTGGGTCAGTCATTCAAATCCTCCCTGGGTCACGGGCACCCACCAGCCCCCCGCCAGCGCAGGGTCACGGGGCCCCGCGGGCCGCAGGTGTCCCAGCATTACACCTGGCGCTGATTCACACCACGGCTCACGGTGAAGCCAGAGACACCAGTGGGAAACAAACCTGCCCTGGAGGGGCCAGTGTGTTGAGAGCCGAGACCAGCCTGAGCCACTGCTGTGCCTACGATGGTCAGAGACACATCCAGCAGCTCCTGGAAAGAGCGGGCCCTCCGAGCAGACCCTTGCTCCTTCAGCCTCTATTTTGAGCCTCAGATCCTATATGAGATGGGGTCACAGGGAACAAAACCAACAAAAAACCCCAAAACAAAACCCACACCCTCTCTTCGCTACTCCTTGTTCTTCCACCGTTGCCCAAACCTTACCTATCACAGAACTCATGCCCCGTCCTGCGGAGGCACCACGAGGGATGCTGAGGTGGGGGCAGGTCTCATCCCACAGACACCCACAGCACCAGCCTCCTGCAGACCCGTCCTGCCAGTTTATTCTCTCCTTTCAGTCGATTTCTAAATCTTTGTGCCCCTCTCCTTTTGTCAAAGGGAAGCAGTTTAACTCCACGGCTGTTTCAGGGCTCACTGGAAGAAAAACTTTTGGCTACATACAGTCACTGAAACACACAAATGAACAGCAAAAAGACGGGGACTGGAGCAGTGGAAGTTTGACAAGGAGAGGGATGTAAAGAGAGAGCAAAGACGACATTTTTGGAAGGAGCTCTCCGAGCTTGAGTGTCTCAGGAGAGCTGCATAAAATTCACTGGAGCACCTGAAAGCAAGGAATAAAATTCACCCGACTTGTCAGGAGAACATTGTTCACCAAACCCTGCTAATTTGGTTCTTAAAGCACATGGACTAACTCACATATGCGCAGGCTCAGACAGAGGCGCTTCTGCTCGCTTGCCACATTTAGTTTAGCTGGGTGGGTTTTGTGTTGTGTTTTTTTTTTTGCCCATACAGCTGGTAGAGGGAGCCGGTAGCTGCTTCAGCTCACATTTGTCTTTGTGAATATTTTATGTTACCACCCAGGATATCAGTACTAGATCACCAAACCCCAGCGCAGCACAGGCACCGTACATCTCAGATGTGCCTAGGATTACACATCCTAAAAAACTCATGCTCAAAAAAAAAAAAAAAAGAAGAAAAATTGAAATTTCAAGACTTTGCTTACAGTTTTAATTGGCTCTCCAAGTCTCCTCACACATGGCATGATGCAGACTGAATTTTGCTCACAGGCTTGCAACATAGGGAGGTTTGGTCAGGATCTATTAAAACTTGTTTTCATCAGATGCTCGGCTTCCTTTAGCAGTGCTCTGAGACCGCATGGTTTTATTTATTTGTTATTTTACATTTTTCCACCCTGGGTCCTTCATGCACATTCATTAAGGAGATCTCACAGCTTGTCTGTGAACTTCTGCTCATTGCATTTCACATACAGGTAAATCAAGCTAAGCAACAGCTTTGGGTGCTTGGGGAGATTTCTGGCAGCCGAGCAGAATGCCTCCAAGGGGGAGATCAGGACATGGTGTGGAGTCTGGCCCTTTGGAGGAGGTTTTTGGAGGAACAGAAAGGCTGTGACAGTCACCCAGGTGCCACTTTCCTAGCTGTGCTCGGGGTGCTACTGTGCCACTGGAACTAATTAAGCCACTGTGTTGCTTATTGTTGGCTTTCCACCTGTTTCTGTAGCTGTAAAGCCCATCAGGGGTATGATGGAGCAGGTCTGTACTGAGCTGAGGTGGGGACCACAGATGGGGACCCCTGCCAACAGCTAGCCACGGGAGAGGACACAGGGCTAAGCCAGGATGTCAGTGTGCTAATGGGGTGCAGGGTAGACTGTACTCAACTTGGACGTAATCAGCCTGCTGGCTTACTGTTGCTGCAGACGCATGCTTTCATCAGTTCAGGACCAATTGCTTTTATAAACACAGGGTTGCTCTGTGCAAGGGGAGGGAAGTCCAAAGCCCCAGAGAATAGCAATGGGGCTGCCAGGCTGATTACTTAAAGTATCAGAGATGATTGCGTGGCTCTACACTTGCATTGGTACCTCCTGAGCTTTTGGTAGGCAGCAATGGTCTACTACAGTCTCATAAAGGCTACCAGCTCAGGGCAGAGAGCACCATGGCCACTCTACTGTAAGGCCTTTAGCAGGCTTTCCTGCATAGTAGGAACAACAGAACAACCAAGTCCAGCAGAAAAAAGAGAAAACATACCCTTCATTAGACCATGTGCCAGTACCTAATCTGCCCCTTCCTTGTCCAGTTAGGGGCAAGATCTCAGCTCAGGGTCCAAGACCACCAGCTCAGGGTCCAAGACCACCAGCTCAGGGTCCAACCTAGCATGATTTCAGCAAAGTCTGCACCAGGAAGTCCTAAACCCCCAACCATTGAGCCCAAACCTCCTCACCCTCAGAAGCGGTGTACTCTGAAGCCTTTCTCCAGCAGCAGCTCAGCTTCCTGCCAGGCTCTCCTCTATGCCTTCTCTGGAGCTGTGCCTCACCCTAGATGAGCAGCACCTGCCTGAGGGTGGGACCCATCCCAGGTGGGGTCTATGTCAGCCCACTGGCTGATAGTGCATGAGGAGATAACCCAGGGGAACCAGCTGCTGTTGCCCTTTTTCCTCTTCTGCTGATCAGGGTGGTCCCTGATCATTTCCATTTGTTTCATGCTATGTATGTTATACTGCTGGGAAAAAATCCCTATCTCCATCCTTGTTCCAACTCTGTGATAAGGGCTTGCCTCCAAGAATTTTCCAGGCAGATGAGAACTGAGTGTGGAGGTGGTGATACCAGCGCTGTTGGGACACCAAGCTAACATATCGCTTTTGCTCATCTTGGAGCCTGGGTGCAGTAAGTTTGCATCTGCTTTCAAAAACCATACAGCAGCTCTTCCATCTACTCCCATTTTCAAGTTTTGATCAAGAAGCCAGCGTTTTTCTCACTAAGAAGTCCTGCTGCAGAAGGTAAGGCAAAATACATATTTATGTTCCTAGCACTTCAGATCTGCACATTTTTAACAGAAAGAGAAATGACTGAGTAAAGAACACGGCCTTTGCTAGATCACCTAGTCCAGAAGATAGTGTAGTGATACCATTTTTTTAAACTACTAGAAACCTTAAATATGGTTCCCCAGAGGAATGACACTTCTGTTATAAATTATTTTGAATTTTGGCTAAAATGTTTCAATTTTCCATTTCATTGCCAAACAGAAGTTCTATCAGCCTAGAGGGAGAGAATAAATGGCCCCTTTCTGGTGCATAGGATTTTTCATTTAATTTTCGAACTCCAGGCTTCTCTCAGTTGTCTGTCTGTGCAGCTCTGTCACCTTGCAGAATGCTTTTTCCATGACACTGGAGGACAGCCCCACTGGAGAAATGACTTAGTAAATAACATGGAAGAGAGCAGATGAGGAGTTGGAAACATGCGGGATGGCCTTAAATGTAAGTTTGAATAAAGGCATGAATTAGAAGATGATGTGAGTACTGGCTGCTCTTTAATGCAGTGTATTGGTCTGTCCTAATGCCACCATTCAGTTTGGTTCCAATTCAGTATTTCTAATGATGGAAGGTCATTATGCAGATTTCTGGTAGCTACTGAAACATCATCCAGTAGAGGCAATACCTGGTGATCTCTCGTTTGTTATGAAGATCTGGGTGGACTAACCATCTGCACAGAATAGCATGTTGAATTTTGGTGAGTGTTATATGATGTAAGGACTCCCTGATTTGGTCTGTGAAGATTAATAATGTAGGGACTGGGCAATTGTGGAGCACAGAGGAAAGAAAACTTTTACTTGGCAATGGAAATCAACGTTTTCCTTCCTGTTAAGAAATTGTAGCAGTGGAGGCAATGTAAGGAAATGTTATATATGTACCTTGCACCCCCACAGGTGCGCTAAGTCATTTGGAGTGAAGGTGTATGGCGAATCTTTTCTTTGAAAAAAGAGAAGAAGAAAACTCGTATTTACAAAAACCTATTCAAGAGAACACTGTCTGGCAGGTGCAAAGAAACCTGTTTTCAAATAGGTTTTTCTTCTCTTTAAGCAACATTAGCTGTCACCTGTGTGCGAGGAGACAGGCTGCAGTGCCCATGGGGAGCTGGTGCAACACCTTGAGATGATAACTGGCCTTTACAAAAGCCTTCATTTAAAAAAATGTATTTGCCCAATGTCGGTTTAATAATCCGTGCTTAAGAGAGCTTGGATATGACCAAAACCAGTGGTGTTTAATCGGGCTAAAGAGCTGTTTAAACTTACTTGTGACTAGAGTACAGCACAATGTGGCCAGCCAACATGGAGAAGGAGGGTCATGCAGTGTGTTCAAGAAGCAAAAAGCCCCTTCTGCTCCACGCTTGCAGTCTAGGGCTGAGCTGGGGCTCATTTAGCTCCTGATCCAGCCGTGCTTTGAAACTGGGTTCCGTGGGCTAATTCCCAGCTGAGCACAGAAAGTTTAGTTTGTATTGGCAGATGCTGGCTCCAAAAGGTAAACTGTGTGCCCTGCCTGCTTTAGTAAAACAGACCTGTCCATATTCATGTAACCCTCCCAGCTTCTTCAGATCCTTTCAGTTCCTTGGATGACACTGGCTGAATGCCAGACCTCCACTGCCCAACGAACCTGTGGCTAAACCCACAGGAGAGACTGGAGCACCTCGTGGTGTTCATACAGCTGATTCTGCTGAAATATCCAGAATTTGATCTTTATCCACAACATCTGGGACAACTGAGCTGGGACAAAAATACCATTAGACACTTCCATCCTTATACCTAATATGCACACTATGAAAAAAAGTGAAACATGATGTTAAAAAAAGATTTTTTTTTTTTTTTCAACCATAAGCAAGGATTTATTTTGGGCAGGGCTCATCCTTGTTGTCATACACATCTTCTGTTTTGAGGATTTGAGCCTGCAGAGCCCCTGGCTCATGCTCGTCACCACCTTTGGCTGTCAAGTTTTGATTATCTAATGAAATTAAAAAAAACAAAAAACAATTTTTCCTTAACCTGAAAGCCATTGCTAACATGCAGTTTGACATTCCCTTTGGAAAGATATGACACTGGAAGGGCACCAGACATGAGCTCAGGACCCTCCAGCTCCGGCCCGGGTGTCCAGTGGACCACAGCCACGGTGCTTGGACTCTCTGCCTTTGTGCCCTGCGGGGGAAGGGGAGAACACTGCACCGTCACAGGCAGCACTTCTCGGGCAGCCAGGCAGGGTGGTTCGAGCTTCTGCAGTCTGGTATTAGTGACAGCCACTGTGACCCAGAGCAGCTGCACCTTCAGCGGTGTAACCACCTATTCAGGTGCACAAATGGAGATTTCTAGGTGCATGGCAGAGATGAGTCCGTGTGTGCTCCTCAGTACTAAATGCAAACGCAATTCCAACTGAAATGAAAATGAGGAGGAAAAAAAAGGACAGCAATGCATACAGCTGAAGATGAGATGGACAAATCAAGAAAAGTCAATTACATCAGTGTTGAACAGAGTAATGTTTCCAGGCATTTCAAGTCAACCAGCGTGTGTGGAAGTGAGCGGTGTGTCCTGTCAAAAGGGATGCAGGACAGACTTTATAACGTGAATCTCAGGAGCACATGGCTTACCACTAATTATTAATGATCTCCTTTGTTCCTCCACACAAAGGTGTGGGGCATTCCAGCTAAATACACTTTATGGCAATATCCGCCTTGGATAAGCAATACGCAATGTAGTGTAGTATTCCTGTAAACTCCTTGGCCAAATAATTACCGTGGCTTCTTGTCAGTAGCCCAAAGAGGGGAGGGAAAGGGCTTCCATGAAGAGAAGTAGGAGACACTGACCTTCATGTAAATACTTCTTTCTTCTGCTTCATTTCCCCTCTCCCATTTTCCAACAATAAGACTGTTTTAGAAGGCCAGGAAAGAAGTTGTTTGGGAATGGAGGTGCTGCATTTTGTTGTTGGTTCTTTTTTTTTTTTTTTAAAGAAATGTCTATGTAATTTCACAATTAGCCTACAGCAAAAATTAGCCCTTCATGTAGATTCACTCAAAAAATAGACTGTTTTTGCTGGGTCTGTAGTAAACATTTCTAAAACAGACATAGCCTGAGGTGAAGCTATTCTTGTACTTGTGTTTAGAAAGCAAGGGATAAAAAAATTACGAAATGAATCATTCCTGAGTGGATCAAAACTGTAAATGCCTGTTAAAAACACAATCTCTGATCATGTGGGCAGATGGTGCATCCTACTATATAACGTTGCTACCTGGCAAAATGAAGTGCAATTTAATTGACAGACATTTTCAAATCCACAGCAATACACCTTACAATGAGTGAGTCGGAGCCTGACACTGTAGCCCTTATTCTCGGGAGTAATCTTTACTCACCAGAGTAGTCTACTGGTTTCACCTTTTACCAGCTTTAAGGTGGGGGGAAAATAAAGAATATCCATGGATAAGTTTTTATCTTTGTTAAGATGACACATTCTTTTCACCCATTCAAGAAATATCATCCTCTCTTATCACCCTCTCAAGGTCTTCAAGTACCTACATGGGGAAGAGATTTCTGATGGAAGAAGGGTCTTTAATCTAGCAGAAAAAGGCATAATGAGTTCTAGTGATTGAAAGCTGAAGTTAGACAAATTCAAACTATCTTATCTAGGAGCTTGGTAGATTGCCCATCACTTTTGAAGTCTTTAAGAAGATATCCAGTCTTGATGTAAAAGATATGCTCTAGATCAAACAGAAGTTATGGGTTTGATGCGAAAATTATTGGGTGAGGTTCTGCAGTCTGTGTTATGCAGGAGGTCAGGCAAGGGGATCATAATAGTCCCTTCTGGCTTTAAAATCTGTGAAGCCCAAACACGACTTCAATAAGGAAAAAGCAAGCCACCCTGACGACCTCTTCTGCCCACAGAACTTTAATTTTGGAAACAGAGGTTGGTTAAAGCAGTTCATCAGCCTTACCTGGACTCTGCTTAGCAGATTATTCGTAACACCTCAGGTTCTTTCAAAGAAAGACATTTGAAAACAGTCTAGTTTTTCTTTAATAAAAGTAGTTGGAAAACGCTGACTGGTTTCTCAACCAGCATACAGCTGTTTCTTTTCCAAGTATAACAACTTTTTTTTATTTTAACTTTTCATAGCAAGTCTTTTACGTTGTTTCTCATAATTTTCAGCATCTATTTATTTGATGCTCCTTATGACATATTCCTGCAAATGAAGAGAAATTGAACTAATTAGGTAAAACATTCCTATTTTTAATGACATTTATATAGCTGCTAAGTGGGGAATAATTAATGTCTTATAATCACATTATTTTTATTGCTTTCTTACTATGTAGATAAGTTGAGAAACAGCTTCCAAACTGAGTCCCAACTGCTTTATCTTGAGTCTTGGATAATTTTCCTTAAATTGAGAGCTCCAGGAGTCATGTGAATATATGAAAATCTTGATATTTCTTTTTTTTTAAAAAAAAAAAAATCACGGTGGTTGCCAATAAAGTTTGAAAACATGATGCTCACTCCTCAAAAGACCTAATCAAATAGCTAAGTAAATAAACACCTCCATTTCCTTTTTCATCTTATAATTTCAAAGCAAATCCCCTCATTTTGGGATTTAAACATTTGGGGTTGGCAGTCCCAGGGTGTGGGTGGGACTGAACTTCTCCCATGTGGAAGGAAAAGCCAGCTGGGGGAGAAAGGGCCACCTCGGTTTGCGTGGCAGTGGCAGGGGCTTAAAAATCCTTATTTTTAGTAAATTAACTCTTAGAATTCAAGTGCCAACAAAGAGCAAAGACCTAAACATGAGATGACCACTTGGAGATGCTGATGGCCTGGCCTGGGCACTGTGTGGCTTCTCCCAACAGCACCTTTCCCTTCCGTAGCGGTTTGGAGGGCAGCCGCTCAATCGGCCGAGATGAATATATGGGCAAGGATGCAGTAACACGCACCCCTGCATCGGTAAATATTCGCTTCAGCCGCAGTTGTTTCCTGCACCGGTGACGTTAAAGAGGCTAAAAACAGTTTTCTGTGACACAGATGTTTTATGCACGTGGGGCTGCTGCCACACTCTGCGCAGATTTGGGCATGGGTTTGTCATCTGCACTGCTCCTGGAGGTGCCCATGCCCGGTGCAGGGGGTGCCCAGAAAGCTCCAGCGCTGCTGGGAGCCATCGCCAGCCTGGGAGGGAGCTGTGGGGGACAGAAGAGGTTGGATGAGGTGGGAAGGGGACTGTCCCCACGGCAGGGTTGGGGGGCCGGCGCCTTGCTGGCACGCATGGTCGTTGGTGCAGGAAGGCATGTGTGGGTGCAGGGCTGAGGTGGGTGCTGGGGCACTGAGAGCAGCTGCGGGCGGGGGGATCAGGCAGCCCATGTGCATTCCCCTCAGCCTGCCAGATTCCCCGTCACCTCAGCCTGACAAGCATCCCTGGCCGGCAATTTCATAGCCAAACGGGGGTGAGCAAGCCAGTCTGACTTTGCGCTGGGACGGAGGAGGAGCATTCATATCGTTACAGCTGAGCAGGAGCCTTAAAGAAATCTGACCCTCAGCTTTCCTCTGTTTGTCTGAGATTTGCTGTTGTTCATGCACACCTTGTGTAGACGAGAGGTCAAGCTCTTTCCGGCGGGATTTCTCTGCTCGGACACTATCTCAAGCCTTAGCCTGTCACACCTTCGTTTGAAGGGTAACAGTATGGCTCGGCAGCAAGGTGGGCAGAAACTCAGGGTTTAAATGTGCTTAAATGACCGTGCGGACCTGCTCACACTGGCAGCAGCAGGGTCCGCAAACTGGTTGTGGTGCAGAAGGCATGTGAAAAATGGCAATAATATGTAAAAGCCTCTTCTAAAATCTTCAGTCCTTAAAGAGGCATGGACACCCCACAGGCTCTCTGGCTCTTTTCTGTTGTCATCTCACTCCGAACTGTCACAAGATGTCAGTGTTTTCAGATACTCCTGCTACGGCTGAGCAAACAACCTCTCCGCACTGCCTGGCTGACTCTCAATGGCATAAAATTAATCCATAAAATTGAGCCATAAGGTTCACAGCAGAGTGGTGATACCACAGAGAAACTGGGCGTAGTGACCACATTGAGTTTCAGCCTCTGGCAGTGGGATCAAGGCACAGTTGCTGTTTCCCCTTGGCCTTGGGGTAGCTCTAAGGCACCCGGCGTGTGAGCCGAGGCAGGCGATGCTTATTTGGAGCTTGATATTGGCATGGAAGTCCTCAGAGGATAAATGCAGCAGGGTAAACTAAGAGGAGATGTGGCAAAGAGCAGACAACTTTGTCTTTCCATGGTTTGACATGTGCTACAGGATCACCCTTTTGGGGAGATCCTAGAGACTCAGAGATGGGCCACGCTCTCGTCGCAGCCTCCCCATGCTGGTGGTGTGGCAGACAGAAGGACACTGCTCTAGAACCCAACTTGTTCCTATATCAGGCACGATGCAATGAGCAGAAATGATGCAGGTGGGAAAGAAGGTGGCTGAGACTGTTAATGTGATATTATCTAGCAAGATGGTGCTTGGGCAGGTCTTGGGGCTAATGCATTAGGGTTAATGCAGCCCTGATTTTGAAGCAGATCTTGTTTTGTTGTGGGTTTTGTTTGTTTTTTTTTTTTTTTTCTTGAAAAATCCTTTTGGAGTGCTCTGGGATGGGAAGTTTCTTTTAGCTTGTAAATTCATTAATCCCAGGTTTCCCTGCATTGCATGCCAGTCACGATGACCTTTGGTGGGTAGTTCAATATCCTGCCTATTGGTATTTTCTAAGGTCCTTTTACATCCAAAGACACCCTCTTCACCCACGTACACATAGAAGGATTTGCAGGGATCAAATGTCATCCACTCTTGCCAGCAAATATAGAACATGTAAGTTCCTATTCACCACTGACCCTGCTACTCTGGGGCATGAGGGTTATAAAAAATGGAGAAGGCCTGTACTGAGAGCCTGGACCTCATCCTCCCAGTGACTCGTAATTCCTAACAGAGAAGTTCACTATGAGGGGCACCTTAACATGAAAGGTATCTACACTTGCAGAGCTATCTTCAAGGCCCCTATAAAACCAATGCATGGGTTATAAAATCAACACAGGATCCTACTTTGGAAGCTTTGATTTACTCTGTTAGGGAGTCACTCATTGCCATTATCTAAATAAGACGACTAATATCCTACTAGGCAACTGATAGACTCCACCAGCTGGATGGCACTAATGTCCCCTTGTCCCACCATACCTTCCTGGCAGTATTCAGTGACCCCTCCAACGGGGACAAATGGTGCTGTATAAGATTTTTTTTTTTTTCCATCTTCTTTATGGCAGATTTGTCCTCCTCAAGGCCCAGAGTTTTTTTTAAACGAGACCTTTGTGGAGTCTGCCTAGGAGGCTGTGAAAATTAGCATGATTGCAGATGGACATGTATTACTGGGAAAAAACCTGGTCCCATTGCATAGAAAACTCCTAGAAAAAATAAATAGGTTATAGTAATGTTTGTAACTCAAACAAATCCACCTGAGTTGAGCCTTTCATGTTAATTCCAAGGTATTTATTTCAGAGAGATGCTCTAGGTTGGATGTTTTTATATGAGAGGACAGCTGATTTACGCCGTGATTGTTTGCCACTGAGCCGTCCCGCTGTCTCGCAAGCCGCACCCTTTGCTGCCATCCCGAGGTTTGGATTTGATTTCCCTTGAGAAAGAAGCTTGTGTTCACATTCCCCATCCACCTGTGTTGCCTCCATACAGCATTGTGTTTCCTGCTTTTTTTCCCCTCTCCCCCCCCCCTCAAATTGGGTCTCATTGAGTGGCACGAAGGAAAAAAATTTTTAAAAAAAAGCCCACCTCCTACTAAGAGGACTAAGACCTGGGGAGCCAGCGAAGAGGAGAGGCCGTTGCCTCTAAAGTTCAGAAATAAAAAAAATGACTCGTTCTTTTGAGCTTGCTGTTCCCTGATGTGACACTGTGATCAGTATCAAATGCTTGGTGGCAAGGATTTTTGTCAAGCTTTCCCAGCTAAAATAGATTTAACCTACCAGTTGCTCTTTGTGGGTTTAACAATGTGTGCGACAATAAAGGGCCGCTGCCGCTGCATTGTTAATACATGAATAGTCCCGGTTCTCTGTATTTACTATTGTGCGCTGCAGATTTCCAGGAAGGAGTGTTTGGCTCTGGCTATTGATACAGGTCCTGTTTTGCAGAGGGAGCTGAATCAGCCTCTCGGTGATTAGTCAATGCGGAGGCGCAGTTAGGATTTAATTGAAATTAAGGAAAGCACTCGATTGCCTTTGAACTGCTCGCTGGGCTCTCTCCCCTGCTCGGAGATGGTGCGCCTGGGTTTCGCACTTTGCTGTCACTGCCTCTGCATGCGAGGAGTTCACCCTGCGGGCAGGAACCTCACAAAATGCCAAAATCAAGGAAGAAATGTGCTCCTTGATAGCGGTTTGTGGACTGCTCTTGGCTGGGGCTGGCCAACGGTGCGACGGACAGGAATAAGAGGCAACGAGAAGGAAACTGATGTGCTCTGGCCTTCTGGAAAAGCACAGTCAGACGAGTCTCAGTGAGATGGGAGCTGCGAGTGCCCCCGCGAAGGCTCCTGGTGACTCCTGGGCATGTCGTTTATTCTCACTTTATGTCGACTAACACCTCAGGCACCCAGCCAGGACCGGGCTGCCTGGGGCAGAGGAGAATGGTGAAGGCAGGGCAAAACAGGGTGCTGACAGCATCCCTGCGGGTCCGGTGTGGGGGCACTGGTCCCACATCATGTTGGAGGTATGCCCCCATTGCTGTGCCCTGCTTCACTCACCCGAAATACCCTCACAGCCTCCATGGGTCAAGGGGGCTGCCCATGAACCTCGGCCAGCCCCATGAACGTCCCCCCAGGAGCAAATCTCAGCGATGCCTTTGTTCCACCGAGCCCAAGGGGCCCTTCTGGGCAGTGCCCTCGATGGGAGCTGAATCCAGCTCTCCCCTGGATGACAAGAGCCCGCAGCAATCTCAGGTGACCCGCAGTCGGCCATCCCGGGCGGGAAAGGAAAGTTGCTCTCAGGTGGTGGAAAAAAAAAAGCAAAAACCCAAAGGGTCAAATGCCCCTCCATCCTGGAAGCGGTCTTTGCTGGTATTTCTCTTGGTTTCATTTCCGTAACAAACAGCCACTTATTATTAAATCAGAGCTGCTGGGGAAATGGAGTGAAATTAAGGGAGATCAGAGGCAGGAACGGAAGCGACGTCTATATAAATATCTGCCTATATTATATAGAGTACTGTAGTTAATCAATCCTGAGAACAAAGAGCTTGGCTTGAACTAAGAAACAGCCCCAGCCAAGTGAAGGAGCCCTGCTGCGGTAAGCAAGCAAACAGCGCTATCGACAAGGAAAATGTTTCTAAAGGCCTCTCTCCCACTGAAGGAGTTGAAAAACAAGGGTTTTCAGCCCCTGGGGCAAGCGCTGGTCCCCCGGCTCTTTGGGCGAGCGCTCCTCTGAAGGTTAGCGAGTGCGGGAGCCAGATGAGGGGACAGCAGCTTCTCTTAACTGAGGCAAAAAACTTATTGATTACACGTTCAATAAAAGGTCAAAACTCCCTTTGAGGGTCACCACAGTTGTGGTAAAGCTCTTCCCAGCCCCAGCCCCTCTCCCTGTCTGCTGAGTGTTTCGTGCCAGTCTCTGCAGGTGGACACCTGGGGTAAAAGTGAGCTGCAAATGAGCTAATCATCATTAATGTGTTGGTAGAACCTGCCAGCCTGACATCCCTCCTAATGGCTGACAAATGTCAGGGTGACTTGTATGCTTTTTTTGTTAATTGAATTGGTTAATTAGGTCCCAGAGGCCTGGCTGCTAATTATGAGTTGCAGTGGAATACGGGTTTTAAAAAAAAAAACACCACAAAAACGCCACAACAACAAAAAAAACCCCACACAACCCCCCCATAAAATCCGATGCAAGGAAGTTAAAACAAAAGGGAGCGATGGGGGGAAAAATAGCACCCCCCACTCACTCACTCACTCCCACACAAAACCTCCTTTGTATTCTTTACAATCTGTACAGTTACCTTCCCTTAATTTCTGACCTGCCACATGCTACTGCCTTCTTGATGTGTTTTTAAAAGGAGGGTTAGAGAAATTCCAAATCTGCCTTTTTTGAGGGGAGCATCTGCTCAGTCAGAAACACAGTCATTAATTTTCTGCCAATTAGCAAAAAAAAAAAAGAGAGAGACAGAGAGAGAGAAAGAGAGAGGAAAAAAAGAAGAGGGGAAAAAAACCCTCCAGATTTGCATCTTAATTTGTTACTTTGTAAAGATGATGTTTTTTTTAAAAGTTAAATACTCCCTCCGGTTTGCCAGTCATAGAAAGTGAAGAGATGATAGCAACTTCCCACCAAGAAAAGGCAATTAATCATTATATTTTGCACTTCTATGGCAGCTTTCATCCCCTGATCTCAAAGCGCTTTGTGAAATTATTGTATTAAGTCTCCTGCCAAGCCCCGGCGAGGGTGGCAGTGTACCAGCAAACTCCTTGGGGCCAAGGTGGTCTTAATCTGCGTCTGCTGAAATGTGCCAAGGACACTAATAAACTTTATAACAAATAATTACTAGTCTACCTGTTTCAGGGAGGGGTGCGCAGAGGCCTTCCTGCAGCAATACGACCCAGGAGCTGGAGGGAATGTCTTGAACCACCTTCCTCTAGTCTCAGCATTCCCGCTCCTTCTTTAATAACAGCCTCAATTGGCAGCTACATGCAGAAAGATCTCTGGCATTGCAGTAATTAAATGTATTAGAGCTAGAGCCGTTCAAGAACCAGCTTTTCCACTGTGCAGAATATCCCACAGACTATGAAAACTGCATCCACTCTGTCCAGAAACAAAAAACTTGGGAATTCAAACATTTCCTTCCAGGCAAAAGTTGAAAAACAAACGCCCAATCACTTGAAACATCTTTTTCATAAACCGTAGCACTTTGCACCATGTCTTAGCATTGTAAACTTCTCCATTCATTTCTGCCTTCCTAAAAGGCTTTTGCTTCAAAAATCAAAACTATTTCTTCTGAACAAAATAAGGTTTTTTTTGTTGGTGGGGCTTGGGGTTTTTTAAATCAGAATTGGTTTGTGTAATTTTAAAACAACATGTCAAAACCCATACATCTCCAAAGAAAAGGAAAAAAGGTCCAATTAACCTGGAATGACCATTGCTACCTACAACAGCCGCTTCCTGAACTGGTACTGGCACGGGAGGCTCAGCCGCCTGCCTGTTTCCAGGTGTATTTTGGATTGCTGGGAATTTTTCTTCTTTCATATAACAGAGGGATCCCACTGACCCAGAAAGTGGAAACCCAGGTGCTTGATCCCTAGTCTTATTTCTGCTATGGGCTTGTCGCAGTTTGCCTCAGTTTCCCCTTTCTCCCCATGGCTGGGGACGCGTGGTGCCCCCCGGCTGCCTCCCTGCCAGCCGGGCACATGGCCTCGCTCCCCCTCTCTCTCCTCACCCCAAACTCTTACGGGCACCGCAGGGCTGCCAGGAGAGGCAATTTGTGGATGCTGGCGATGGACTCGCAGCCCTCAGGTGAAGATAAAATACAACAATTATCCTGCTTGCTTCCCCACCCCCCTTCCCGTCGGATAGCAAAGTTGCCTTACGAGTTAAAATAAATTGCCTCGCGCTCCCCACTGAAAGCATTTTGACTTTGTCTTGAATCGCGTATTCCAGTAGTCATTATACTTCAGCTGCTTCTTCTTCTTCTTCTTAGCATATGACATATATAGCAGTTCAAAAGTTGCAGCGAGCTGCTGCCAGGTCACATTCAAAGGAAAGTATCTGGGAAGCTGGCAGCTAAAACTATCTGATAAGTTGGCACTGTTACTGCTCAGCGGGAGGAGGGAGAAGTGAAGGAAGGAAGGGGAGGGGGAGCCAGGCATGGGGGAGCAGGGAAGGGGAGAGATTCAAAGGGCTTTTGTTTCTGGATCAGATTCTTCCAGACTCTGAAACTTTTGCAGAGATGTATGTGCCAGGGATTTTTTTTTTTGCCCCTTCTCTTCCTCCTCTCCGTAGTTTAATGCATTAAAATAACCTATTAAAAGGCCTATATTTGCTTTCAAGCAGACTCTGAAAGGCGCTCAAGATGTCACTATTAAAAACGGCGCTGCGCTTTGCAGGCGAGGGTCTGTGGCTGGGAGAATAAAGCAGAATTGATTAGCTGCTCCGACTTTGCCAGCCTTACAAAGGCTGCGGTGTGCCACAAGTTGCTAGAGAACAGATCAGCAGCTTCTAACCAGCCCGCCTGTATACAAGGGTGCGTCGCTGCGAAATCCAGCTTGGTTTTGCAAAGCCTGACGCTGGTCTGGCATTCCCACAATGTCACCACATTTCCCCCTTCCCGATGTCCTATTTTCCCCCTTTGGCGAGTCATTTGGGAAGAGTCAAAATTAAACCTTCATGAAATTCTCTCTGAACCCAGAGAACAAAATACCCCCCCAGGAAGCGACGGAGGGCGTTCGATCCGAGGGACCCCAATGCAAACACTGCGGCTCAAGCCCAAGAGGCTTGTTCCTGGCTACATAATCGACAATGAATATTAGAACAAACAGACTGGAACATGTTAGCAAAAGCTACAAATGGCCAAAAATATAAAGCCAAGGCACAAAGGTAAAGAGAGGATTGGAGCCCTTACGTTCTGCATAGAAATTATCTACTCTGCACCTTTGAAATTAAGGAACGGAGTTAGTGTCATGCCGTGCATCAATCTGACAATCCACCCCTGAGTAGTCATTGTCATTATACCACGGGTCACATGTGTTACAACTCTATTAATGTGTATGAAGTTACTCCCAGTCTAACACTGGTCTAAGAAAATCAGGCTTAATTAGATTCTCCTTGTAATTAAATGCAATTTATTCTTATGCTTTGTGTTATGCTTCTGGCTTGCCCATACTATTGTCTGCTGATTATTAGAAATGTATTTATAGAAGGTGTAACAACTGTGTAAGAGCCGTGTTTATAGCAAACATACAATTAGCTATGCTTGTACCATTCCCAGCACAGCAGGGGCTTGGTCCCTGAATGCAGCTCGTGATGGGAGTACTCTGCAAATAAATAGTAGGCACAGGCAAGCCTGATCTCATTTGCCTTGGTAGGTTAAGGTTATATCGTATAAAATCAGGCTGAGGCTCTGTGTTCCATGTTTATACCTATAATTCTTCCCGAGAAAAGTTCCCACTAGCCCTGCTAGTGACTAACTAACACCTTCGCTCTGCTCTTTCAGAGATTCGCACGTGATTAACCTGGCGTTAACTTTAACAGAGACTACATCTAGAGCAACAAGATAAGCACCTGTCAGTCCCTGAAGGACTGGGACCCTCCGTTATTCATACCTGTGCAACTCAGGAGGAAAACACCTTTTTCTCCCTTCACAATTGTGCCAACAGCTGCCCAAGGTACAAGCAGAAGAGCAGGTCCAAGGAGAGACAAGGCTGCAGGAGTGGCCTCGCATCAAGAGCTGCTCCCCGTGCATCCCCTCACCAAAAATTACCAGCCATTGGGTTTTCATACTTTGTTTTCAAGGAAGCATTTTCTGAATGGTTCTTCCATGCCTACTGAAGTCAACAGAATAAGTGGACAATAATCCAATACCTTCAGTAATTTCAATTTAAATCAATGGTAAACTAGGTGTAGAAAGCAAGCCAGGTCTTCCTTGTTGCTACTTAAAATATTTTAATAGAGGGGAACACCTCTGCAGGTGAGCTGGCTCAGGGAGGGCGAGAGTCCAGAGCAGATTGTGGGAACAGTTATTTTCCCCACCACCACGCATGTTCTTGAACAACATGATTATTCTCATTAGCGTTCCATTCGGATGGCTGCAACTAAATAAAAGAAAGCAGGGGTGGGAGAGGATAGTAAATCCTCCATATATGAATATGATGAGGAGTTTAGGCAGCTCCCTCCCACTCCCGCTAAAAAAAGTTTTAATCTTGGCCGTTCCATGAATATTGACTGGCTGCATATTGACATGCCACCTGCCGGGGCTGCTTCAGCTATTGATAACCAATGCCATCACGTCTAAAGTTCAAAAACCGACAGGCGGCTTTCATGTTTGTAAACAGTATTGATCTGCATAAATAAGCTTGCCATTAGACTGCCGGATTAAACAAGGACGAAGACAGAACATTTGTGAGATTAAATCCGGAAACAGTTAATTAAAAGCTGAGCAGTAAACCCAAGCTGTAAACAGCAGCCAATTAATTCAAGCGTCTGTAGATCTATGAACAGCGCTTCCCCGCGTTCCTGGCCGTGCCCCGCACCGGTCCCCTGTCCCCCCACCCGCCGCCCGTCCCCAGCACCAGCATCCTGCCGAGCTTTACCTGCTCTCCTGCACCTACCACCAAGCCCCGCGCTGTGCTACTCAAGGGGCTCTCAAAAATAATTTTGAGATGTAGGGGCATTTTTTTTGTAAGGAGAGGGAGAGGGAAGCCCTCTGGGCTCTCCTTGTGCTCAGTGCAGTCCTGTTATGGTAGAAGACCTCATGTAGGTTCCTTGTGAGCAGCGATGGTGTGGTTCTGGGAGAGGACCCAGGGATTCCTGTGAGCTAAATGTCTCTTCTGACACTGGCCCCCCGCTTTCTGGCCTTGGGGTCATCACTTCAGTGCTTCACTTTGGTGCTTCACTTCAGTTTTCCCAGCTGCAAATGGAGAAGACAAGGCCTTGGGATGTTTGGCCTCTTCAATTCAGCCGTACTTTCCAGTGACAAACAGCCCATTTCATGAAATAGAAATGCCTGTTTTTTACATAAATTTCCATTTTTGAAACAACCCTCCCCGCAATGATCTCAAAAAAATAACCAGCAAGGTTTGAAGATTTTTAGGATTTTACTCTTCCTTCTTTGTTTCCATCCCCCTCCTCCCTTCCTTCACTTTTTCTAATGACAATATGAGAAAGAGGAAAGAAGGAGAGAATAAAAGCTGCTTAAAGGAATAAAGAAAAGTTTACTTAACTAAAAAGCAAATTGAGAAAAATAAATGCAAAATTTACTTTAAATTTTCCCTTGAAAAGGTTCCCATATTTTCTAACCAGTTCTGTTAGCTACATGTCCTCAATCCACGCCTTATAGAATTACAGTTAAGTTGGCTGCATTACAGATGATTTAATGGTTATTTTATACTGCATGTGGAGAACTTGTAGGCTCCAGAAGGCAGCGCAGTGCGACTGAGTCTATAACCGTGTAGGATTCATAGGGCCGCTGCCCTCAACACGTTCAAGAAGGATGTGCAATCCCCTACCAACTCCGCTTTCAGAACTGGGGAATTGGGGCACAGAAATATTATGGAAAACTGGGAAACAAACCCAAACCTCTCAAAACCTTGTCCGACACCATGAGCACTGAGCTATCGCTAGCCAAGGGTGTCTCCAGCGAGCAGTGTGAACTGTCAGCAGATCTGCAGTACCCCAGGGCTATTCTGCTTGGCCTTTTCTGTCCTGGTGCTCCCTCCACAGTCTCATGGTGATTTTATTGAGGGGAACCGGATCCTCTATTTGTAGATGGACAGACTGTAGGGTTTCATGAATATTTTTTTACACTGGCTGGCTACACTCCTACGAGTGGTCCCAGTGGATTATAACTGACAAGAGTGGATGACAGAAACACCTTAATTTCCCCAAAGGTGGATTTGTGATGGTACTAAAGCTAAGACTTCAGCGATAGAGTGCCTCTATCGCTCCAGGAATGTGGTGTGCTCTGCTAGGTAAAATACCTGTAGCTTAGATCCTCCATCTATTTTTCGGGCTTAATCTTAAGTTACAACAAGCTGCTCCCCTTGGGGTATTCCACTTACATTGTTTTCTCTCCTGTGGGAAGAGCACAAGAAAAAATATCTGATAAACAGCACTGGAAATTAAATGCGTGCCACTCATCTTTTCGCAATGGAGTTCTGATATCATGTCCTCCACTCTGGACAAGATCTGACAATGGCAAGAAAATAGTAGGCAAAATATTTTTGTGCGCTGGCACTTTCTGGAGATGCCAGTTGCTTATCAAGTATATAAGCAAATTACACACAAAAGGAAGACTGCACAGAAAGGTGGGTGAGAGTCCTCTGTTTGAAGTCCAGCTTGGCATTATCAGATCAGTAGTTTTAAACTGGTGAACTGCAGACTTTTAGGAGACCATGGACCACTCCTAAGAGGTTGATTTTTGTAATAAATTTAAGATTTTCCCTGCCTGCAGAAATCATCTCACTTTAGTAAGCAATGCTTGTGCTACCAGCATCTCACCAGTTTGCTGAAATGATGTGGACGAAATTAAACCAAACAAAACCAAACCAAACCAAACTAAACCAAACCAAACCAAAAATTCCTTTATTTTGGAAAGTTTAAAGGTGCTAACTGCAAAAACCCAGTTTGCAGCCCAATGCCAGCCTGCTTCAGCGGCAGGGCTGAATGGGAAGGAGAGAAATGGTGCCATGAAAAGAAACAGAGTGGTTGCAGTGGGGTAGCTGGAAACGCCTTTAACGTTTTGAACATGAGTTTTGCTACTACTGCTAATTTGTGTGACACCCCCCCCCCCAGGGGCGCAAGCCTTGACAGTCACCGAGAGCTCTGCCTGCACGGAGAATGATGCTGGAGCTGCTGCCGTGCACAACTAAACCTCTGGATATCAGCAAGTACGTTCAGCACGCGTACTGGTAATGCTGGTGGACATTGTCACACGATACAGCACTCTGGGGCAATTATCAAAGCTAACGGAAAATAAACAGTAAAAAAAACACGTGACTTTTCTTACAATTTGAGTTTATTTTTTTTTCCTTCCCTATTTTCAAGAAAGTATCTGAAATCTTCATAAATCCCTCCCCGCAGCGGCTCAGAGAGCCAGCGGTGGGAGCGGGCTGGTCGCTATAAAGGATGCGCCTGTCCTGCTTTCTGTCCCCGATCCTCAGAGAGCAAAGCTCACCTTGAAGATCCGGGCTGGAAGTCAGGGGTTCAGCCACTGGTGACTCCTTCCTTCAGTGAGCCCCCCTGCAGGGTGACCCCAGGCCATGTTGGGGTGTGAGTTATTTATTTAATGAACAAAACCCCCACGCACCGGGAAATTAACTTTTACAAGTCTGTGTGTTGACAAACGCGGTACAAATTGCTGTTGTCAGCAGGGACCGGTTCCTCCTGACCGGCTCTGCCCAAGGCCTTTGGCTGGAGGGAGAAGACAGGTCAGGGCTCTGTTTGAGACCTAATAAGCCTACGCCAGTCACTGGCTTTGCTTTGGGCACCCTGACTTGGGGAGCACTTGAGAAATGCAAGTATAATGCTGAATCATGAGATGATTTTAAAACGGCTCTGAAAGCCCCCAAACCGGTGACGAGCCCTGACGTTGCCCTGGATGGTCAGAAGGAGATTGTACCGGGCAGGAGGGGAAGGTGTAGGGGCTGAGCAAGGCACAGACCTTTCTCCCTCCTCGTCCCGCCCCCGGGTGCCGCGGGCCCACATTAAGCAAAAGCCTCATTTCTTTGACACCTCTCCGCTGGGTTGAAGGCCATGTACAATTCAGGATTAAGAGTAATAGGGGGCAGCACAGCCTTTGAAGAACCCTTACACTTGGCCTCCTTCCAAGGTTTTATTACTATTTATTACCTCATTATGTTATTACTGGTATTTAATGCTATTATTTTTGCACTACAGTCGTACGTCAGACCTCTGTCATGAACCAGGACCCTACAGTATTAGACGCTGTACAACTCCACGGGAAAAAGAAAGCAGCACTTGTCCCCAAAGCTCACAGCCTAAATATAGTACAGCATTATGGCCTTTTCCCTTCATTCAGAGCCCTGTTTTTATCCTCCCGGATTCAGCGTGTAAATTCATGTGCAAGGACTGGGTTTTTCTTAGAAGAACTCAAGTACCACTGGTGACATCCAGGAATGATTTCTCTGGTATTACTAATCTCCCGACTGCAATGCCCAGTGGAGCACAGCCACGTTCACCCACAGCAGAGCAGGACCTCTAAAATCAATAGGTGTTTTTCCCTGGCTTGGGTCAGGCTCAGGATAAGATGGTTCAGGGACATTTCAGACGCCTGGTGCTGGGGCAGACAGCAGAGAGTTAAGGATGCTGCTGCTCCCCAAAGGCCGTGAGTAAAAGAATTCCTCTCCAGCTGGAGACTCTTATAAATGGCCTTCAGTCCAAAGAACCAGATCTGTTTAAATTACAACAATGTATGTGTCACAGTATGTAAGAACCTGTTCGGATCATATGGAAATAACTATTCTTGGAACACCCAGGTCTCCTGACATCACTTCCTTCAGAAATAGATCCAATTACTTCCACTGAGAGACCAAAAAATGGGGGGGGGGGGGGGGAGAGGGGGGAAGAGGAAAAGAAAAGCCCTGTCAGTGGAAGGTCAGAAAACTCTGCAGGTGGAGACCCTCTCTTTTTTCTTTTTTTTTTTTCTTTTTGGAATTGTTTCAATTCTTCAGCGTAGAGGAAGGAAGGATGGTCTGGTGGATAAAGGTAGAGGTGCTGTTGACAGTTCGGAGAGTTGGCCCCCGTTCCAGCTCTGCTGCAGACATCCTGTGCAACCCTGAGCAAGTCATCACCTCCCGGTGCCCTTCCTCCTCCTCTCTAAAATGGGGGTAAAACCATGTTTACTTGCCTTTCTGGGAAGGACACATGGTTTAGGGGCTTCTCCCTCCCACAGTTTGGAAGGGTCTTGCAAAGAAGGGAGGGAAAAGGCACCGACATCCAAACCGCCAGATGTGGGAGCTGCTGTGTGCCCTGCGAGGGGAGCGGAGCCGTCTCGCACCAGCTGAGGAGCTGGGCTCTTTCTTTCAGCCCAGCATCCCGAGGGTCAGCCTGCACTGTGGGTGCTTGCAAACAGAGGCTATGCGATGTGACTTTGGTTTTGGTAGTTGTGGTCAGCAAGATAAAAGATGGATTAAGACAAAATACGTACAGCAAGAACTATACGCCTGAGCAGCATCGGGGCACAAAACTTTCTGAATAAGACAGGATTCTGTGTACCTCTCCACAAAGTAAATACTACCACATGTGCATTAAAAGGCTCCTATTATTTACAGAGTGCTGACATGAAGCCCCCTGAAAGAGTTAGTATTTTGTTAGGTAAACGTTTTTCCCTCTGAGCATTTTCCTCTTCTCCCTCTCCCCTCCCCCCTGTCCAATAACTTACAGATGTTAGAACAATAAATTGAATGAATAGTTTCCCACACTGGAATGCCTGCATGCCGAAGAATGCAGAAATGATTTCTGGCCAGTTTCTGACACTGATCTACAACTACACTGCATATATTCTGTTGCTCTTGTATCAAGCCTTGAGCTGCTCCCTGCCAAGAATTAAGTGCTTGTTCCATAAACCTGGTGTAGATTATCACTTAGCTGTATAGATGTATCTAATAGAATTAAATAGTTTGGCTCCTGACCAGTAACAGATGTGCTACATATAATGCAATAATAATGAGACTGAAAGCACCATGTTATGCCAAGGGAACATTGTGAGATAGCTCACATTTCTTCTGTTGCCCAGTCAAAGCTCTGTGAAAAGTAAATCGAAAGTCCCATGTTTATATGAACAACACAAGCTTTGGCTTTCCTTCTTTTTTCATTTTAATCTTACAATGGGTTTGTTATCCAGCCCATGCACAAAGGCGAGCGCGGGGTCAGCTTTCGTTCCTATGGAGCAATGGATTTGCTTTACCATAGTTTTATTTTTCACTAAAGTTCTCCTTAAACTTAAATGGTTATAATGAAATAACGTTGAACCAAGTCATAACTATCTGCTTGGGACATCTGAGCCCATGTAACTTGACCCATTGGGGACAGAATGGGTTGGGTAGGAGGAGAAAGAGCTCAGTTGTACACATAAGCTGATCTTTTATTTTTGAAAATAAAACTAAAAAAAAATAAATAAGTCAGGACATAGTCTTGCGATGAACTACATATTTCCTACAAGGCACCCAAGTCCTCCTGCTTTCTATTGCAATGGAGGTTCTCAGTCCTCCAACAACGAGGTTCTTTATGTTTTCTCCAGGGAAGGGAGGAAACCCCTTGGAGATCGGGCACCCGCGCTGAGTCTCGCCAGCAGACCGCAGCAGGGCCAGGGGCACACCGCCACCTTCCCGCACCACCACCGCCTCGCTTCAGGTCGCGGCGGAGGCTCAAAGACGAGCGGCGGCACTGGTGGCGGGGATGTGACCTGCCCACCAGCTGAGCTGAACCCGCGTTATCCACCACGGCTTTTGATCAGCACCGCACTACCCAGCAGCAGGGCTGGGGGGGGAGAAACCGCTCCGCCTGAAATCGGGACAGCCGGCGGGTGCAGGGTATCTCTGGGAAGTGCAGAAAAGGCGTCCAAACAAGCTATTACTGGATGCTGGCAATCCGGCTGCGTTGTTCCTGTTCTTCAAGTGTGGGCATGGTTAATGAGAAAGTTGTGAAGGGAGGCGAATTTCCCGAGTACCTGACTGTCTCAGCCTTTCTTGACCCGTGTCGGTCTGCGAACAGACGAAGTACAGCACAGAGACTGCACTGCACGGGCAGTCCAGGTTACAGATGAATATCAGGGCTCCAAGATGTTATTGTTAGATCTATCAGCTGTCTTTGATGCCCTGAGGTATTGTTGAGTTGCTTTTGATCCTCGGCAAGAATAGATGGGACTGTGCTCTGCTTACTTTTCCCTTAGCTTTCAGAGAGATCTCAGAAGGTAATTTTGGATAACTGCCCCAATTTATTGACCTTCAGGGAATACTGCCTGATGTTTCATCAGCGATGTACACAAAATCAGTGCGGGTGATTAATGAATCGATACTTTTTTGTAATTCTCTTGGACAGACAGAGCTATTATCAGCATTGGACAAGTACCTCTGAATATATTCTGCGACCGTCCATTCAAATAGAACATGGAAAGGCCGGGCTGTCATAGCGATATTCAAACAAAACCAGCTCTAGTGGAAAGACCACATAGGAGAGCGTTAAGAGGGCTGGTGCTGTAAGAGAGGAGTTAGTCCTTCGGGAGAAGAAGTTGAGTTGGTGTTCGCTGACTGCTAGAGCTTGGATTCAAGACCCGGGGATGATCCACTCCGAAGGACAGATGTAACTCCTCTGCTTTGTCCTTTTGAAAGGAAGTGCTCTGGGTGACAGAAACATGAATGTGACCATTCTTTTAAGAAATGGTTATGGAAAATTCGTGCAAAACTGGATCCCCAGAATTATGACTGACAGCAACACTGGGGCCAGGGCCATGCGACCCCACCACATACCCGATTAAAGTGAAAGTGCCCTGCTTGGATTTCCAGGATCAAATGGCTGTAATGCATTGTACAGACCAAGAACTGATATTCTGTGATGAAAATTTTGGACCAAGAAACAGACTCAAACTATGCTTACAGACAGTTCTAAGGCACAAGAATCAGCAGCAGCTAAATTTGGCAAATAAATTATTCACCCAGTTCTATTAAAAGCAAAAGAAAAGGATAGAAAATAGCCATCTGGGAAGCAAGGAATAGCTCAAGACAATTATCCTCCGTACTCTACACCATCCTCGCAGTAATACTCAGGGAGAACGTGACAATTGATTAAAACTAATTGGAGGTTAAATTAAATGATAATTAGCATTAATCAATAGCAGTGTTGGCATGCCAGCACATCCCTCCTTTAGGCAATTCACCTCCAATCCCCAACACACCAATAAGGCTGGTGATCTGCGAGCCCAGCATGTGCTCCTGCCATCAGTAAAGAAGCAAGTCCAGCAGCATTGACCTGGAGGGTTGGAGGAAAGAGAGCATTTCAATGAAAGACAGACTTGCCATCACGAGAGATGGCTGCTACACTACTCCCGCAGCTAATTGCAGCCAACATCAAAGACTAGGGTGCCCTCAAATGATGGAGGCTGGTAACGACAACTCAATGCCCGCCTGCTTTCAAACAGCAGATCACAGAGAGCCTTGCCTTAGCATATTATTCTGCTTTTGTTAAGAACACTCGTTTCTCTTCCTCTCTCCATTTTTTTTTTTTTGGTGGAATATTACTGTGTGGCCAGTGCACAAAGAATAGCCATGATTGTGCAGTCCCTGCTAAAGCAGCATTGCCTCTTCGCAAAGGGCTGGTTTAGCTGGGAGGTTGGGGAGGAAGAGTTTGCTCCAAGAGGGTCACGTGCAGACACAGAAGTTAGTGAGCTTTTTGCTCTGATCTTAATGTTGAGTCCTAGTTTGTGGTTGGGTTTAAGGGGAGATGAAGTGCCACTTTGTCGTGCACCCAGAGCCCTGGTTCTGCTTGAATAAATAAAATGCAGGCACTTTTAATGAGCACTTGAACAGTGCGTGCACACGCGTGCATGTGTGTGTAATGCCCCGCGGACATCCACCAGCTCTCCAGCTGCCAACAAATGGTAGAGACTCCCAGTCAGGCAAGAGGATTTGGGACCAGCCACACGTGCTCATTGAACCTCCACCTGCCTCATAACCAAGAGCTGCCAGTTCCCTCTGCAGTATTGAAAACAATTTCATCTCAGGAGGCTTAGAGCAAGGGTTTGTCTAAACAATGTCAACATTTGGATGCCAAATCTGACAGTTCTTGGGAGACTTTTGGCCTCTCATGCTTCCCCAGGTATCTCCAGTCAGACCCTGGAAGCACAAGGCTGTGCCGAGCGGATACTCGCAGGAAAAGGAAAGAGGAAAGTGTTTTAATGCTGCTCACATCTCGGGCAGTGCTTTGGGCTGAGCGTGGGGAAAGGAAGCACAACCGCTTCCTCTCCCTTCCCAGCAGGTCTGGAGGGCAACAGCCACTGGGGAGTCTCTTCACTGTCGGTTACCTCTATTTTCTCACATAAGCAATGAGCAAAAAACATTCAGCTCAACTCAACTAGCTTCTTGTCCCCATCCCCAAAGCTAGGGAACCAGCAACATGAAAGAAAATTTTACCTGCCTTTCGAAGTTTCATCATCATAGCTCACAGAAAAGTAGTTTTGTACCCAGTGTAAGGAATGCCAATATCAGCATTTTTATGCCAACGCTAGGGAATTTTGTTGATTTTATACTGCAAAACTTTGTTTCGGAATGTTTTGCCAATCTCTATGAGGTAGGGAGGGAAAAAATCCTACCTTTAGCTGACACCACCATGCTGTCAGAAATCCTGATGCCAATCAGGACTGGGACAAGATATCCTGCTGTTGGGCTCATTCCTACGTTTTTGCGTGTCGCATTCTTACAGTCCTTGCATGTCTGCCAACTGCCTAGATTTCCCACGGGCTACCACATGGTCCTGTCCTCAGATGGTCACCTGAAAGCACTGCAAACATGACCATGCCATGGTTTTGGAAACCATCTCTAGTCCACCTGCCCCAGGCTTGGAATGAGCAACTTATCCCTGTTGGGAATGGATATGCTATGCCATGCCATGCCATCAGAAGAATTCTGTTGCCTTTAAAACACCATTTACCCTACGTGGATTTGCAATGGTCCTAATTTTACCTTTTCAGTGCACTTAAATATCAACACATTTATGGCTGTAACCCTTGTCCTCCCCTTGTGTCCTGCACATTCTTGTCCAGCCTCTCCCCAAACAGAGGCTGTAAGCTGTCATTTTCTGGTGGGTTGTGGAGGAAACCAGGTGTTGGAATATACCTCTAGGCAGCACACCTTGGCAAACTCTTTCCAAGGTCTGAACATCTGGACGAACCAATTCTGATCCAAAACCTGGGGATCTACTTCATCACACTGCAGTCCTTGAGCCAGTAAGTCATCTGCTGAGAAGAGACTTACCACCTCCAGCAAGGTCCTACGTTACGCACTCAGCTTCCAGTTCAGAGAGGTCCTGCCTCTGACCTGCTCACAGCGCACACAGAGCAAGTGCAAGTCTCTCTGCAAAAGGCTGTGGTAGTCCTACAGAGGCACCAATCTTGTCTTCACTGCTCCATTAGCATGAAAAGGAAGGGGCTGTGTAAGTAACCAGATATTCACATTGCACCCAAGATAATGGGAAGAGGACAAAGAGAAACATCTCTCCAGCCTAGAGGAAAACATGGCTTTCCTTGCACTTACCACACACATTAAGCATCTTTGATCAGGGGAAAAGCAGGTGGTAAAAGACAGCATAGAAAAAGCTTGGTCATGCCTAACACGTCCCTTTCCAGATCAATATCTTCTTGTGAAGATATAATCTTCCTGCTGTAATGCTGACAGGTTAATGACAGCATGAGTTATCCACTATCTAAATGCCCACATCAGTACCTGAGTTAGATTAACCCTGGACGGGCTACTCGTGCATGAGACTCCATAACCTGTCATCACAACCCCCTCGCCAGTGACTTTTCCTGCCTTTTATTTATTAAACCATCCTGCTGCGGGTCCTCGCCTTCCCCTGCCTGTGTGATGCCGGGTGTTAGGGGTTGTGCTGGTGGCCAGGGAACCCCTCCATCTCCTCCGAGCCGTAGCCTGGGCAGGTCCACCCGCAAGGTGATTCCGTCTCCGACAGGGACACTGCCAGTGTAGGCACACCGCTGGGTGCCACAGAGAGGAATGGACAAGTGGAGATACCTGCCCTTTCAGTGCAACTGAGAAGTGGAATAAAAAATAATGACCTCTTCCTGTAATTCCCCCAGCACTTGTAAATTTGGAGCGGAACTTTTATTTTTAAAATTAAGACTCAAATTTGTGTCTGTGTATTTTACTGAGTTTGGGTTTCAAGTGCAATCCAGTCCTTTGCCAAAAAAAAAGGTCCAGACAGCATGCCGTAATGGTGCAGCAGGTTGGAAGAGGGATGAGACATGGCTGGGCGGCATTCCTGGGATCCTGCCCAGGCTTTGGCCCAAAATTTGCAAAGTGGATTACTACAGCATGTAGCTGGGGTCAGGGTCCAGTAGCATTTGCAATGGTCTGCACTGTAGCTGTCCTGGGACTTGGGGGATTTAGGCTCTAATCCTGCTTCTGGTCTTGACCTCCTAGATAACCTGGAAGAAAAAGGCAGAAGGTGCAAAATTTTAAAAAGGGAATTTGAATCTGTTGGTTTAAATTTCAGTAGAATAGCCCTGCCACACTCCCATCAGCTGCCAGAGACATGCCCCTATTAACTTCCAAATTGCCTCATTTCCCCCATTTATAAAGCAGAGACGAACGTACCGAGTTGCCTGGCTGCCAGATCACTGGACCCCAGCGCACCCACCGCACTCTTACCACAAAAAAGACGAAGAGGGCAAATTCGGATGGGCAGGGTGCAAACATCTACTTCTCCTGCCTGCTGCATTTGGGCTGGAAAGCGCTCGCGCTGTGGCCTGGGAATATTAGTAGTTTAACACGTAACTGAATTAGCGGCGAGAGAAAACAAATCACATGTGACTGAGTCTTCTGACAGAAGCAGCTTTGATGTCCTTCTGGTCGGGCTTGCCTGCTTCTCACCCCCCACCTGCACCCCACCCCACCCCGTCAATAAACTGTTTGTTTAGCCTCGCACAGATTATTCATTTCTTGGCACGGAGCTCTCAGCTCCAAAGAATTAACATTTGGATTGTATTTACTGGCTAGCAAAGTGCCAGCGATACAGCTGGGATTCGTTGCACAAACTATTTTGATGGGGGAAATCAATGACAAACTGAGAAGAGGAGGATCAAACAGTGAACCCTTTTGCAATCGTTGTTTGAAAACATCATGTTGGTGATATTCGGAGTTTCTAAAAGGGCGGTGGGTGGCAATGGGGTGGGGTAGCCTTCTCCTGGGTCCTCTCACTGACTCCCACACACAACAAACCTGACCTCGTCCTGGTCCTAGAATAGATTAGTCACAGGATATTTCATTTTAAACCCAAGCTCATGGTTGTTTTTTTTTTCCTACAGAAGAGGAGACTCTCTGGATGTTTATTGCTATTTTGCTGGAATTTCTTTTTGGTCGGAGAGGGATTTGAAAACTAAATACATTTCCTGTTGGAGGCCGAGGGCTGTGAGCTGCGAGGAGAAGCATAGCCTTTGGCTTGGTTCAGCAGTAAATAATCACTTGTGTTCCAAAAAGTCATTCGCATTGGCAAGGGCTCCCAGCACCTGCAGATAGAAGCGCCCGGGGCAAGTCCAAGCACTTCATTTAGACTGTCCCTTATTACGATCAATCAGACCCCATTCCTCTTAGCCACAGGAAATTCTAGGCTTAACCCACATGCGTTTTAAAATTAAAAAGGTGGAAAGACGTGCGGTTAAAGACACAGAAAAAGAGATGGGAATGGAGAAGGGTTTTTATATGTTTGCACCAGAAACTTCCTTTTTTCACTTCAACCCTCCATGTGAAATGTAAGCACATGAAACCTTCACCTTATCAATATTTTGATGCTTGGAAAAGTCTAGTAGTTTGCTTTCACCCCCATTCTACTTGCATGCCTTTTGTGGCACCTTGTTTTCCGCAATACAGGCACACACAGAAGAAATTGTCTATCTTTGTCTTCCTATTTTTCCTGTTAAGCTTTTAATGCTGGCTGGGTTAACTGGTTTGGCAAATTCTCTGAGCACAAGTGGTGTCAGAGCCCGACAGGCAGCGTGTTTGTCCTTAGCTCTCTGGCCAACAAGCTAGCACGGCAGGACTATCCTCTCCTGGGGAAAAAACAGTGCAAATAATAGTAAAAAAAAAAGCTTAAGTCATTTACATCCCAAACCTACAGCAGCACACTGAATGACCTCTCTTCAATGGACCTTGGATCAGGACCTGACAGCAAATCTATGAGATGTGTGGATGTGGATTACTGCATGAGCGGGGCTTTGGGTCACGTCTGGCTACGCTCAGGATACGCTCCCGTTTCCTCACATCCGAATGGAGTTTAATATCACATGTCTTTCCCAGCCCAGGTGTCACAAAACAACAAGCGCTGCCAGCAGTCACTTTGGGCTCTGTTATAGCTCCTTGTAATCTCAAAGCTCTGGCCAGAAGAGACAACATTTTTTGAGGCAACAGGGTGAATTGCTTGCATGGAAAGCCCTGGGGTCTTCACCATTGCAAGTCTGAACCCTCTTCTCCCCTCTTAACCACAGTGCCGCAGAGTAAAAACCGGGTGTGGGCTGCTCTGACCCAGATGGAGGTTTGACTGGCCTGGGAGCTTTCAGCTCTGGCTGTGTCGGGGACACTTGGAGCATCCTGGTGCTATTTTTACCAGTAGTAGGAACATTGAGTTCAAACTTGCACTGCCACCAGCCAAAAAGGAGCTGGTACTGCCTCTGGGAGTGTGACTCAAAGCAGCTATCTCAGCACCGTGGTGTCCCTCAGTACCAAAATAATCATGGATGTAGGAACATCCCAGGCTGAAGCGGGGAGCCGTGACTCACCGAGATCACACAGCGTCAGATTGCTTTGCTGCGCAAAGACGGTTTACAGCACAATAAAATAGTGTCTGCTCCTCCCCCCTCTGGAGATACTAAAGGTCGTTAGCCCTAGGACTCCAGCCTCGCTTAATCTGCTGTTGGATTTCGTGCTAATGCAGACCTGTCACCGCAAGAGCTCAGTTGTGCGTGCACTGCATCACAGCAAAAGTTCACTTCAGCAGGCCATTGCCACCGGCAATTAGGCTGGAGCAAAGCTCAGTCTCCATCTGAAATGCAATGAAAACGCTGGAAAGGCAGCGTTTTCCCCACTCGGGCAGACTCCACAGGTTCTTCTTCAACCAAAGCTGGGTAAGTGGAGGCTGCCACCACCCCTGCTGCTCCGTGGGCGTCGGGGGCACCATCCATCAAAGTAACACCTGAAGAACAGCCCCGTGTCAGCACCAGCTGCCAGGACGAGGGAAACCATCATCCGCTGCTCAACAATACAAAGGGCTGCTTTCCTCCTCCTCTACTAAGTAAACTGTTAAAGACCGTGACCCCTAGAAAACATAACAAGAACGGAGGAATTTACAGTCGCGTGTTACAGGTCAAGGCATCGAGCGCTTCACAACCTTGTGATTCCAGCCAAAAGCTCCTCTGTCTGTCTGCTCTGTGCAAACACAGCTCCCATCCTCACAGACACACAGGCGCAATGGATACGCATGGTAAACACGTTTAATGGAGGCCTAGCTTTTGTTTTCTGACCTTCCTGCCACAACGAACAGTGATGAAAACCTTAGCAGCAGGGCAGCTTCTTCAGAGAAACCTGAAAAATATTCAGAGGGCATTTGCAACCGTGAACATCCATGTCCCACCATACAGTGCCTAAACACAGCTTACAGTGAGGGCAATGTTAAGATTCAGTCTGAAACAGAAGAGAAAGGGGACATCGTGGCTTCATTCGAGGTGGGATGGAGAAGTTCTTGGGGCAGGAGATCAGCCAGATTCTTAAAGCCAAATTTGCCCAGGCCTATTGCAACAAAAGAAGTGCAGGCTGATAGCAAGAGCCCACGTTTTCATCCTTCTTACATCTCCAGCACCTCCATCCAATAATTTCCAGTAATAAAAAGTCTAGTTGCAGCCAAATAAGAGGCCATCGCTGCCATAAAGCAAAGAGGAAGCAGAGCCTGTTCTCACAGTACAGAGTTTGCAGGAACATTTGCCAAAGTCCTCAGAGGAAATGTGCTGGCAACATCTCAAGGGCGGAAAATAATTCCATGCTGTACCTGCTTCCCACCTTCCCCTGCAGACACTTACACACACACACAGCTGGAAAGAGAGGGGCAGATTTAAACAAAACTGACACCTCTTGCAAATTAGAGGAGGCAATCCCGTTTTTTGGAACAGCTCTGTGTGACTCCCTAACGGGGCTTCAGTTCTGCAAATGTGACACGAATTTTCCATCAAAGGTTAATAACTGTGAAAGGTGATGGGGTGATCACCATGCAATGGGAGGTCTTTCCTTCCAGGGCATAAGCTACCTGTGGTTGGTCTCATCTGGGCATCTCTGTCCCAGTATCACAGAATAGCCCCTACCAGTCCAGGCATTGGTTTGCTTCCAGCACAGGATAACAACTATATCCAGTTTCACCGGTGGTTTGTGTGATGCAGACACCTTGACGCTAATATCCAAAATGGGCTCTCAAAGCATGGGCCATGGAGCAGCCAGCAAGCACAGCCTCCCTTCAGCTGCTCAGCTGAGTCCTGACCTACCGAGTCTGGGTCCTCCCAGGAGCCCAGGACTCAGGACAAGGCGGAGGCCATGGGGGTGCGACATGTGCAGCAACAAACCAGGACAGTGCTGGGTGCTGCTCCGGGCTTGGCTTGCATGCACTGTTTGCGATAAGAAGACAAGCACAAAGGCTTTGGACATCTTTGGGTACCTTCTGTTTTGGGATCCCAACAGCCAGTGAAAGGAGTGAGGTGCCCATCACCTGAAAAATCACTAGGGCAAATCTGGCATTATATCCCAGCTATAAGACCAACCTCCCTTCTCAGTATTTGTTTCAGGTTGCCTCCAGATCAAGTTTTCCTCTAATTTCACCCCCTCGTTGCCCCAAACCTTTTAACATGAGATGTAACCCAAAAACCCAAGACAACAAGAGAGAGCCAGAAGCACCCTCCTGGATGGTGAGAGGTGTCATATTTGATTTTCCCAGCTAACTGGAAAGGGAAATATTTAATGCTCCCTTCCGGATCTGATCCTTTCCTCTGTTTCTCTGCCTTTACAAACCACTGCTGTGTGGGGAAGAGGCCGAAAGAAGAATATCAATTGTCTTTCACAGCACAGAGACCTATTCAGAAAAGGTGCCCTGTTCTGCAGGAACCCAAAATGTTTTTGCAAATGCTTTTGGCAGAAGAAGAGTGCAGAATCCTTCCAGGACTGCTCTTTATCTGGTGAGATGGCTCTCTGTAGAGTTGGGGGAGGCAAGGCTGCTGTTAAAGTTTCTTTATTTTTTTCTTTTCTTCTTTCTTTTCTGTGACTTTTCTGCAAGAGGATAGTTAAAGAAAAAGAAGGAGAAAAAAAAAAAGAAAAAAAGCCAAGGGTATGCTGTAATGCAATCACAAGGCTACTGCTCTAAAGCTTTCTGGAGGTCTTCATCTTCGAGGCCATCTTGGACTGCAGTTGGAAGTGCCTCTACGAATCTTCAAAGAGTTTTGGTGGAACAGGGTTTCTTTTCTCCCTAATAGAAAAGAATGAACTAGTTTCTTTTCTTTAAACCATCTAAGCAGCAATTTTTTCTTCTTCACTTAGACAAGCAGAGCAGTTTGCTTCAGTTTGCCTTTTTTTTTTTTATTTTTTAAAGAAAATCTGAGGGGGAAGTTTCTTGCAGTATATTACAATCAAGGTCTGTCACAGACCTTTGGTCTCCCAATAATAATTCTGTAGCAATAAATTACACAGGTTTCTGATGTTATGATTAGGAATTTTCAAGGCAATTCAGGTGATTTAGTTTTAATCTCAACACAGACTACAAGTGCAGTCTTAGGATGGTTTTTAGGTCAATCCAGGGCAGTCTGCCACCAAAAGAGGCAATCCTGCCCTCTCTCCTGCTCCTCCTGTTTTCCTCAAGAATGGACTGATGCTAGTGATTAAAAACTGACCCTCCAAGAGAAACTACTGGTTTCTGATGGATCAGCAAGCTGCAGAACAGCGTCCTTATTTTCCCCCATGCAGTGTGTGCATGGAGCTAGTGGGGGACCTGAGGCCATGAGCTGCCAGGGGACTTGTCACCTGCTGTAGGGATGGCATGGCAGAGAGCTGCACCTTGGACATCTACATCGCATATTGTGTCTGCGAGCACTGAGATTTGCAACCTACACTGCTGATGTGTCTTTAAATACCTTTTTGCCAGCCTTGTAGATTTTATTTGTTGGTGGTCTTTATTTATAAGGCAGGCCAGCAGTGGTGTGGGACTCCAGCGTGGAGAGAAAAAAAGAGCAAGGAGAAGCTCTTCCCACTCCAAAAGATTCTCCTCTTTGGTTTAGGGTGCAGAGAGGCCAACGTGAGTCTTTCTCCAGATTTCAGGGAGCTTTGGATCAGGCCCAAGGTGGATCATTATCCCATGACAGAATAAAGACACATACTCGGTTTTATGAGTGAAAACTACCCTTTCTTTTCAGTGAATGGCTGAGATCTGAACACAGCTGCTATTTTGCTCTGTGCAGTGAATCACTTCTGATTCTTAAGTACTGAAACAGTGACATGCATTCCCCTGCCTAACATGGGGACCTTTCTCCATTATTGTACCATGAGAAGAATATAGTAATTCATGCCGTCTTTATTGTTTTAGCTTTAGTATTGCTGGGACTCCTTTCACTTCAGGCTGAAAAAGCAGGCAACTGGGGCAGAGAGGAATGCTGACATTATCCTAAAATATGAAATTTCTGAGAATGGGAGATCTCCAAAAGTACTGGAGTATTCAAACGTCTCTTCCTCAGCTGGTAAGCAAGAAATGCAGGAGTGGCTTTATATGAACTAACAAGGAGATATGACAAAAAAATCCACTTTTTATTAATTCTTAAGTTGTGGTAGGTTTTCCTCTATAGATGAGTTAGGTGTCTTGCTGGCAGAACTGGCTCTGCAGAAAAGCCTGCATCCCTTCCCCTCGCTCTGGCACATGCCAGGGATTTGAGAGCATCTCCCTGATAATTCTTAATATCACACTGCAAGAAAGAAGTGTGGCAATTGTAAAGCATTTAGGAGTGATAAACAGGAGTGATCAGTGCTTCCAAACAACTAAATTGCTTGATATTTCCTGGAACTGAAAATATAGACAAGCTGGTCTGTAATTCCCGTGTTCCTCTGTTTTCCCTTCCTGTGTATGAAGACAGGTACCACATTTACCCTTTTCCAGTTTTCTGGTATCTTGCTTAGCTTTTCCTGGCTTCTCAAAGATAACCACAGGTATCTAAGATCATTTCAGTCCACTTTCAGAATATTCTAGGATGAAGTTCATCAGGTTCAGCCAATTATAAAACACGAAGCTTATCTAATTTTCTCACTTCTTTCCTTATTCTGTGCTGAACTCCTATCCTTTTTCGATTCAATTTCCAATCCTGTTAGCCTCCTGCTCTCAACTGATCTTTTAAATGAACACTGGTACAAAAAAAGGCTTTAAAGACTTCACCCCCTTGGTATCATCTGGTGCTACCTTTCTCTTTTCATCTTATGATAAATGTATTTGTAGAACAATTTCTTGGTACTCACTCTTCGTATATGTAAAAAAGATCTGCAAAGAGAAAAGGAACATGCTATTCCTCACAGCCACCAAGGGCAGGACAAGAAATAATGAGCTTCAAGTGAAGGTTAGACATTAGGAAAAGTATTTTATCTGTTAGAACAGCAAAGACTAGGATGCATTAACTTGGGAGTTTGCAAAATGTAATATCATTTGCGGTCTTTAAGCACACGATACACAACTAATTTGTAACCTTTTCCAGTTTGTAAACTCCTAGCATTGCTCCTCACAAGGCTTCATATACAGCTGGCTTAGCCCAGGGCTAATGGGATTTCTACCGTTTAGATCTGCCTGAGACCCCAGCCCCGAGATGTGCTCCACAAAAACGCAAAGGTCTGTGGGCTGCACTTTAGGAATCCATGGATGAGACAAACATTTGTCAGGAACTGGGTCAGGGGTTCCTGCCCATCTGCTTTTCTACAATTCAGTGATCCCCAAATTCCCAGGTACTATAGCTGCATCCTCTACATTTGTGATGTCTCAGAAGCGAAATGAATGTTGTTCTTTGCAGTTTCATTGCTTCCCTTCACTGAAGAGTAGCTCTGAAATTGTCTGTACTTTTTAACAAACCTGATAATAATTGTTTCATCTGCCTTACAGACCAATTAATTAGTGACTATTAATGTTTAGCCTATTACATCCACTTTATAGTGCTGCAGGTCATGCAATGATGCTGCAGCAGAGCAGAGACAGATCTCCTGAACTGCCTTCTCCTCCTCCAATCTCCAGATCATTCTCCTTTCTTGAAATCTCATCCATCTGTATAAAGGGAGAACTGAACTGATGTTTGGGTAATTTGCATATGCAAATCTGAACTAAAGAGAAACCCTCATGGCTACTGCATAGAGGCTTCTGTTAAATGTTATAAATTGAAATGCTTTCCTCCCCAAGCTAAAATAAAAAGTGCCCTGGAGGGTATATTTCTGAAGGGTTTGTGACTAACCTGATTAGTCACCCTAAATTGTGATAGATGGAAGGAAAAAGCAGTTGTCAAGCAAGGAGGAAATTCCAATAGAAGAGTAAATTTAAGGATGACAGTGATGATAAATTCTTACAAGCCTTAGAAAAGATCAGCCTTTTGTGTAGCTCTCATAAGGACCATTGAGCGCTCACTATATAATGGGCTGTTGTTTGGATAACTGGAGGAATGTGGTGATTGGTTTTAAAAAGGAGAAAAAGCACCTCATGTCCAGGCTGTCTGAGTTTATTTTAAGGTACTAAAACCTGTAACTAAATTTTTAAGAACTCCCCATCCCTGTTGCTCCTGCAGGTAAGCTTGAGACTGCTAGGCCAGGGGGATGTACTGCAAGAGAGGATAACACTCATGGTTAGATGACTTCAGATTAAAGCCAGGCATAAATTTTAAACAGTCAGTACTGGGAAAACTCAGCAAAGTTTCTGGTTCATTTTTGTCACTAATAATTTCTAAACATAAGTCAGATGGTTTTCTAATAGATATGATCTCTTTGCTATGGGAACTAGATCGGTGAAAAACAGAGATGATGATCACAATGAACTCTTCTAGGTCGATTATTGCTTCATGCTTTCTTCCTTTCTGAAATATGTAAAAAATTATCATCTTAAATCCAATATAAGAAGGCAACAAGTTTTCTGTTCTCCTCTGAACAGATGTGGTCCTCTGGAACCAGTTTAGCAGGACATGGAGGAAGGGAAACCAAAATATTTCCCCTCCTCTGTCCAGAAATGGCTAGCAATTCTTTAGCTGGCTGAAAACTGAAGGGAAAACAGCAACAAATTTCATTCACATTTTTCAGCATTTCAAATTTTCAAGTATTGCCAAAACTTAACAGCCATTTCTAAGATCAATATCACACGGTGAAATCAAGGGGCTGATATTGTTAGAGTTGATAGCAATTGATTAGTTTGGGACAAATACAAAAGAAGTGCATGTAGAATCAATCTTTTCTGTTTTCTGATTAATTTGCTTTGGCATTTAAATTCTTACCAGTAATGCACAGTAATAGCACCTAGGAGCTTCAGTCATGGAACAGAACGGCGTTGGGCTAAGACTATACATTACAAAAAGGCAGTCCATGCACTGAAGAGCCTGCATGGCTGTCATTCAACTTGACACCAACCCTTAATGGGTGTGGTTAGATCCTGGCCATGAATTATGTCAAGTTTCAGCCAGAGAAAGCCTGAAGTTTTCTTCAGTCATGAGTCTTTCCCTCAACAGTTCAACTCTGTATCTCCAGTAACGTGGTCACTTCTGATCAATGAGGTCAGAACTTGCTGACTTAGTCTGAAGCAGGAAGCAGATCAAATCTCTGAAGAAAAGCCTGTTTTTGTGAGATTTCAAGCCAAAAAATGCAGTTTTAAGAGGTGTGCGTTGCCCTCAGTTACACCTTCTGATAAGCTCATCATATTTTCAGCTGTTTGCTGGACAAACTGAGAAATCTGAAGGGTTCTTTCAACTAAACCTGGCTCTTGGCTAGATGGGATAATTGCTCTACTCCTGCTACTGCATGTGTATTTTTGAACAGAGAATTAAAACAGCATGAATTTCACTCCATCCAAGGTTTGGCAATATCCCTCCAGAACAGTAGATTAAATCAGTATTTCCCAGACTTCCTGCTAGATGTATCCTTCTCTAATAAAAGCTTTTTTATTTGTTTATTGCCTTAGCTCATTTCCACTAAGAAAATGTCTCTTTTGTCTAATCATAAATCTTCCAGGACTGTAGTGTGAGGATCCTACGTATACATGGATAGACTATAGGAGAGATTTTTCTCATGTTTAATGTGACAACATTAAACACAAACTATAAAACAGGATCCACGGGATTTCCTCTTACTTTCAAGGACTGGCAGTGATGTCTTTTCCCAAGCAAAATTCTCTCTGAAGCAAAAAATTTTAGCAAGAAGACCAATGAAAGCCAATGGCGTCTTGGCTTATGTGAGAACGGCAACATCAGGTACAGGAATGGCCATCCTGGGTAAAACCACATTGCAGATGTTATCTGTAGAAACGTGTACAGTTCTCACCATCAGCATGTCCTTTTTGTTGCTTCTAATCAAATAGCCGGGCAAAATTCCCTGTGATGTTTGCTTTGGGAGGAGGAAGGACTGACAAAGTTTTAAGGAACATTTAAAATCCCAGTCCTCTAAACAGAAGGGGTATTAAAAGAACAGAGGGTAGCTCATGAGCTCAAAACTAAGTCCTTTCCATCAGCATCTGGCCTGAAAGGTCTCACTACTTGTGTCGTTAGCGGGCAAAGCTGTCAGCGCTGCTGGGTTTCTTTCTGTCTCTCTTGTTCTCCGATACAGACATGTTCCCCTCCACTAAACAGTTTTCACCCCCCCATTCAAATACCTGTGCAGCAGCAAAAGGCCTGTGTTTTGGCTGAGTTCCTGTTGTTTCTGCCAACTGGTCCACAACTGACTTCTTTCAGCTATGTGAGAGGAGTGGTGACGGTTACACTCTGCAGCTATAACAATCTAATGATAACATAAATGATTTCCTCATCTAGTTACAGTTTCCATTACTCTAAGGGCATGACAAAGTTTGGACACAGAAGTCATCCAAAGTTTCATTACTGACCAATGCAGGGCCAGGCACGGTGGAAGGCATCACTCCAGCTCCTCATGAACAATGCTGGTTTCTAAATTAACTGTGACCACTTTGGAAGATGACCAGGGCATCACTGCACAGAGTTAAGTGGAAACTTCTGCTCCCTATGCAGCAGAAAGGAGAAAACACACTTCTTTCCTACAAATCCAAGCCATGAATCCTTAGTATGTAAACACATGACAAAGTGCCTTCAACAGGACAATTCAGGTGTTTCAATCAGACCTAAGACCTCCAGATAGATCTTTGCCTGACAAATAATGCATCCTCCTTACAGAGTGTGCAGAAGAAATGATACATCCTCGAACAGCACTTTGTTACAACAACATGTCACAAAAGCTAATATTGCCTTTAGCGGTGCATGCATTAGAAATATGGCTGTTGATATGCTAAGTGATTTTTTTAATAGACCTTGTTAAACATGTTAGCTTCAGAGACCTCAAGCTATCTATCACTAGAGTGAGTCTTTTTTTTTTTTCTCTCGTTTTTAAGGCTTAGCAAAGTGAACTAGTTTTTGGCTGTAGACTTACCCTACAGATTTATTTTCAATAATACCATCCCTCTGAGAGGATGTCCTGCCCACAGCCCTGCTCTGCACAACAGTGGGAACTCACAAACCTGCAATTGTAACTCCAGCCATGATGGGAGATGGGGCAAAGGACACAATGTGCCAGCTGAATTAGGGAAACTAAACCAAGGAAAGGATGAGCACAATTCAGAGAGTTAGGAGTTTGTCAGCAGCTTGAAAATTAAAAGACAGAGAAGAATAGAGTCTGCCTTCCTTCTTGTGGGTGAATGCCACCACCTCCTTCCCCTTTCATTTAAAGACTCCTTTAGGGTCTGTTAATAGCACATCACCTCTATTGAGGCTGAAGCACACCCCTATTTGTATCAGCACAGCACAGACTAGGAATGGATCCGTCCTTCCCACTTCCAAAACTGATAACGTGTTACTGGAAACATGGTGGGACGAGTGAAATTGTATCTACACTAGAGTTTTGCAGCTAAACTCAGCATTGAATTCCCAGTGTGGACAAGTTCTGAGTCAACAGAAAATCCTTCCTGAGGAGAGGAAAGTAGCCAAGAAATTCAGGACACTTCTCCTCCAGGGGCAACTGCATTGGTTGTGTCTAAGGTAAATTAGCCCATAAGGTATAGGGTCTCTGGCTTTTCTAGCAATAAGCCAGAGCAAAGAGTTTAGAAATGGAAGCGGGAACTGTCTTTAAACCAAACAAATCCACTGGATCCCAGTACAAACACGTAAGTAGGTTTGGGAGAGAGGATTTACTTCTGGTCCCCGGAATTGACAATATGCCCTGAAACTATATAATGAAATGAGAGGAAAAGACACATTTTCCCTGTTACTGCTGACACACGATTAATATAAAATAAGGAGGCTGTTTGGTGTTGGTTCGAGGTGATCCATCCCCACCGACACAATGAGAGCTAATGAACTAAATCTGAAAGCATCAGCATAAGATTTTGACAAATGCGTTGTTTGCCTATTGAGAGGGTAGAAAATGATTATAAATGACAAGCTGGGCTTGTTTTCAGGCATGGACACTCCAGGAGCAGCAGCGTTATGGCCTCAGTTGGCTGTTCTCTGTGTAAATGATTTCACACTTCTGCTACTGAATCAATTGGGTGTTTCTCCATTTAAGAATTGCTGAAATAAAATATCTCCTGCTCCACAGTCAAGGCATGTTCTTGGCTCCCAGGGAGGAGGAAGAGTTTAAACATATCTGGGTTTTGTATTTAAAAATGAAGTGTTGGTCTCAATGTAGTGCTCTCTCACAATTCAGGATTCACAGGGATAGTGAAAATTTTAAGCAAATTATTAATAAGCATGGTGGCAACACAGAATATTGTACCAGAAAATTGAAAAAAAACAAAGTTGTATTTCATGGCTTTTTGTTCTGGGGGAAAAAGAGAAGATGTTTACTTAAATATTTTGGCTAAAGAAGAAGTCCAGAGTCCAAACTAAGGTTAAGGCTCTGGTATAATCTATAGATCATATAATAGTCAAATGTAAATTAAATACTGAAATCTCTTATTCCAGCATTTCCCACAAAGAAGATAATGACCTAAGTAGACATCTCGCAACCTGACTTTTCTTCTTGTCTCTCGGTCCGCCAGTTCTTGGGCAGAGACTCTGTAACAGTTCAAATTCCCCAGTGAAGTAGAAAATGTTATAGAAAGAGCAGGAATGAGAAGAGTTTTGGCTGATTTGCTGCTCCCCATTGCTCAGTTCTGCACACATCTGTGCCATTATAAACATAATGAATAATAAATCCAAGCTCATTTTTAGGGTTGCATTCATTGCAAGTATAAATACACAAAGGCAAAGGATTTCTCCTTGGAAAGTCAGCGAGAGGGAGTTTTATGTAATTCTTATGAGACTTAATGAAATGCTGAAGATAAAACAATTCCGATTTTGCCTTCATGGAAGCAGACTTAAGTGAAATGGTACCTTTCATTCCTCTTTATAGAAGGAGGTTCAGAGCATCAGCAGGTGGGCAGGTTTAAATCAGCAAAGTGCAAACCTCACAAAGACTGGTGTCTAGGCTCAGTACAGGGAAGCCACGTGAAGTTTGGGTGCTCTTACAAAGCTCCAAATTGCCTATCATGAAGCAAGAAGGTGTCCTACAGGCTTGCCCAACCTCCACACTCCCAGGGGCTGAATTCCAGTTTGGGGACTCCTCTGGGTTGTGTTGACTCGGCGAAGTCAACCTCCAACTTTAACCCCAGGTGTGGTGTTGCGTGCGTCACTCTGGCAGCATGGGGAGGCTGTGGAGCCAGCAGCAGCCCCTCTGATACCAAACACCTCACCAATCCCCACCTCTGCTGACGAAAAGTTGACGAGCTCCATGGGATCAATGTTCAGGCCAGATCCAGACTGTGGAGTGGCACCTGGACCATTTCTACCCTACCTGAAGTTTCCAGAGAACGAAATGTTTTGGTTTGGTAAACCTCCAAAAGCATTTTGGGAAAAAGATGATTCAGGTTCATCAAAGAGGGAGTAAAGCTCTGTGTCTCTGTGTGTGTGTGTGCACGCGCACCCCAGTTAATGGTAAGACCCCATGCGAAGCTCACCCAACAGTGCCATAAAAGTCAGTCACTAAAACTATGTTCTTTCCCTGCTCACGGGTCTTCCCCCTCAGATTCACTCTCTGGTTCAAGTCTTATTTCCAATTAACCAATTAATAATGATTAAAAATACACTTAAATATTAGGATCAATGAAATAATGCAATTGCTTATATAACTTTTTAATATATTATATTCCCTCTTGGACTTTTCAAAATCTCATCGTTTCTGCCTTTATAATAGGTAGTTTATTATTGTCCCTGGACTGATACTATTTTTTACAAATTGAGGGCTGTTTTGGTTTTTCCCCTCTTCTAAGGAAAACAATTTTTCCCTTGAGTATGGAAAACATGACAGGTGCCCAAATCCCATTGAAGTCTGTGTGTCTAATTATCCTCAGATTCCTTTGCAAAGCTTACTGTTAATGTTTATAGCCTCCCTGTACTGGCACCCATCACTGTATTTTCTTCATGGTCTCAAAGCACTCCGCTAAATAAGGTTATAGCATTATTTTTTATTTTTCATGCCAGGAAACAGAACAGAGAAGAGACTTAAGAGGAAGAGATCCACCTTTCCTGCACCCCAGTCCTGACTTCTGCTCAGCACTTCTGCCCATAGGTTTTCTACCACTGATATCTCTTTTGCTATCTGCTTAACGAGGAGGCCTGTCATCTGCAGATACTCTTCACTGATTTCTCATCAGGGAATGCCTTTGCAAAACGTCTATAACTATTTGCTCAGGGTTAGGTTAAACAGAAACAGGCAGGGCTTTGCAATCAATTAAATAGGGAGAGGGGGCTCTTGGGAGGAGGAAGTCCATGTGATGTCGAAGGGTTCCAATGCTGGCTACCAAATGGTCATGCATGCTATTAGAAATCTTTCTAAAAAACCTTCCTAACTAGTCATGCACTCTGGAAGCCACAAGTGAAACAGGCCTGGAGAAGAGGTAGGCTCATCCTCCAGCAGTCTGTCTAAATCAGGATGCTGAATCACGTAAGGAACATCCTTCTTCACACTTGCTACTTGGTACTCTGCGTTTCTGGCAAGTCCAGTAGCTTGTGTTTGCTTCCCTGAGCCAGCACAGAGCAACATCCAATATGCAAACTAAAAAATACTGGGTTTGCTTAGCTTTAGGAATTCCAAGTCCAAATGAAGTCACTAAGTATGTCATTTATGGGTGAATCAGGAGAATAACCTACTGAGAAGGTTTGTCAGGACTTCTACACATTCCAGAAATCCAGTGAGTTTGATACGAGTTTTCCTCCTCTCTGCAGCGCGTTCTCGAAGCATTGGTGTCACCCAGAAGAACAGAGGTGGAAATCTCTTGACTTGACCCTCAGACATAATCCTACAGTCCCCAGGCCAAACTCTATCCTGACAAATATAAAACGGAGGGAAGAACTTTTTCCTACAAACTTCAGGCTGTTTCCTACCGTTGTCTGTTGTCTCAGGTTCTGACACAGAGTCCATTTTCTTACGCCCTCTTTCAGCCATGCAAATCAGGCAAAGCAAAGCGCACAGTGAAACGTTAGCATCTTTTCAGATCAGCGGTTCTGACCCCCCTTGAGAAATCCATAAAGGCCCTCCCTGGAGTATTTAGCAGATAATGCTCCCTCTTTCCGCCTGCGGTGTTTTGAAAAATGTAGCCCATAAAATGTGTCTGACATTGTACAGCGAGCCCAGCTTCCCTGCGAACGCCGCGGCCTCCTCGGGACGAACACGGTTCCCATTGTTAGCCCTGACTTGCTGAATGCTGCGAGGCCAGATGAGATTTCTATGCCCTGCACAGCAATAGCACATGACTTGGAAGGGAACTTCTCGAGGAAAGTATATTTGATCAGTCATAAAAACCTTCCTGGAGATACATGCTGAACTCTGTGTGTGTGTATTATAGCTGGCACGGTTAACAACACCTATTGCTAAGCTTGCATGATACTTTCCCATACAAGACCTGGTTCGGTTGCTTATAACCTATTTGACTTTAACAGTTTGGACTGATTTTTTTTCCATGCAGAATAGTTGCTTCAGGAAGTATATATATTGGAAATTTCTGCCAAGACAGACTGGTCCTTTTTTTAGAGTGAGTTTACAGGAAAATACATTATTTTTGCCCCTATTAAATCTTATAAGGGTTTTATTGAAAAACTTTTTTTACCTCATTGCTTTGGTATTTGTAGGGAAGGTTTCTGTTCTAGAGATATGCCTTCTTCAATATTGTTGTTAGCCTTCTCTTCCTCCCCCTTACGCTTGGGCCAAATTGCAAGCCTATTAAAAAAGAGCAATCTTTTCAGACATGCTAGAGTTTGGCAAAGGATTTTCCCTATAAATATATCAGCTGAGATGTTCCTACACATGAAAGCCGAGAGCTGGGGAGCACAAAGTTCCCCTTTCTGCTGCGCAGGCAAGGACGGTGCCCAAAGGAGAGCTGGAGAGGTGGTTTGGAAAGAAACTGCAGCTTTCACTCAGAGACATCCTCCTCTGCTCCCTCTCCGAGATGGAGGACATCCACCTCTGGAGGAGAGGGGTTTAGCCACCCCCCCCAAACATCTCCCCCTCACCCATCCCCGGTTCCCAAACAGGAACACGCAGGAGTGTAAGATGAGCTCACGAGGGTCAGGGCTAGCCTTTGTTTCACCTCCCACCCGTTACTTCACTTCCCCCATATCTCAAGTCCATAACCTTTATCAGCAACGGAACGAATTGCATGAGAAAATTCAGGGGATGGCAGGAACATCTGGGCCACATACTGTACATGCCACTGTAAGTTAACCTCTCACACGCTGTCGGATGCTGTGCGAAAGTATGTCAGGGACACAGCTGTGCGCAGGGCTTCACACGCACGCACGGCTCCCGCGGGCAGGAGCCACCTCGGGTGGAAGGAAAAAGAGAAAAGAGAGAGAAAAGAACGAGGGAGAAGGGGATGGGAGACAGGAGATGGGAGGAAGGCAAGGCAAGGCAAGACATGATGAATTTTTTTGGCTAAGGGATGATGTATCGCAGCCCGTCAATGCAACGAACCCTCAGAGACACCTCCCTTGCACGCCCTGGGTGGAGTGCACCGGTGCTACTCTGCGCGAGCCAGATTTGGTTTAAATGGAGACAAAAGAGGCAAGATGCAGTGGGAAATGGGAAGGAGGGAAGGGAAGGTGCAAAGGGAAAGAGACTCTCAGAGCACTGAGTTTTTTGCAGGCTCTCTCCACATAATCAGCAGGGCTCAAGCTGACAGCAGGGGATTTAAACACTTATAGGGGGAGCTCAGCTGGGTGTCTCAAGGGAAAAAGGGTTGGGAAATACAGTTCTGTAGAAAAGACAGAGAGGGAGAAAAGAGCTGTTAAGCAGCGAGAGAGACATCTGCAGCATAGCTGTTCATTTTGGTTACTCTCTGCTCTGAGCTGGCAATGGGAATGAATGAGAAAATGTCTTCAGCATCCCGATTCTCTCGAGAAGAGGCAAAGGGAAGGGCGCAGTGAGAGAGCACAAGTCGGATAGCTTGGGGCATCGGCAGCCCAAGTCCTGGGCTGATCTCAGGTACCAGAGATGCCGCCTTGCAGGAGGGGACCTCCCCAGCTCTGCAAACTGATTAAAGATGCTGCGCACAGGCCAATGTCCCTGCTTTAGTTTTCCATACCGATATGGGCCAACATGTGATATACGCGGCGAGGAGGGATGCAGAGGTAAAAACCAGGGCACAACTCCTTAGGAGGGACTCTAAAACAAGGCCACTCGTGAAATGGTGCGCCACTGCAGTTTATCACTGGGATGAGAAATGGTCCATCCTCCAGCCAGCCAGCTACCAGGAGACGAGAGGCCTTTTCGTGGCAGAGTTCTATAATAAAACTAAGTCACATGAATTTTGACAGCTAAGTGATTGTTTAGTTAAAGACGGGATTAATGACCTAATTGATAAATAGGTCTGCAGATGTGTTCTGAGCAAACGGACATGTCTGCAAAGAAGAGAAAATATTTGCAGAACCTCTGAAAACTGCTTCCCCTCTGAAACTGCACCCTGGCTGAAGGGAAATGCCCAGTTTCTCTCGACAGCAACGACAATGGGGGACGGTCATCCTTCTCTGCCCTGCCCACTTCCATTTACATACTATTCAGTATCCTCCGCATTTTGACGTCTTCTGGAATCACTTGCTTTGCAAAAAAAATGGGGTTGAAGAACAGGTAAAGGATGGAGATGGCAATCCAAAAAGGATATTTTTCAAACAACTAACTTTTTATTTCAAAAAGGCTTTGGGTTTTATGGAGCCCCAAATCTTTGAAAACTGTGTATCACTTAAAACGTATTAGAAGATATTTAGAAATTTTATTATCCCCTTAAGCATGTCTTTAAAAATATATGTCTTCAGAAGAATACGTTTCATATATGGTATTCAGGATCCACTATGCAAGTGGATCCAGGTATAGGATTTTTCTTGCTTTCTCTGCTGCAACAGTAGTGTACAACTCATATACACTCTAAATGCAAAGTCTGCACCAGCACTAGGCAAAGACAGCACCAGAAGAATTTACCCACACACATGCACATGCACGATTAATTTCCTGCTTGCAAAGCAAATGAATGCTTTATTACTTGTCCTTTCTGCAGCTTAAATAATTCCACAACGCTCATTAAAACTGACTTTTTCTACCTAGGCTGTTTTAAAGCAACAAAATGAAAGTGCATAGTGACCACAGCCTGTTAGAAGAGAACAGCAGCAGCACTGGGATACAGTAGCTGGGATACTCAGAGCTGCACACGCAGGCTAGGGCATCCCAAACTGTTTCCAGTCCTGCCATGTTTTCAGGGAATACCGGAGCCCGCGGTCGGTGGGAGGCTCCTCTCTGCCCTTGCTGGGCTTGGGTCGGCTGCCGCTCGCTTTCTCTGAAGGGGTGTGCGGCCCTGGGGCTTGCCCAACACCCTGTAAATGTGACCGACAGTGCTGCTGGTTTATTCTAAGCATACATCTTTAAAGACACATTTACAAATTTGCCTGAATATTCTTGCAAACAGGACTTCCACCTGCCTAAAGCACCATGGATCAGGCCCCAACACTCCTCCCTGCACGAGGCCTAATCCAGGCTTTGCTGACTAATTTTTGGGCTCAGTCACCCATTACTGCTGTAAATGTGTTTTGCCTGCCGGTGGGGTCAGCCCGTTTTCGTGCCACAAGATGGGAAGTAATCCACTTAACAAAAGCGATGCATTTTTATAGCTTCTGGAATCACTTCCTTTGCAAAAACAATAGGGTGAAGGAGCAGGAGGAGGCAGTCCTAAGACATTTTTCAAACAATGGACATTTTCTTTCAATCGGGCTTTAGGATTTTATAGGAGTCCAAATCTTCCAACACTATGTATCCCAAAATATATTTAAATACGTTGCATGCTAGTTAGGATTTATATTTCCTATTTGCTTAGGTGGTTTGCACTGCTGCCGACTGATGCAATGTGAGTGCATCAGGTGCAGGCTCCACTCCCACCAGGAGAGCCCCAAAAGGCATCACCAGGGCCTTGGCACTGCCAGTCCCCGCGCAGTCCCTTTCCAAGGCTTAGCTTAGGATAGGGTAATCAGGCAGATTACCTCCTTGGTTTAAGAATTATTTTATATTATAACGATAGAGGCAATATCTCCCGTGGCCCCTGGCAGTGATGCAGGAGCCTGTTGGCACCAGGGTCACCCCAGTTTGGAGCAAGTCTCCTGGTCCTGCTCTCCTGCTTCCCACCTTGCCGGCGCTGCAGACACGGGTCCCTCGGAGCTGCTTCGGTCCCTCAGGACCTCTTGGCACTCTTGAGAGTCTCTCAACCGCTATAAACATTATCACAACTCACTTCGACAGGTATTCCTCCTCAGCACCCCTCAGCTCGTAAGTCTGTTCATTTTTTTCCTTTCCTGGGTCCTTCTGCACAAACTAGCACGTTCATTTTGCTCAAGGCAGCCGGACCAGAGCTTGCTGGTACCCGCTCTGTCCTCCGCTGCCAGCTCCCAGCATGGCGCCAGCCCCACCAACACTGACGGCTGTCACCGGCTGTGTAACGTGTGTCGCTTGTGCTGAACAGGCTACTGTACCCCTGTGATAACGCATGCTGCTGGTGAATCTGCTGATGCCCAGGATGATGTTTCTGGCCGAGCCAGCTGCTCTGGGGACAGGAGAAGGCTCTCCGTGTGCCCTGAAGATGCCATGCAGTGCAGGGAGGTGGCAGCTTACCTTGGGTGAGTGACACCGAAAGACTTCTTAGTGGTGAGCTGCCACTATGCTGGGCGTGGAGACTGCAGAAGAAACCTGGTTTTAGTGGCATTTATTGGTCTAATGAACCTTGCTGGAGGCCTGCACTAGTCCCTGCTGCAACTCTGCTGGTGGTGGCTGTGATGGGCTGGAGGGACCGGTCCTGCGCACAGGGCTCAGTGGGGGCACTCACTCCAACCCAGGGTGACAGACAGCCTAACAGGATGGACACCATGTACAAGGGGTGGTAACAAAATGAAGCTCTCATTAACTTCTGAACTCTCATAAATATTACCACCCGAGGTAGGAAATAATCTGCAGAAGGTGAGGGGAAAATTTTCCTACTGGTGTAAACCAGACTGTGTCCACCTAGGGCTTCTCTTGCCTATAGCCCACCTGGGTATGGCAGCATCCATACAAGGAGTTGGTAAGAGACAGAGTGCGTTATGCCAAATGGTTTAAATCAGATTAAACACAGATTGCCCCATGAGGCATTATCACTCTTACCAGTGACTTTAAAACCCCTTACTCTGAAACTGCATGAACCAGGGTAAGAGGTTTGGAATAACACACTCTTATTCTGGGATACAGGAGCATGCACACAAGGAATTAATTCATCAGTAGTTAATCTGGAATGATGCCACGTGTAGGCAACTCCCCTTGCCGAGACTGTGACAAATATGGGGGAGAGGGGAGAAGAGGCTGTAAAGTATCTTTAATTCCTTTTGCTCCTACTCCCTGTATTCTGCGGCAGCTCTATCCAGTCCTTCATGCAAGTGAAAGGGAGCTTTAATAACAGCTGTTTCCTCCAGTACCCAATGTGCTCTGCAAAAGAGACTGTAATTACATTGCCTGGCAATCTGGGGACGAGGAGGAGGGCTAATGTGGAGGTCTTGCAGAAAAAACGCTGCGCTGACTGGGGAGGCTGCAGGCAGTCCTTGCAAGAGGCATGTTCAGGGGCCGCTTTCTACTGCCAGAGTGCTACAGGGAGGGCCCCAGCGTAACCAAGAGCTGCCTCTGATTTTCCAGCCGGGTGGTGGTTCGCGGCATATTGCTTGAAATGGCCACTGAAGCCTGTGCCTGGCGAAGGAACAAGCCAGTTGTTAGAGGGAGAGTTTTTTCCAGTGTCTGAAGCATGCTGGGTTCATTTGCTCCTGGACGGTGGTGCTTGGGAGGCTGATTTTATTCCTTCCCTGCCCTGTCTGCTTTGGAAGGGTCCCAGGAAGAAACAAAACTGCTGGTGCACAGGCAGCCGGCTCTATCTCTGTTTACAAGTCGAGGGGGGCTTTTGTGCAAAGCTACCTACCTCCCTGCAAGGGAAGTCTGCTCATACAATGGGAACCTAACAGACTGCATCTGTTTTGTCTTAGTCTAAAGCATTCCTTTCTGGTGCTAACTGGGAACAATTTAGCTGGAATTTCCAATTGAAATGAGCTTTTTAACTTCTATATTGACGATTTAAGTTGTTCTCAGGCAGGGGATCTGCCGTGTATTTTACAAATAGGCCCAGCCAAATCTTGATGTTTTTACAAGGTTTTACTCAGACCAAATCTATTTATTTTTCTAAAGTACTGTTCTTTTACTCAAACACGGATTTCAGTGCAATGCCACAGAGGGTACCTGGTAACAGCCCATGCTGCAAGAATTGGATTTCAGTCAACTTGAAGAGGCTGAGGAGGTGGGCAAAGGAATAGTCCTGGAAAATCCTGCTTGAGGAAATTGTTTAGATGCATCTGCAGTTATGTGCAGCACAGCCTAAACAAAGAGCAGAACTTTTAGGGTCATTTATATAAGAACAACCAGACTAAAGGTCAAGCCCCGTGTCTTACAGAGAGTCTCATGCTCTGTGAAAGCATACAAGTAACAGGGCAGGATTTCTCCTACGATTTCTCCTTCCCCTGTAGGCTTTTCCAGCATTCACTAGTTGCGGCATGTCCATCCGGAGTATTGTGGCTTCTAGCACCCCTTGATCTTTCCCTCCATGCCTTCTTCGAATCGCCTTTTCTGACCCATCTCCCCTCACCACACCCTGCAGCAGTGAGCTCCTCAATTTAAATACACACCTGCGCAGGCTGCAATGATGCCTTGTGCCCCACGGCATGGCCCACCACCCAAGGACCCTTCCACCCCAAAGCCCAGGGACCCTCAGGGCAGCATTGCAGGGATCTAACTGGGGTGGGGCAGAGGGAAAAACCCCTCTGAATATTGCTGATTCTTGTCATCTCACGAGAGGCTCAAACTCTGCAAAGCACCATGTCTGCTTAGAGCCTCCTTGCAGAATCAGGCCCCTACCAGCAAGAAAATACTGGCCTTGGAGGTGAATTGAGGTGAAATAGGGGTTGAAAATTACGGCCACTTTTTGACCTTTTTTTATGGCTGTAAGTTCAATAAACTTCTTTAAAGTCAAGCAAACCAGTAAGCCTTTGCAGATGGGTGGCTAAGAATACGAGCCAATTTGTATGTGACAGACAAGGAATGGACACAGCAAAAGGAAGCCACGCGGGTGGCTAGGACACAGCCGAGTTAGAATTGAACCCAGACCTCCTAAACTCCGTCCCAGGCTTAAAGTGATCTGCGATGCATCACTCTGGGTAAAAAAGGGATACACCAGTCTTGTAAGAATAAATATGTCAAAGGCTTGGAGGTGCTTGGGGATGGGTAACCTAGAAAAATAATACCAGGTTAGAAGAAAAGATAAAAGCTCCTGCAGGGGAGAGGAATAAGAGGAGAAAATGAACTGGAGAGGCAAGAGGAGTAAAGAGAAAGTGGGAGGGAGGCCTTCCATTAAGTGATTCAAAAAGCTGAGGAGGTCCCTCATGACACCAAGCCTGCAGGTGCAACTCTGGGCTCCCACCCTGAGCAGGATCTGATGACACTCCGAAAAGTCTCTCTTGTTCCTTAAGGATCCCCGTGTCCAGGGCTTGGTAGGGCTGTTCCTCGAAACCAGAGAAACCAAATGCTTTGGAGAGCTTCCTTCTCTCTGCTTTGCAACGCTTCTGTGGTCCTGTGAACCTTACATTTTTTTCCTCCCTGCTTTAATGTTGATTTTGTTACATGGGGAACACAGCTACTGCTTTGCCGCCGCCTGCTCTGTCTTCAGCGCAGATCGTTTGCAGTCGGGATCTCTGCTTAAAACCGGTGGGCCCGAAGGGTCCTGTTCCCCCCAAGTCTTGCACCGGGACCTCTCTCCAATGAATTCTGCAGCTGTGCCAGAAAGTCCCAGGCTCCTGCCTAATTCACTACCCACATGTGCGGGGAGAAAAAAAAACCACTTCCCCTTGCCAAAAAAATTAAATAAGTCATAGGCATCAATCACTCCCTAACATGCACATTTTTATTCTCAAACAGCTTCATTTAGAGTGTTTTAATATAGAACAGCCTGACAGAAACAATGCCTCCTAAATAGCTGTATGGGACTCTTTAGTCAATAGTACATACAGTAAATATTTATTATAACGTAACACAGGTTCTGTTTGTTTCTGTTTGTTTTTGCTTTTTATACTTTGCATTTGATGTGAGTGGGAGACACACCAAATATTGTAAATATTTATAAAGTATTCAGATTTGATATTATTTGCTCAGGTACAAATGGCTCCAGTTACTAGACTGTCACAAATGAGAAAACCACAAGTACAGAGCAGCACTGAATGAAAACACAGTGGAAACATGACATAACCACATCTACGGACTGCAGTAAACATTCCTCACAAGAAGGAACTAAATAAAGGTGCAAATATCTTTTTAAAGAGCTGTTTTGGCAGATATTTTAGAGACATCAATTTAGTGACAGGGGTTTTGTTCCTCACCTTCTAAGCGTCAGGAAAATATCTTAAGTCTAAACTTACGTGCAATTAGCTTTTGGCTATTTTGTTTTTAAAGAAAACCTCAACACAGAGAGTGCAGATAGATGGGTAAGATGAGGTGGGGTTCTTTTTTTAAAACATTCAGTCTTGCTTTGCAAAATAAACATCCCTTTAGATAAGTCGCCTGAAGAGTTGTGAATTTTGTTATTTGTTTAAGACAAACCATTAGGAGGGGGCATGGACCTGCTGTCATTCCCAATTCACTTGTGGGGGCACTACTAGACCTGTCCTGCTAGTCAGCAGTATTTGGTTACCTTAGTGATTTACTCCATCTCTGATGTCCATAAATCTTTTACCATTTTGGGTGAAACCTCTTTAGGTTGGGGATGAATCAGAGGATCTGGCACCAAGTTCTCTTCTGTGATGCCAGTTTGGCCGTGGTAGGAGAGCCCCCCCTCTCCCACCCCCTTTGGGCAAGCCCAGCGTCATTGCCTCCTGGCCTTACACAGCACTGGGCTCCAAACACGTTGACCCCAGCGAAGCTGAGACCCACGTCCGCCACCATGCAACAGGACACAGCAGGTTCACGCAGGCGTTTGGCTGCCCCGGCTCGACTGGGGGGATTCCCTCTCCCCCCCAACACAGCAGCACTGAAATCCAGCACTGCAGGACTGTTGTGGTCTTGGTTTCCCAATCCATCACAATTATTTTTGTCCACAGTTTTCATCAACCACGATTCGGAAGGATTTTTCTAAGGCTGGTGGATGGGTTGGTTTGAGTCATAACCAAGGATCTGAACTGTGGACAAAGTTTCAGGCTGGTTTGTGTTTTATCCTGAGCTATTGCCCAGTGCTAGTTTCTCTTTTAGACTTGCTACAATCAATATTTTTTCCTCACCGATCACACTTGGTATATCATTTATTTCCACGGAATAACCCCTCTGGATAAAGCATGATGAAGTAAATACCGGAGATAAACACAGAAAACATCTGGAATATGTTTTTCTCTCCAGCTGATTCATAATTTCAAAATGTACTTTAGGCTGAAGTGGTAGCCCAAACAGGGCTAGATTTTGATCATTTTTTCCACCTTTTTTGTTATTATTCTTTTTTATAATAAAGTTCTCTTTTTCCCCTCACTAGAAACTCTCCTCTTGTTTTACAGTTTTCCCCGTGACGTAGTAACAGCAATGTATTATTGGCATGGCCTGTAGTTCAAGGTCGTTGGCATTTCTTTTTTCAAATGTATCCCTTACAAGGTCCAAAAAAGAAGTTAATAACAGCATTAAAACCACCTGTGAATGGTCATTTAAATGCCACGTTTAAATTAACGATAAGTAATCTACACCTTCCCAAAATCCTGACTGACGAGTGCATTTACCTTCTTTCCTTCCAAACTATGGGCTAGGTACTAAAAATAAAGTGAAATAACACTCAGGTGCTAAACAGATTATGACTCACAGCTGGAGGCAAAGAAATTGCAACTCTATCCCAATTACACTAATTTAATTGGGTGTTAAAAAAATCCTGGGTTCCCAACAGTAGTAGCCAAGGCAAGGTTGTAGACATCTAACAGGCAAGGGAGCCATCTCTTTTTTTTTTATTTATTTTTTTTAAAGGTTTTTCTGGTGCTGGGAGAAATGCCTGCCCAGGCATGTGTTCTTTCATCTGAAATTAGTACTTAACAATAATGTTTCTCTAAGCAGCAGAGCAATGCCTTCATGTGGGAGGCGAAGCCGTAGCCGTGTTTGACACTGGCGTTGCTGCTACCGCTGTGGGCAGAGGCTCCATGCTAGAAGAGAGAGGGTCGGGTTACCCCCAGTTTATCCCCTCTGTCCTCTGGGTCCCCAGTGCTGGAACATCCCATTATGAGGAACAAGGGCTTTTTGCCAGGCTTGTCCTGCTCAGAAAACCAGGATGACAATATGGGCAGGGTCCCAGCACCCAAAGGAGATGTGCTCACCCATGCTGAGGAGCACACGTGCTTATCCCCAGCCCATCCTACAAGAGCCTGCAGTCGACGATGAGCCTCGTCACAGCCCCAAAGGGGCCGTGAGGACCCTTAAACCCACCCAGTGTGTGGGCGCTGTGTGTTGCTGTGGCCGGAGAAGGCAGCGCGTAACCCTGCCGGGGAGCAGAGAGCTGCAGGCAGGATGCGCTCTCCTGCTGGGGGGAAGAAAAGGGAATTACTTTCTCCCTGGGAATACCCTCCTGAGGCTTTTTCCTTCCCTTTGGTAAAGATGAAAGAAACATTGTCCACCTCCTGAGCAGAAGAGTTCCCGTTCCTTCCCAACCCTCCTCTCCTTCTTCCGCTCGGCCTCCCGAAAGCAAAGAGCCCCTGGCAAGAGGCGTCAATAAATAAATAGCAAAGGCTATGGTGAGGGGGACTGCGCTTTTGCCGAGCACCTGGAGCGAGACCATCGGAGGGATCAGCCAGGAGCCACGATAGCAACCCAGAGAGAGCCACCTCCTGGTCCAGCACCCCTCCTGGCTGAGCACCTCCGCTGGCAGAGCAGCCTGCCCGTGGTGGGGCATCCCCGGGAGCCCCCCACAAGCATCACGCGCCTTGGGTTTGGAGGAGGGAGCGCGTTTAAGGGATTTCCTCTCAAAAAATAATAAGCAAAGGTTGCTCTGGCCTCACACGTAAGGGGTTTGGCACCAGGGGAGTGTGTTTCTCTTTGCCTTTCGTTCCTGCAGATTGAGGCTCCTCATCGCCTGCAAGAGCATGGCTGTGCCGCTGCCTCGTAGCCGCAGCGTCCTTTTAAACAGTCTCCTCTCTGTGATCTGCGCATCGAAGGGAAGCCTTCGCTCACCAGTCGAAGTTGCAGCCTGTGTTGTGACAATTTCCATTGTGCCAGATGCTTCTCCTTCAGTCTGGGGTTTAGATTTAGTGAAAGGGAACAACCCGAAACACATTAATTCTTTTAGAATATAAATAGCAGTGATCAAACTTTCTGTATCGCTATCTAAGGGGAATAAATAGCTTCAGGCCAAATATTTTAAAAACCCTGCAAAATAAGAATTAAGAAAAAAAAAAACAAACCATGATACAGCTAACAGAGAGACTCTGGTAACAAATGATTTATAAAGGGGCTGTCAGTACAGAAACTGAATGACAGAAATGAACGCTCGTGAAGACCGAGGAATCCACCTCCCGGCACGGCTGGCTTGTCCCTCACGCTGGTGCGTGGGGGCAGCTCGGCGTGGCCCCAGGCAGCCTCCCGCACTTGGAGCTCTCAGGCAGCTTTTTCCCTTCGAGCCTTATGGCTCTCAATTTCTCCCTATTAATTACACTGAGATTCGGCTTACGGACCGCAGCCGAGGCCCACCACCCGAGGAGCCGGGCCGGGGAGAGCGCAGCCCGAGTTGGGCCGGGGCCGGGGCCGGGGCCGGGGGAGCGCGGCCCGAGCGGGGCCGGGCCGGGCCGGGGCCGGGGGGAGCGCGGTCCGAGCGGGGCCGCGGTCGGGGGGGAGCGCGGCCCGAGCGGGGCCGGGCCGGGGCCGGGGGAGCGCGGCCCGAGCGGGGCTAGGGCTGGGCCGGGGGAGCGGGGCCCGAGTGGGGCCGGGGCCGGGCCGTGGCCGGGGGGAGCGGGGCCCGAGCGGGCCGGGGCCGGGGTCGGGGGAGCGCGGCCCGAGCGGGGCGGCGGCGGCGGGGCCGGGCCGGGCGACGGAAGGTGGCAGTGCAGTATAATGTAGCAGCCGCCGCCAGCGCTAGTGCAGAGCCGAGCGTGTCTATCTAGATAAAGTACCGCACTTACCATTTGTTTATAATTCCTGAGGTCTAGGCTAACAAGTTTAACCGTATAAAAAGATGCCTTTTTTTTTTTTAAATGCGCAGATCAAGCTAAAATTAAGCGAAAAGCAGGCAAATCGTTTAAGAAAACAACAGCGAGAAATACAAATATAGATGTGGTCTGTTTTATGCACGCACACAAAACCTAAACAAACAAGGACCCTTTTGTCGACGCGAGCTGAAAATGTAAGAATTCCAGCATATTGTCATATTCGTTCACATGTCTCTACAAATGTGCTTTTTTTTCCTGAACAACTACCCTAAAAAATATTTTAAAAATAAGAATAAAAATTTTCCATAGGGTACTTTCACATTGGTGTATTCATTCCACATTTGTCTTTATTTACAAAGCTTATTCTATTTTTCCCCCCAAATAGTATGTTACAGCATCCTTATCTTTTCTTTCACAAATAAGGGACAGTACACATTCAGGGTAACGAAGAAAAACATTCTTGACTCCGTTTGCTTCCTACTGTGAGCCGATTAAATACACAACCCACCAGAAAGAAAACGATTTTTCATTAGCTTTTAACTTCCTAAAACTAAAATAACTCCAATGTTCAAAAAAATCCTTATACTTCACCAAAAAAGAACAAATAAAATCTGTCTTTTGCTTTGTGTTTGGTTTACAGCATTCAATATTCGTAAAATCTGCTTTACAAAAAAACCTGGCAGACATTAACTTTCTAAACTTAAAAACATGTATGTATTATAATTATTTTCCCACATTTTCCATTATTTGACCTATGAGATATCATGAGGATAATAATTTAGGGCCTGATCCCGTTAGTCTTTCCTCAGAGAAATACTATTCTTCAACATACTATTTTTTTCCTGAACCTGAGGTATTTACCAGGCTGAGTATTTCAGGGACAGAGGAGTTGGGGTCAGACTCGGCACCCCCCGAGCACTGAGAGGTGCCCATTGACTTGGGGGGGTCCCTAAGTCTGGCTGGGCAGTATAAGCCGAGTTCTACACTCCTTCCTCGGGCAAGGCTCCCACCGGAGACACTGGGATTTCATTTACAGCATCTGTGGTAGTTTGACCTGGGAAAAGGGAGCAGACTCTGACTCGGGACCGCTGCGTTCACTGGGGCAAATGTTGGAGTAAACACTCACAGCTTCCCCGACCTGCCACAGGAGCCTTAGTACTGGGTCAACCGGGAGCTGAAGCCCAGTTCCTAAAAAACACACAGCACAGCTTAACAATAAGATGTCCTCCAGAACATTTAAAAATAAAAAGGGAAAGTATTAAACATAGCTTTTAAAGTCAATTATAAGCTTACATAAAAATGCTTCATGGGGGGGGGAGGGGGAAGAGAAGGGTCTTAAGTGTGGATGTTTCTCCAAAGCTTAAAGTAAGTCGCTTTTGCTTTAGAAATTGCACCCTCTTGGCTGGAGATGTTATTTGTTTTAGGCTTTTTTACACAGTTTCTTGGAAATATACAGGCTGCAGAAGGGAGGAGAAAACATCAAGAAATATCATGAGTGTGTGCGGTGGCGGGGGGGGAGGGAAGACTGACAATAAAATAGATCCCCCACTAAATGCATATTCTTCTATTTATGTATTTGATAATGAGACAGAAATGCCCTTGGCACTCCGTAAACAACAGCTCCATAACCAGGAGGGAAGGGCAGAATAATGCATAGCTACGTTTCAGATTATAAACTATTTCAAGCACTATTAACATGCCAGCCTTTTAGATTATTGGGGATTTTAATTTTATTTTAAGCTAAACGTTTACCATTCTTAAGTAATGTTGCTGTCTTACCTAATTGCTGTTTTTGCAGGTTTACAGGAAGATTGTTCCTTGTGAAGCTCCTCTCCTACCAGAAGTTCCCTAGAAGAGAAGTGATAGCTGATTTAAGTATAATACCCATAAGAAAATTTTTAGCTTTGTATCAATAGAGCGAAATGTTTATATAAATGTATTTTACAACGTAAGGCTAAATTTAGGGGTTATTCACCACAAGTTGGCAACGCAATCCAGAGCTCCGTAACTTTCGGAAAAAGAGATAGGAAAAGTTCACATTCATAACAAAAATAGATTTTTACTTGGCTTTTAAAGATGCTTTTGTGCATTTTAAAATATCATTGCCTCATGATAACAAAAAGTGTTTGTGTGTAATGTGTGCAGTGTCAGATGGTATAACTCTATCGTATGATTTAAAATTAAACAATATAATTACCATTTGGCAACCGATATTTAAAGCTGAAGTAACTATTTCTTCAGACATTATTTAGACTGTATTTAAAAATACGAACGAAAGCTATATTTTTCCTGTACATTCATTTCAAAACCTTGAAGCTGGAGTCTTTCTTTCTTTCTTTCTTTCTTTCTTTCTTTTTTTTTTAACCAAAAAGAAACCAAACTATTTCTGTTTAAGAAAAATGGGTTTATGATATCTTGAAAAACCAGCTTTTCTACAGCTGTGCAAGAATACTGCTGCCCCGAGACTGTGTGTGGAGAGCTGCAGGAGAAGGTGGAATATCTTCGGTTTGATTTTAAAACCGAGTTTCGTCCTGTGTTCTGATCACTGGATATGGAGATGAGAGCAGGGGACGACTGCTAACCACTGGGAACGAGCATTTCTTCAGTCATCCGACTCAGTGTGTTTAACAGTTTCTAAAATTAACACCAACAACTACAAAAAAACAGTCACTTGTATTACATGATGCATATAGGCTCCTGGTTTCTTTGAATGTGGCTCGTTACTCAAATTTACCACAGCTTTATCTTGGTCCTCCTCTGTTTATTCCATTAATTAACCAAGTCATCATTATCTGTTAGTTGCAACCAATTTTTCCAGGATTATGGATGTGTTGAATTTTACATATTTATTTTTAGTGGCCCATCACATCTAAGGAAAGAGAGATAAGCAGGATACGGAATTTCTCCTTGTAGCTGCAATCCTTTTCTGAAGCTCAGACTACAGAAAACAAAGGCATTTTATTTCCATGAATCTAGTAGAGCCACACTAGGAGACAGAAAGGTATTTTACTTCAAAATATCTGCGTGAGTTTTGAAACTGATTTTCAACCAGATGTGTAGAAATGCCCATTACTCTATTTTCTTGGTTAGTATTATGTTTAACTCATCGGGCTTTTTCTCTCTCTCTAATAAAAGATCATTTTTCTCATTCGTTTCTAAGCAGTTTAGTTTTGTTAAAATAAATGAGTACAGATTCTTCACTGCGGTGAATGACCAAACTTTTTCTCCCCTTTTCTTGAGTCATTTCAATCTATAAAGCGTATCGATAAACAGAGCAAAAGCCAGCAGAGACGGTCCCCGGCAGCAGAGGCAGTGCTCCTGACCCTGCCTCGCTCCGCAGTGCGCACGCAGGCTCCATCCCCAGCACAACTCCCCAAACTAAAACCACATCGCTTCCAATGCTCATCTCGCATGGTAATTTGGGATAGACAAACACTGCTAAAACCATCTCATTAAGGACTGAGAGGGAAACAATTTTAATAGGGGGTACAAAAAAAGACAGTAAAGGGACATTCTTACAATTCTTCTAGATGCTTGAAGACTGAGACATTTTTGTTTTATTTTGTTAACCTTTTCTCCAATGTTCAGAATTTTCCAGCCCAAGCAAACGATTTTATTTCTATTTTATATTTTTACTGCCTCATTGTGCCTATAAATGTTGAGTTTCAGGGATTTCATAATAATAAAAATATCAGCCAGAGACATCAGCACTGTGGAAGTTTTACAAAATTCTTTTAATAATGGATTAAAATCTTCTGATGCAGACATTAAAATCAAGCAAGTTAAATTATGTCAAGCAATGTCACTTGCATGCTAACTTACCTAATGGGAAAGACTTGGTGCACTCCCACTAAAAAGATCTCAGCTCAAGAAACCTCGCTTGCTAACTGCAGTGAGAAATAACCGACACCAAGTAATTTATATTACCAATATCTCTTCTCCCTACTAGTAGTTAGCATGTGTATGCCAGGCTGGTGTGAAGCATTGCTATCTCTTAAAACGCCGTAGAGCTATCAGCTTTTCTGTGAGTGTGTGAATCGTAAGGCTGTGTTAGCATGAATGCATTTAATTGTGTGAAGAGGGTATTTCCCAGCGTTCGCTTAAACCTTAGGAAAACAGCCCTTCGCTTCTCGATTGTCACTCAAGATCGTAGTAGGGAACAAACAGCGAGCAGGAGCATGAGAGGGGAATATTGCTGGGAAGGGGTCTGGGGGTGGGTTCAACAGTACAACTTCAGGAAAAGCGCTGACAATATTTTCTTGTGGTTAAATTTCTCATTCTCCAAAGTGCATTACTTGCTTTAAATTGCCGATCAGAGGCTGGAGGCTAGACAAGCCTTCAAGCCACGGGCAGGAAGAAGGGGTTCCTCCTGGTCATCAATGTGGCCTTGGTCAACCAACACTTGACATTGCAACCTGGGTTGTGGAGCCAGGGAGCTGCCTGCTGAGGCCAAAAGAGCCCAGCTTTGTGTCAACGGTCCCCACTGGGTCACTACAGGGTGCCCATGGCACCTAGCCCTACAAGGTGGGCACCTACAAGCAAGTTTGCTTCTGGACTTCCATTACTCGTGCAGCATTCAGGACCCCTTGCTTCTTTCCTCACCCTGGGAGCCATGACAAGGAAATGGCGCGGTCCCCTTGTCACTCCAAGCAGGATTTTGTCCCTCCACGGGGACACGGTGCTGGTGGCCTGGGACATGGCTGGACCCAGACTGCATCCTCGCTGCCCCAGATCCAGGGGAGCGAGGCAAAGGGGGTGGCTGCGCGCCGAGGAAGGGAGAGAAACGCGGGCTCCCGCAGCCGCTGCCTCGCATGCGCCAAGTAAGAGATGCTTTTCCCCTTTTCATTACATGGGTTTCTTAATAAAAACTGAAAGAGCTTTTTTTTCCAGAAAATGAACCCCAGGGGCCCAATCAGTGAAATACATTAACCTTTCAACTGTCAGCCCCCCTCCCCTGAAATTAAGCAATACCAGCCCTTGAAACGTCTAAATTACCTTCTTATTTTTTAATTGTGTAATGATGGTCCAACAAAAAAGGAGCAGCTCAGGACTAGTAAATATTCAATGAAGAAATTTATTGTAGTTCTTATAAAGGGAATACCCACAGCTTTCTTCACATGGACTTAAATCAGGCAGAAACTAGAGCGATAGGCATAAAATGAAATAACGGATGCATTATTTCTAGTGGGATTTACATCACCATTTGGTCTAATTATTCCTGATATTTCACCCATCATATTAGAAGCTTCTTCAGGGAAAGAAATAACAGTTTGTCTCCTTGAGAACAAAGAACAAAGTGTCTCTTTGCTCTCAAGAAGCTCAGCTATCATTATGAAGAGAAAGAATCTGTCCATTATCAAGAAATCCCACTAGAAATCTTGAATATCTTACCAAATAATTCCTGAGCACACTAAAAATACCAGCAAATGAAAGAAGCAGAAACTATGGGACCTTAGAAAATAAATAAATAAAGGAGGGATCACGGATGCTCCACAACCCACTCATTTTTGTCTCGCAGAATGATATCAATCCAAAACCCAGACTGTTCCTGGCACGTACAGTTAATCTAAGCAAGATAGCCACCACTTCTTTATATTCCTTGTTCAGCAAGGCGCACTTTCAGCTGTATCTGTGGCCCTGGATTAACTGGTGGGAATGCATTTGCATACATTTGCACGGTGAGTAATTCGCCATGAGTGATTACGTTATGGGACCCATTCGCAGGACGTATGGACTTTTTTAGATTGGATTTCATGAGGACTGGATGGTAAGCCTTAGGAGGAATTTAATACGGATCTAGAACCATGCACAGCTTTCAAGAATATAATTTCTTAGGACATATGTAAGAGTTTTTTGTTCTGGATCTTGCATTTAATAGTGCAGTATCTAGCAAAAAGCATTTTAAATGAATGTACAGAGCCATGGGGTTCAAGGATACTAATTTGGCAACTTCCTAAATGGGATCTTGCTGGGTCAACTTGTGAACTGGGAATACCCCCGGGTCTGAGGGAAAGAGCAAGCGTTTCCCAGCATCCTGCCGTGATCCTGCGCCTCTATAGGCAGTCCTATTTTGAAAAATGAAAGAAAATAAAACCTCAGCATGCAGAGATAAGAGGGCTTAAAATATCAGTTTTGTGGAGGCCATATTTTGCCTTTTTCCTAAAATAAAGGAACTTCTCCAAATCTTTCCAAAGGTCTTTTTCAGTCCCTAAACACAGACATACGCTGTTCAGTCACTGCCAAAGGGGATATTGAATGTATTTGACCTTGTATGTAGATGTTGTTTAAATACATTCAGCTTTATTGCTTGTGAAAATCATTGGTCCTTGAAAGTAGAGTTCTTAAGGTTAGCGGCAGTGGCACGATTTATACTGGTACATGGTGCCGAACATCTGGGAAACTCCACCAGTTAATCAGGGGTGAAGTATGCAACAGCAGATCTCTGTTTCGGTGTGTGTGGGAGTGGGGTTCTGCCCCAGTAAGGGGTTTCATGGCAACATGCTGTTATGTTATGAAGAATTAAATACTCCCTTGGATAGTTTGCACAGTTCCTGTTGAAATCAGTAACAAATCTGCTCTGATCTGTGAGAGAACATAGCGTGGAGCTTGGATGTGGACTTTCTGTGGTTACTGTGGTCCTATAAAGCATCTGTAAAGGATTGAATATCTCAAGAACGAGCTGCCCTTGCCTTCTATTGAAAGCAATTGCAAGTGGGATGCATGCCCTAAGATGTGATGTTAGTGAAAGCTGAGCATAGTCCCAGATTGCAAAATCAGGCCAGAATGATGAAAACATTTGTATATGTGCTACCCTTTTATTTTCTTTGGCATGCTCTAAGTAACCTCTGACCTTTTCTTTCCCCATGTAAAGCTGCTCTTTGTTTGAATGGAAACAGAATGTGAAAATGATGACAAAGGGATTTTGGAAACAAACACAATAGGAAAAAACCAAAAGCAAATGAACTTTCACTGAAATCTATTACCCTATCAAACTCTCATACATGTATGAAAAGAGCACGTTTCAGTATTATGAGAGGATTTTATACAAAGAAAGTCAGAGAAATATTCCTGCACTTGCGTGGGGTGAAAAGGAGCCGTGGCAGTCCATGGTGGGGACACACAGGCACACTGCCCGTTTTGCTCAGGTAGCAATGGAGCACCCCCAGGCTGAGCCACGTCTCTGGGAAGTGCTGTCGTTGCCACCAAGAAACTCGTGTTGGATTGATAAACGTGAATGGAAATTATCAGCGGGCCAAAGGAGCTGCAGCATTAAGAACATAAAGCTGTTTCCCGGGATCTCTCCAAAACTCTACCTGCCATAGACACATCAAGAAGGATAAAAACAAAATTCTTTCCAATTCAGTTAAGACAGCTTTAGAAGAAGGAGAGTTGAAGGGTTCACAACTGGTTTGAAGTACAGGACATCATTTTATGGGAAGCAAGAGGTTGGTGGCATTTTCCTGTGGGTAATGCACAGAGAAGCACTGTCTCCAGTGTTGGGCATGGAGAAGGCCATGGGATTTCCCCTACCGGGTGCACTGCTCCACTTGCAGTCACAGTTCACCAGCTGCCAAGTAGAAACTCAACACCTGCAGGCATGAAACCTCTTCCCAGGCCATCAAGATGATGATTCCTCCCCTTTCCCCACAAGGAAATATAATGCTCCGCTTCTTCAGTTTATAGCTTCTGCTCCAAAGCCAACTTCCCCTAGTGCTGCCTCAACCACCCCCTCTCCCTCCCCATGCACCCTCCCCTCCCTAGTCTTCCTCTTTTTAAAGGAGTGGATCCAATACCTTTGCTTTCTCATTTCTCTTCCAGAAAGATTCCCTTGCCGCAAAGTGTTTTTGAAGAACACCTGAATCAACTGGATCCTTCCAGCTACTACCCTTCTCTTGAGCATAAAATGTGTTTAGCCAGACTCGTTATTAAAGTATTGGCAACTCCCTTGCTTGGTGATACAGCTTCTTGCAGGCAGGGCATGGGACATGTTAGGGTCCTTGTCAGCTGATGGCTGGTGGGTTTCTGCACTTGGTGAATATGATCAGAGTTTGTTGACATCCGTCTGAATCGTCATAAATTTGAACAGCCTTGGTGCTGTTTCAAATGCCTTACATGCTAGCTGAGTCTGTCTATAGTTAACCCAGCATCAAGGGGTCAGAATCGCCTCATCTCGGTTATTCTGATGTGTTTTTTTCCTTGGGGTGAGTTGCTGGGTGAGTCTTGCTTCTTTTGTATTTGACCCATTTAAAAGATTTTACTTTCTTGCTTCCAGGACCTGTTAGAAAAAAAATCAAGGGATGATATTCCACAGATCAATGCGGACTACTGCCAAACCTCTATCCCCACATACATTCATTGTTGCTCTCAAAAAGATATTGTACAGAAAGAATACAGGGCCTTTAAAATGTGTTTTTTAAAATTGAACTAGTGTGCAACACATTTACTAAGAACTCTTAATTATGTTCGTGGAGGGAGCTCACATATGCATATCTATGTCAGCACTGATTTTTACTTCCTCTGATTTAAAAAACATCGCATTTTAGAGTGAATAAGGAGTCTAATTCTATATTTGCATATTCAGAATTCAACATACATTTAAAAATCTATCCCAAGTTTCAGATGCTCTGGGAAACGTTAAAAATAGAGTCCATTAAAAAAAAAGGCTCTGCAGGGTTCAAGACCAAAACAAAGTAAAACAAAAATAGCCAGTTGCTTGGACCCCAATTACTTTTCATGAACTACAGATAGTCAGGATCAAAGGCATTAGCTGCGGAGGAGTCTTTTTCAAATTAGAGGTGAGTGTCATACTCAGAATGAGCAGTCTGTAGGTCAGCAATAAATTTTGCTCCAAGATTATTGACAATCACTAAGTTAGGGCATGTGTGCACCATCTCTTGAGGAAACAAAAGAGCAAAACTTTACTGTAAGTATTTTAGCTCCAGCCAAGAAAGGGAGGTGCAGTTATCAGATGCAGACTGATTCCTTTAAGTAACATGCTTCTCTCAGATTTAAAAAGCCAGAGAAGTTTGGTAAAAGCTGAACATTTCCTTCAGTAGGAAGTTTGTTGCTTTCTAGACAGGGTGAAGGAATCTGGGATTCAAATCAATGGTGCTAAGAGCTCCCAGTGCTTCAGGAACTAGGGATTTCATTTTGGCATCCTGAGAATTAGGTACCAAGACGCAATATGTATACTATAGACGCAAAAACATAGGCTGAATTTCCAGCAGAACTGGCTATGCAGAACTGGGTGATATCTGCAATATACCCTACACAATGGAAAGCTGAGCACTTTTGATATTGTTTTCCATCACACATCACAGGCAGCCCTGAGATCTTCCCATAGTCGGGTGAGCATGTCTAGTGACAGCATGGACCGAACAGCAGCACGAGAAAGCATCCTTTCCCTATCCGCCTGCAATCCGACCGTGCCATGCCAGGAGGCAAAGCTGGTGTGGTGCTCCGGCAGTTACAGCAGCAGTTCCCCATTGCCTTCTTATTCATTGTGGTAAAACAGTAAGTCATAGCGAGAAACTCAGAGCCATATAGAGTCTCACATCTCCATTGTTTCAGTAATGGGTATCTATTTTCTCCCTCAATTACATCATTTTAGGATGAAAGATAGCAGTGCCTTAATAATCTACCATTTTCTAGGGAATGAATCATTCACCATATTATTGAAGACACGAGGAATTTACTTAAGCAAAATGTGATACCCTAAGTGGGACTTTGGTCACTACATCTTCAATTTTGCAAAAAGTGACACAAACACCTTAAATATTTAAAAAATAATGTTTTCAAAGTCCTATATATTAACCTACATCTGCTCCCGTTAGTGGAAAGGTAAGGAAACAGAAGCCAACGGTAAGCACTGCTGAAACTCCCAGGTGAAGCAATAAGATTTTGGTTTTGTACATCAATCAAAGGATGCCTCCAGCACAAATTCTTCCACCTCTGTGCATACAGTCATGCAGTATTGAAGCAAAGGGACTATACCACATCTGAATTACCACACTCACTTACTGGAGCCCTTTGGCAGTATTTCGCCAGACTCCTGCACTGGGCTGTGCTGCTGAGAACAAGCAACTCAATGTGATGTGACTTCAACCACGATGCATAAAAAAGGACTGGGAGGGGGGATGACCATATTCATAATGTAACAATAATATGTTTCACATAGAAATAGCATGGTTAGGTAGGATGGAGAAAAAGGATAAGTACACCTCCTGAATTGAATACTTCAATAACAAGTATTCTGTGAGATCAGACATATCCTGGCCCAAACCTTATCCTTACCGGAATCACCCTTATAAAATCCTGTCTTCACTGCAAGCAAGACAGCTGAGAATCAGACTTGTTTATATCTGAAGTCTTGAAATATTGTGGACAACATTACTGGCTTGACTCAGCCTTTCTCCTGGCCTTTAAAACCTTGTGAATTGTTAGCCAGAGAACTGGCAACAGCTTCTCAGGCTGTGCATCCTCTTTCTGTGTTACAAGGCTCCCTGTCCTATTTGTTCAACCCATCTTTTTCCTCTAAAGCTCCACAGTTCTGACAATGTGATTGCAATTGAATCTGCAGTGGAGTCTCTGTGCATTATTTACATTATTAATACACAGGTATCTAAGACTTTGCACCAACCTCTTCTAGCAAAAAACCTGACAGCAGAGAAACTGTGAAAAAACAGTATTACTAAGAAAGCTCTACTATTTTTTGGATATGCCATGCTTAACTACTATTTTACCATGAGCTCAAAATGCAGCTTCTCCTGAAATAGAGCGAGCTGACACCCTGCCACGTGCATAGATACCCTGTTTAGAAGTGCCCCTATAATAAAGATTTCCCTTTGGAAAAGGGAAGACAGAGGACATACGTATTTAAATAGAGGTATCAACATACAGACGGGTAGAAATGATTCTAAGCTGCGTTTGCTCTCATGGTTACAAAGGAGGATTAAGCCGCAAACTTTCCCTTTGCTCACAACCCTATTTCTGGCCAGGGAAGCTACATAGCTGCTGCTGGCAAAAGGCACTCTGAAACGTGCTACTCCATTGCCCATCTTTCAAGGCTTTTCACTTACTGGTGTCTCATTCAAGTAGAGTTGACTCTTCCCAAAGGGCTGCAAACTTCCTGGTACCATAGTCCCAAGGCATAACTGCCTCTCTTTATATATAGGAGCCACAGGGCCCCCTGCAATCCCCTACAGCTCTATCCACCCCAGCTGTGCCTAATTACCTCATTTTCATAGTTAGTGACATCTGGGGAGGAAGGAGTAGTGAAGACTTTGAAGGAGAGTTCCTAATGGTTGAACTTTGATTTCTGCACTCATAACAGAGCAGGGAGCCTGGGAGCGTGTCTACTTCAAAAATAGTTAATTTAGGGGAGAGGGGGTAGGAAGAAGAGTGTTTCCACCAACAATGCTGTGCTATCTGGAGTGTTGGAGGTCCCAGAGGGAGCTCAGTGGAACAGAGGTTGCTCCTCAGCACATCTCCCGCTCAGAGATCCATCATGACAGGGTCCTGCAGATCTTCCCAGTTTCAGGTACTTGAATATCCTTTTCCACTACCGTATCGCTGTGGGCCGCGGCGGAGGGACACCCAGCAGACGATGCAAACCCGTCTGTAATTTTAGAACACTTGATACTATTTTATGTGTCTGCAGCTACTCGTGTGCTTAAGTGCCATACTATAAATGCTTAGAAAAGTTCTGGAAGGAGTGATCAATCGAATCCCATCTGAGTTACGTCTTGGTCTCTTGGTCTCTCTGTTTCCCCTGGTTCCTTTGTTACGCTTCTCGCATTTGTATACAGACAACTCAGAAACTTTCCTAGGTGACCTTTGAATCTCTGCCTTTCTTCCTTTGTTCCATTTCCTGAGTTTTTCATTTAATGTTCTCTCTGCACTTTTTTCCTTCTCGGTGGATCTCGCATTATCTGTATTATCACTTAAGGTTTTCCCCTGTTGTCCAAGTATTTACTTCAGTGGCCTCTTCCTCTCTTGTGGTCTCTGCCCCTGCTAAACAGTAATCCTGGCCTCACCCTTCTGCCCATTTCTTTAAACACTTCACTTTCTCTGCGGAGCTGTTTCTGGTGGTACATTGGTTTTCTTTTTGTTCAAATTAATTCCATCCTACCTCTTACTGACATGTTCCAAAATAAGCCCTAAATGTCCAATAAAAGTAAAAACCTCCTACGTTAGGTCCTGCTCCAAAGCTGATGAAGTCAATGGAAAGACTCCATCAGCTTCCAAAGATTTGGTCTGATTTATGCAACTTTCTGATTCTTTCTTGCGCACATGCGCACAGTTGCTATTTATAAACTGTGGATTTCACATTGCAAAATATCTGGGACTCTGTTCTCACAACCTTGGAGAATTATGAAAAGGAAAAAAAGGGGGTGTGTGGATTTTTTTAGGACCAAAATGAAAATCTGAACCAAAAATAGAATGGGATTGTTAACCAAGAATTTAACTTCGGATGTAAGTGGTTTCATCCTGGAGGATAGACTAGGTTGAGAAGGCTTCTGCCCTTGGGTATTTTGTCTTCCAAATTTAATGGCATCGTTCATTTATTTTTCACATTCCTAACAAATTTGGAAGCATCCCTAGTGACTTCTGAAAGGGATATGATTTCTGCAGGTGCTGAGCACTTATGAAAATCTCCTAACATATGCTGAATATCTTGATGCCCTAAACTAAAAGCACCCAAATCACTAATTCCTTTTGAATCTTTACAGCAATGCATTTTGTTCTTTAGTTCAAAATTAGTGATGATGTTATGAAAGTGAAAAATGTTCTCATGACTAAAATTTCCAAAACAGCTTCAGAAACATTTGAGAAAGTCAAAAATACTTCAGTCTGGGGTGACAAAGTCACTTGACACCTCACTGCAGCCCAGCAGTTCTGGTTGACCCTTGGAATGGCTTTGGTTCACGTCCATCATTTTGGTCTTTGCAGAAAGTAAAAAGCCAAAATCGATGAAGCGCAGCAGCTTGAGAACATGAAGCTCTCCTAAAATAGCCAGAGAAGGCTTATTCCTGCTAACTACCTGATAAAGGCAGTGAGTTTTATCATAGTAATAGTGAAACATTCTTAATATCAAAAGAGAAAAAGAACGTGGCATCTGAGTTACTGTGGAAATTTTACTTGCAAAGCAGAAATCTAGACAGTCAAAAGAAATGTCGTCTTCTTGCAGCGTGGCCTTTTTGCCACCATCTTCTCCATTGACTACTTTCTTAGTGACACCTGTATTATTATGTGATAAGAACTGAATCCTTCAACTTTAATGAAAGCCCTGGAATAAATTCCCATTTGGAGAGAAAGGGTGTTTCGGCATACAGTATCTTAAACTTCTCAAGCTCTTAGGTAGAGCTTCTTCAAGAATAGGACATAATACACCCAACAGAGCTTTCTTTATTTTGTTCTTCTAAAGTGTAGAACTAAATAACAAAAAGTTTTTTGTATTTCTTGGCAAAGATGAAATTCCTTCATTTATAACAGTCTGAGCCTTACACAGCACATTTCAATGTCTGATTCCAGCTAAAGTGGAAGTTGAATCAAGTCTATGTGGTTGTATTGATTTTAAGGTTTGATTAGCAAGGTACTTCAACCTGGGTTTAATTTTATGTCTGTGAACAGTCATTGAACTCAGCAGGAGAACTCACGGCCACAATCTGATGTGTATTCATGAGCATTTTTTAAGGGCAAAGGAAAGGGCAAACATCTCAAACAATTTTGAAAGAGAGGCTCAGACGCAGTAGGCAGTATCGCTATTACACTGAATAACGTAAGAACAAGTCTTCTACTGGTAGAAGTGTGAAGTCAAAGATATCGGGTTTACGGGATTTGCGCACCTGTCTTGTTGTTATCACAATGTTACTAACAGGAGCTGGACAAAAAAATGCAAAAATCATTTAATCCCTCCAAAATCTGTTGAAGCTGTTCTCATTCCTAAAAGCTTGATCTGGAAGAAAAATGTTAACTTTCAAAAAGCCCCATTTTGTCATATTTTGTTTGGGGGTTGGACAAAATGACCTCCAACTGTAGCCTTTCAGTGATTCTGTTTTCTTCCTCTTACCACTTTTGTAACTTTTAAAAGAGATTTCTCTGCCAGGTGCACAACTGAAAAAATACAAAGGAAAATGGGAGATGTTGGGGAAACTGTAACCATTATCATAACAATGATAGTGTAAATCTGTACTGTTGGTAGTCAGCAAGAAAAGAAAGCAGAAGAAAAGTGGTGAAAATCAAAATCCCAGGTGTTTGAAATGTTTTCACTCTCAAAAAACAAAAGGAACATTATTTCTGTTGCATTTCATTTGAGACTGTTTTGGGGAAAAAGAAATAGAAAGGTATTTTAAAAATATTAAAAACCTGACTTAAAAAACATTTTCACAAAGAACCCACTTATTGTCAAGAAAATTGTAAAATATTCTCTGACATATCTAATGTCAGTATCTGCGTTTTCTCTCATTTTTCTAGTCAGGATCAGAAACAAAACCAAACAAAACAGAACAAATGTTAAAATCTGTAATCTTTCTGACAACCTCTGACAGCTTGAAAGAGAAACGTGATAACCCTCCCGCTACTGAAGACCTCATTTTGGTAAGGGAGCTTAAAATTGAACTTGAGGATCCTCATCTTGTGAACATGGTTCAGCATCATCCCTATAGAATGATGACTATAGAAATCACACTCGGGGACCAGATAACAAATGTGCAGACAACCAAGTCAATAATAGAGAAAGGAAGGAACTTGAAAAAGGGAGTGGAAGAAAGGGGAATATTTTGTCGCGTCTCTCTCTCCCTCTCTTTGTCTGCTTCGTCCCTTAAGGTTCAGCTACGTGGGCCGTATTGTGTGAACTTGTCTTTGATATCAATGGGGACATCTACTTAAAAATTGATGGCATGATATGGCCCCAGGTATTTAAATTAACGAGATGTTAAATACTCTGTAGTTTTATCCGTAATTAGATGACACGGATGCAACTTGATCCCAAGAGTGATTTGTAATATTCTGTATTGTCCACTTAGGGCTTGGGGCCTGATCCGCCGTCTGCTGACATCTATACGAGTCTTTCCTTTGACATTTTTTGAAGTGAGGCCCCTGGCTTACACAGACAGAGCTCTCATTTATTTTTCTATCTGTTTATTGATGTCTGTATGCAGATGCCTGATCTCTCCTTTCCGCTATCTCAAAATATTTGGGTTTCACATCAGTGAATGTCCTTATTTTGGGGGTAATTTCAATTAATTTTTAACTGCTTTTTTCTCTGTAGTTATATTTTTCCTTTTCATTCCTGGCTAATTGTCAGGTTTTGTTCAATATTTACAAGTTTTGCATTGAGCAGGATTTCTTATGCTAATCCTCTTCATCTAATATGCTCACTAGAGATGGTTGAAAAAGGTTGGAAGTGTTTTAGAGAAAAAAATATCTGTAGCATTCCAACTCTTTTCAGGCAATTTTATACTCAAAGGGATCCATTTTTACCCTTCTCCTGCCCAGCAGAAGCCAGTTTCAGTCTCAGTCCGTATCCTAAGGTTACCCACATCATTGGAGTATTAAAACACATCCCGGTCGCTGCTGCCTGTGCCTGACAGCATCCTTGGCAGGACTTTGAGTGCTGCGGTTCCAGGAAAACCCATGACATGGTCTTGTCTATGGGTCAAACAAAAGTCAGTGTTGGAGCCAGGCACGGGAACCCTCTTTCAAACTTCTTCCTTGCTTGAACTAGATCTTCCTCTGGAGGAGATGGGAAGGCAGAGGGTGAGTTAGCACTGCTCTCGTCACCCCATACTTAATTTCCCCACACTTATCTCAGGCTGCTGCGATCTTTCCCTTGGCATCGAAAGCAGAATTGATGGGGCTAGGAGGCTGAGAGCTCCCTGGCTGGGTGTAAAGGCCCTTCAGAGCAGATAAAAGGCATTAGGATTATAGTATTAGGAAGCTTCAAATTACGTGAACATTATAAGTAAGTAAGAAAAATAGCCAACAAGGAGGGCGAGAGAAACAAAAGGCAGGAGTACAAATGGCGTGCTGATGCATCCAGGGCATCTGGGTGCTTCTGCTCCGCATCGCCTCATTTCTCCCAGGCGGAGTCCCTCAGGCTTGCTGGAAAGGACTCCCCTCCCTCCGGCGCGCAGAGCCGCGGCACGGGGAGGAGGGCTGCCTCGTCACTTGCCCAGTCTATACATATTTCAGTCTTTTAATCTTTCTCCCCAAGTCAGTCCTAGCAGCCCCTTCGTCGCGCCCGCAGCCGTCCCCGACTCCTCCAATTTGCCTGCGGTAATGAGGTGCCCAGTGCCAGGCGCGGTGCTCCAGGTCCAGCGTCCACGTGCTCTGCACAGGGGGACCGCTGCCTTGCTGACACATCCCCGTCTTTTCTTTTCCCTTTTTTTCCTCCCTTCAGTGATCATCATTCAAAATTAAAATAACATGGAAAGGCAAAGCAATTGAAATAAAAATCTAATGCATAATTAGATACAGCATGAGACAACAAACATGTCTTTGCTATCTGCCTCTGTATTGTAAACAATGATTACTTTACATGTTCAATGTGCCATGAAAGAAGAAAGAGCCTCTTGTGATGTTTTGTGAGAGCTTTGACTACATTTGCCCACTTTTCAAACAACAAAAAAATAAACTCGCACTAACAAGGTGTATGTTTTCAGTCCTAAAATATGGGGTCACTTTCTGTTAAGGGGTCCATTCAATGATGAAATGAGATCAAAATGGTTAAGGCCACTGAAAGAAAGCAAGAAGGATTTGTCTGAAGTTGTGGTATACTGGCTATTATTTCAACCAAATAAGGATGCCTGGCTTTATTCTTCATGCTCCCTTGCCCCTTTTGAAAAACTGAAAAGAGAAAGGAAATGGCTAAGTTGTATCATCTATTACCTTGATGAGTGCTTATAACTCTTGATTCAGAGTTAATCATTAATCCAGGTTTTTGTGGTGATTGTTTTAGCTATGAAGTTTCCACATGGAATTTGTGCAGCGCGTTGGCATGGAAAAGAAAAAGCCAAATACAAAATCAAATAAAGTGATTAGAGGGGGTGGATGTGCATATGTGTATAGATTTCTATATCCCGCCGGTTTTATTTTAATACACACACGAATATTTGTATATCTATGTCAAAACTGCTGACCCTTAAATCGGAAGTGCTTTCTTGCTCAAAACCAGATTGCTTTGATCTATTATTTTTTAATGTATTTATTCATTTATTCTGTCCAGGCTCTGATACTCCTATTTATTCTGAGCAGCACTCTCAAATTGGGCAAAATATTGTTCTCCTGATCTCTTGTGTATTTAAAAAAAATTTTTTTTGCTCATTTTGACAAACAATGAAAAGCCTGAAAACTTCTGTAAAGCAAAAAAATTGTATCACTTCAGGGCTGTGGAAACCTGTTTATGTTTTGATCATTCCGAGACATTTCATTTTAGTACTGGGATTGTTATTTTTGTATGCTAATTAACGTACATTTCAAACAATCTTGTTTTGAACTGAAAAACTGGAATATTTTTGTTTTGAAACTTATGTTCCAACAATTAAAAAAACCTATTTAATTAAAAATGCAAAAACATAAACATTTTCCATATAAAGCCTTGATGGCAAGAAATCAGCACTTTTTGACAAAAGGGTTGTTTTATTTCTTTTTTTTAGAAAAAGCCATGACTATCTCTAGCAATAAAAATGTGGTGTGGAAAGAGGGGTGATCTTTAACTATTCCTGATGTAGCATAACTGAATCTAGTACAATTTCAAATACCATGACTCACCCACTAAAACACAATAAGATTTTATGTGAGGCAAAAATACGATTAAATGCTGGAGTATTACAGTCTGACCCTTGGAGAGCAATAAAAGATATGCTTGAAGAACCTGCTTTATATAAATATATGGGTGTGAGTATATGCACGGGTATGTGTCCTTGTGCACCCCATATACATCTTATCTCTCCAACCATCCATCCGTCCATCCATCCATCCATCCATCCATCCATGTACTCACACGTGGTCTTTACTCCAGCACAAATAACTCAACTTCTTTTGGAGGGATCTGCTCATCATATGCGTTTAAGGGAATAATGATCTGTTGTTGACTTGTTTGTACTCCATCCATGCACACAGCTATTAATTTATTAATTAAACCTCCTAAAAAGTCACACCTCTTCTTTCTAGATTGGTTGTCCTAATTTTCTATTATTTAGCATCAGTCCCACTAAACCATCACATCTTGTTTTACTGACTCGGATCCTGAATCAAACATCTATTTCTTAAGGGTTTTCCAGCAAGTATATTTCATCTGCACACTAAACTCTTGTGGTTAGATTTAGGTCTTGAATGATTATTATTCAGAAACAGCAAACTATTCAGCTTGAAACAAGAGCATGACTTTTTTTAGGTTTATTAAAATTGCATTAAGGGGTTTGGGTTTTTTCTAAACCCAGTACTTAGAATGCCTGGAATTGTAATGTGTTTATATAAACTGTATTTCTGCGACCATTGACCAGGGTAATAAATAATTTATTCAATGTTTCTTTAAATACTATTTTGTTTGGTTTAAACCCAAGGTTAGACATATATATTTTAAGGCATTGCCTTCCTCTGCCTTTTTTTATATATATATAAAAAATATTTAAAAGGTTATGGTAAAGATGATAGATGAAAAAAATCTTGACTTTTCACCTCTGCTAGCTCATGTATTGTGGCCACTTTGGTGGCTACAAAATAAATGTTCTGAAGATTTTTAGTAAATTAAAAACTGTTAGCTTAGTTGATCATTATACTTATTTTGTGCATCTCCTTCCCAAAAGTAAAACAAATGGATTCAAATAAACACGGCAATGGTACAATATGGCCACTGTGAATAAAACACCCGGCGAAGTTGTAGTAGTTCTTGTTTGTTTATTTCTGTTGACCGGGAGGAAAAGCTGCTCACGTGGGAGTGGGCAGAGCAGTAGGAGACGGTGGGATGGGAGCCGGGCTTGGGCCAGATGCTCTCTCCCCATCGTCCCTCGTGCTCCCCCAGGCAGGGGCAGCGCTGCCTGGCCGTGGAGGCAGAAGATTTTCTGCAGGAATACTACAGTTTCTTAAAACCCCCCAGATGTTCTCTGAGAGTAATCCTGCCGAAGTGCCCCTGCGGTGTGGGCTCTCTCCCTCCTCCCTGCGCACGCACGCACGCACACACGCACTTGCCACCTCTGCCCTAACCCTCGGCAGTCCCCGCATCCTTTCAACTGCCTCTGCTATCCTCTGCCCCTGTCTGAATAGCGCGGTTGATTAAGGGGAATTGATGGATCAAAGCAAAATGCCCAGCAGCTATAATTTTCCCATCCCACCCCAGGCAAAATTTTTCCTACGTGAATGAAGCTGGGAAAAAAGGAAAGCAAAAAAAAAGATTTTGACAACGGCCCCCAAAGATAACTTGAAGAAGCTGGTACATCCATTTGATTAAACCGCACAGACACCATCAGCTCCAGGGTTTTCCTAGATCTGAATCCCCTAGCTCTTCCCATCGGATTTAAAGCCCCCATCCCTCAATGTCTCTTTGCACTGAGTGCAACAGCGGTGAGGAAAAAACCAACCAAGCCATCCCTTGAAACACTTTCTAACCCCTCTCGCTTCCTTCTGCCTCCGCCTGCCCTGAGAAGATGCTTTTGCCCCGTGGGTCCCTGAGGTTCGGTTTGGCCCCAGCCAGAGGAGACGGGTCTCTGGGGTGGGCGAGGGGACCACGGCCGCCCCCAGCTCTCCCGCAGCCCTGCCGGCAGCCCCGCTCCCGCCGCGCCGAACAGCGCTCTCCCACTGCTTTCACATGTCACGAACAATTGCTCTCATCGCTCATCATATTGAAGTTGTCAGGGCTCTCTGACGCCGATAATTTGTGTCAGTTGATCATACCTTGGTAAATCAACAGGTCACGACCCCTGACCCGTCAGCCCGGTGGCTGGCTGAGAGCCACCTACAAATCTTATGACGGGGACAACAGAGAGGCTGTGAACTGCTCAAGTGCTCGTGTCTATCAGCTGCCACCGGAGAAGCCGGTCCTCTCTGTCCTCCGCCGCTGGAGATGTGCTTTACTGCGAGCGCAACCCTGTCTGTCAGTCCATCTTAATTTCTTCACTTTTGCTTGGGCACTACGCGTGTCTGTGCCCACGAGCATCTTTTTAAATTTTTGTTTCCACTACAGTCACTCAGAACAAACTTTAGCCTCCTCCATATGTTTTAAATAAAGGATCCCAGCATGGGAGATAAAAGGAACACTACTCCAGGTCCTCCTCCAGCACCAATGAATTGCACTCACCCTAGCTGCGTGCAATGGTTAAACTTCCACGGCAGCTTTATGGGCTTCTTTTATAAAACTTTATTGACTCACACGTTCTCAAATGGTGGCTCTGACTCTATTTTCATTTAGGTACAATATGTACGTTCAAGATGCCTTTGGTCCTCTGCTTCCCCATTTTTTTTAACATATAGGATTCCTGACCGATGCCTTCAAGTACAGACTGTGCAAGGGAGGGTAACACAGGCATCTTTTATTACCCATGGTCTTCAATAACTCAAGCAGCTAAACAAGCCAAAGGAGAAGAAGAGAGACCTATGAACTCGAGCACGAAGGATACTGTGCGGATCAGCTGGAGGGAAGTCAGGAATGAAGTGGGTTCAACTTGGAAACTGCAAAGTTGTTGAAAGTTGCCTGCCCTGCAGAAAAAACTTGTCCGGCACAGACAGAATTCTGTAGCAACCGGGAGTTGCAGGCACAGCTGGCTTAAAAACTATCACTTCTTATAGGAAAAGGCAAGGAGAGTTTCTTTTTTTAGCAGATAGCGCAAGCATTGTCTTTGGCTGATTCTTCTCAAGCATATGCACCCAGAGCTAACTCCTCCGCTTTCATGAGGGGTGCGGGTATGGTAGGAAGAGGATGGATGGTGCGAATTTGTAATTCCGATTGCAAAGGCAACAGCTGGCTCTCCCTGCTTTGATTGCCAGGTGTTCATCTGATGCCACATGTTCATTTCTGTGCCTTTTATAAATACGTTGAACAAATATAAATATTCCCCTCTCCTGCACCTGAATTTAAATGCAGTGATGTGCAAAATAAATAGTATAAACTTAGCTGTGTGGGTAGCAAGCAGAAAGCACAGCTGATTAGTAATGCAAATAAAGGAATCAAGAGGTTTCCACTGCCCTACACAGTTTTCACAGAACTTTGCTGTTCTTCCCGCATTTGAGTTCTCCTGCTCCACTGCCAGCTACTCCCCTGCTGTGGAGCAGGCAGAGCCCTGGCACATGATGTGCTCTAACCTTGGGCCTGGATTCAAGTTCAGTGACCCTCCAAAATAAGCAGAGGTGGCAATGGCAAATTCCAAGTTTCCCTCAGGCAGCACCAGAGCTGCTGTGGGCCCCAGAAGCTGTTGAGAAATGGTTCCCCACTTGAAAATGCCCATTTTCCTTTGCCACATTGCCCATCTTTTGTTTATGCTTGGTCTCTTTAGAATGAGCTTTGGACTAACCAGAAGGATCTGGTTTTTTGTTGATTTTATAATAGTGCCTAGAGATCGCTAAGTGCCCTAAGGATCCAGAGTGTGAGCCGTGTGAGAGAGCAGCTTGCTGCTGCCCCGGGGGACTAAGGCTTTCCCCGTGGCGGAAGGAGGAGGAGCAGGGCAAGAACGTGGAGGAGCGGAAGACAAACCAACGGTGAAATGCATCTGCTCTGCTCTACAGCTGGTGCAATCTAGCTGTGCTCGCACACGTGAGCCACTTCACTCTGGCAAGTCCTACCGATCAAGGCGCAGGAGTGAACATGTGTGGTCCTTTGGGCACACACGGCTGCGAAGGAGACCTTCCAGCCTGCGCTTTCCCAGTTACAGCCGTGGCAGAAATCCATTTCAGGAGATGCCATACAATTCCCATGTCATTGCTGGGTCTCCACCATTTCAAGCACATACAGCATCCTGCAGGCTTCTTGCTGTCCCAAGCATTCCCCATAATCTCCTACAAATGTAAATTACTGCGTTCTCCCTGCCCACCCCAAAATACCCAGATCTGCGATTGCCTTGCCGTTGCTTGTGAAACCGTACAAAACTTATGTCCTCCAGGATGGGGCCTGGGGTGATACCTATGGGTGCTGCATCCCAATATTTCCTGAACAGGAGCGCTCATCTTCACCAGATAATAGCCGTAGCAGATCCAGCAGGATCTGAACTCAGCCCGAAAACCAGAGACTGGTCACAGAGAGAGATGCATTAGTGACATCCTACAATGACAGCAAGGCTTGTCTCCTCTGCCCTGGGCGAATGGAAAGTATTTCAGAGAGCAGAACACACTGGGGTGATGAAATGCACACTTACCATGTAACATTAAAATTACAGCAAAAGGAAAAGTCTGACCTGCAGTCATCTGTAGCAAAGATTTTTTACATGCAAAACAGCAGCTGAATACAATTGTTGTTCAGCTTGATAAAAAACAAACAGAGGTAGGAGAAATGCAGAGGAATCCTGCACGTTAACTGGCACGGCCGCTGGAAAAACATACAGAGTGCAGATCCTCTCTGCCCGGGCAGAAATGAAGCATAATTGGCCCTGCTGCACTATAACAGATGCTCAAAAAACTATTCACAGAATAAATATATGTATGTGTACATGTATAAGTGTACACTTGTGTACAGAAAACTGTGTTTATAACCCAAAGTTCTTTGTTCTGCCCCATGAAAAATTCAAGGTTTTGACCAAAATAATGGTTTAAAGCTAGAACCATTTGTATTAAAAAAACACTATTATATTTTTAAAAACTAAAGTAGCAAAAACATTGCACATTTGAGTTTTCCCTTTAGCACATCTCAATTAATGTGAAGTTCAGGTTGAAACTTTAAAAATAATGGGTTTTGAAAATTGCTTGGCAAAGGGACTTTTTTACTAGTGTTTTTCCACTTTTTTACCAGTACTTTTTCATTGTTAGTTATTGCCAATGCAAAGTGGTTGCAAACGAGAATGTGTAATGGTTATTTGATAGTAGAAAAGAACTGAGTTATCAATAAAACAAAACCAATTTCATCCTGCGAACGGAGGAAATTGTGTTTCTGTCAAGCCAAATATTAAAACCACAACAAAATTAGATTCAAGTAGAAGAAATGCAAGATCTGAGAGAAAAAATATTCCAGCGCTAGTAATATTTAATGGAAAGAAGAAGCCAAGAGAGATAAAAGAAGTTTAGGAGTGATAATAGGCAGAAAACTAAGAATGGTTGCCATAGAACATGGCACTGAATAAAAAATTGGCAAATAGACATTGGGAACATAAATGCAAAGAAATCCCATCACTGGGAGGAAGTTCTTATCCATGACTAGCCTGACTGCAATCAAATTACACATTCATTTTAAGGTGTCATGTCAGCAGGAAGAGACTGCAGGCCTAGTGGAAATCAGATGAAAAGCAACGACAATAGCAACTTCAGCTTTCCATAGCTGTGGAAACCCGTTTTATAAATGAAATGTAAGGGATTACCGTTTGTGTTTCACTTGGCTAAAAAGAGATGGATTACAGATACTGAAGGAAATTCTCTTCTCTCGCTACCTCCCCCAACGTTCACATCAATTTGAGCAGAGCATGCTGGGGGTAGGCAGGAAAAGAGAGACTGGAATTACGGTATTCTCTTCTATCTTGTGGAGAGCAGGCTCTTGGGGAGTCATAGGAAATGAGAAAAGGGAAATTTTAAGCAGACTTCAGCCTGACTCGTTAGGAGCTTGACTGGACCAGAACCAGCAAATCTGCTCCAGGCCACGCGCGGGGCTCTCAGGAAGCTGGGAGAGATGTTCGTAGCACGCAGAACTAGCTGGAGTTCTTCAAATGAAAACCTCTTACCTGATTTTTTTTTCAGAAAGAGAACTTTTTTCCTTTTTGATCCTTTTTCCCCTGTTTTAGTAGCTTCCACACCTCTATATACTCTTGGCATGTTCTCTTTTTCCAGCTGGTAATTGTATCTGGCTGTAATTCGAGGACTTTGGGCTTCTGCCTGACTTCTGGGAGCCCTGAGACCCAGCTGGAGCAGTGGCTTCTGAGGTAGGAGGGATCATCGAAACCGATGTTTTGCAGCAGGAGCACTCTCTCTCTCTGTTGCGGTAGATATGCCCAGAACCAAGCAGAAGGGGGTCTAGTGTGGTACGGAGCCAGCCATGCATCCACTATGGGTTCAACTATGAGTTCTAAGTACAACTGATAATACTGTTCCCTTTGAATGAAATGTTTATGCCACACTACATAACCCAAAGTAATGTTTATCATCTGAAGGGTCCTTGAAACCATAATAAAAAAATGCATTACCCTAAATGAAATGCCATTATCCCCATTTTAATAGCACTGTTTCTACAGCAATGGTGAATTTTTATTTGTCTCTGCTTGACACTGCTCTTGGTGAGCAGCTTGCATGGGTGACAATTCCTCTTTAGCCTCACAAACCACTTGCCTGTGGCATGATGACTTCCTAGCACTGCTGGTGGCCATCTCAGTTTGCTGGTGGCTGGTCCCGAGGCAGGTGAAGCCCTTCGCTGTGTATCTGTCAGGGCAGGTGAATCGTGACGCTCGGAAAGATGGAGTGAGGTGGCTTTCATGTGCTTCAGTTACGGTCCCCAGTGCCCATTCAAGGAAGCAATGAAGAAATACATAAAAATCAGTCACTCTCCTCAAATAAAGACCATTATTTTCTGCCAGTCACTATATGTTACTCAGAGAGGTAGAGCACACCTGTAGTTATGCAGCCTGCCAAGTTTATGGAATAAGCAGCTTTCCCATATAGATTTCCCTATAACAAAAAAAATATAATGACCTTAGCTATAATGATAGTGGGGACCACCATAGGCGCCAGCATCAATCTGATGTGTCCCATTGCATAATTCCTGGTGGGGAGACACCAGGGCTGCCCCAGCCAGCTCACCCTTGCATCTCCCATCCACCTGACAGTCTCTTCTCGCTACCTCGCTTAAGGATTTGCAAAGTCAGTGCCAAAATGGTATTCCCATGGCAAATCAAAGGCAAAAGCCACCAAGAACCTGGGAGGATGGCCTCCCAGTGTCCCACCTCGACCATTAGACAACACACCCTTTCTCCTGATAAGAACAAACAAAATTTTGCTGCCTTCAAACGTAGACCGTAAAGGTCGGAGGCACCATTCAGTGGCTTTTGCAAGGACACAGTTAAAGATTTTGCTTGTTTGCTTAATCAAATATATGTGATTTTGAAGCAATTTGGAGAGAACGAGGGAAATATTCTCTTTTTATTAGCTCCTGCTAGCCTGGAGGAAAATAACCATTTTTTTTTTTAATGACAAATTATTTTGAAAAGTTGGAAATCCAATTACAAGTGGAATGGCACCAAGTGGTACTCTAGTATAAGTGAACTACGAATCCTAGAGCTGATTTTGTACTACATGAGAGGGAAAACTGAGAACTTTGAAGAAATGTAGTCTTTGTTCTTGAGTTATACAATTAATTAAGCACAAGGCATGTTTAAAAATGTTTATTCTTTTATTAGTGATTCCCTAGAGTGACTTGGTATAACATTGTTTCATAGTTTCTATAGTCTGGGTTGCGAATCCCTGGTTAGGGTATACTTTCAGTCTTCTCCCCTCCTTGTCTCCCTTTCTGCTTTTAGAAAAACAAGAGTTTTCTGTGGTTTATTTCTTTATAAGATGTTACATACTGTTCTTTGCACTCCACGGTAACTTCCTGGACATCAGCCTGGGTCGGGATGAGGAAGAGTAGCTCCAGGACTGCACAGTCAAGATCAGTGGAGGGCCACCCTCAAAAGCAAGGTGGATGGACCAGGTCATCTCAGTCTCTGTCCACCTCCTACTTCTCCCTGACCGGTTGGAAAATAACATGGATTTAATCTCACTTTCTTCCTTTCTTCACCCCTCCTTCAAACAAAAGCAGCAGTTCTTCCTGACAGCTGATGAAACAAAGCCTGCTACATCCCAAGTGAGCTGTTTTTCCCCCCCTTGAAACTTCTCCTTTTATTGAACAGCTGACCTGGGAGGGGTTTTGATGTTCACCAGGTGGACTGGGTAAACCAATTAGCGGAGGTGGGAGGAAGGACAGGCTTTATGTGGCTACAGGTCAGGACTGGGATTTGAGACTGAGGTTCAGCTCTCAGCTCTGCAGCAGACTGCTTCACTCACCTTGGTGAGGGTATGTATAGCCTCTTCACTTGACATCTGTAAAGGAAGAGGATAACACTCCCCTTTTACTCCTGCTTCCTCTCTCATTGGCGCAGGGACCATCTCTTGCTGTGCTTACAGTCTCTAGCACTATAAACTGGCCCAATTTAGCTTGAGAGGTATAAATGTTTAAATTTAGCAGATGCTTATTCACAATGAATGAATCAGATGCCTAAACACTCTGATGTGTCTGTGGTCACATCCTAGTCCCCGGGAAAGCTCTTCTGCACTGCTTGTTACCTGGTCCCTTTCCTGCATCACAACACAATGAGGTGGCTGCGTGGTCTAGTGGGAAATGGTATTAATTCTCACTATTTTTCTAATTCTGATACTTCCTAACTACATACCCTGGGCAGGTCATTTAACTTCTCAATTTTCCTAAGCTTATACATCTATTGGAGAAAGATAAGAAACCTATGTTCATTTTCTTATTATTATTCTTATAATGGTAACTAGCCCAAGTGGTAAGTGAACTAAGACAGAAGAGCACAAAGTCCCAAGTCTTCCGGAAAAATCAGGATGTCTAATGCTGTATGTGATATTCTGAACATATTAGATACATTTTCACTGTCACTCTGAAAAAATTCTAAAAATATAGCCTGACAATAAAATTAGAGGCTAAGAAAGGAGAGAATTCTTCACTTCTAGGGAGATGAAGAATGTTTGCCTTGGATCCGTAACCCCTCTGATGTTTCACTAGCAGATTTAATTTGATTAGCAAATACAACTCTGGACCCTAATATTATTAACCTTTGGCTGTTTTCAAGGAAACACAGTCTTTTCTTGACACTTTCTGTGAGTCTTGCACAAATGATGTCACCTTTATGAATCATTAGCTTCCACAAGTGTAAAATGGGATGAACCAAAGAATCAGGAAGCAAAATCTTAACATACCAAATGGCATTTGGTGCCTAAGTCCTGTCAATGATCCCTTCTGCATTTGTAAGGAACCTCTCATGAAGTATTTATACTAATGATAATGAAAGTCAAACAATGGGAAAGGTGGTCCTTCTTGCTGTAGGGACTATTCCTGGGAAGCAATGTAAGTCAAAAGCTTTACAGACTGAATTAGGTGTAATCCTTACGGGATCACTAGCAGCTCATAAATAACTTTTAATGAGATTTCCAGCAAGTAAAATCGCACATGGGAGGGGAAAAACAGAGAGCGCGAGGGAAAGAAAGGAAAAAAAAAATGCAAGAGAGAATCTCAATAAAAAATTAAAATGTTCATGCTATCCCCCTGTTGTTTCATACGTGTACACAAAAAGAAAGCAGGGATGGTTTCAGTAAGGCGTTATTAGTACCCAAAATATTTAATTAACTGATACAAAAAGGGAAAGACTTGCTAAAGGTCACTGCAAATACAGTGACACTGGCCACTAATCTATGGAAACTTATAGAGCTAAATCTAAAGCATGTTCCAGAGTTAAGCAGGGAAATAAATCAAGGTTTGCAAATGTCATTTAAGTTTTCACCTGTCCCAAGATTCAAAATTATTGGCTTCACAATGAAAAGCATATGTTGCGCCCCTTGCCTGGGGAATAGTAATGAAGTGAGGCAGACACTCTCCAGTTCTACACTACCATCTCTCCCCTCTTTATTTCCCATCGAGTAAAAATAATTACTGTATACTTGAGGGAGCATTTCTCTCAGTCTGCCGATAACTGCTGCCATGTTGGCTCTTCATGAGCTGCTCTTCTTCCTTGTGGGACTATGATTTGATTTATGAGAAAATAGTTGGCAAATTGCGATGTCCATCTTGATGGATGACATCATTTGGGCCATTTTGCTGATCATGTATGACTAACTTTTTTTTTTTAGTGCTGTTGCAATTGATCAAGTGCTGCAGCACAGCTGAGTTAAGGAAAGGAGCGGGGTGGGGGGGCGGGGGGGTGAGGGGAGGAAAGAGGTGACAATTGCCTGTGCTCTGTAGGAACTGCAATGGCATTCACACAGCAGAATCCCCTCTTTTTGGTTCAGTTGTAATCTAATTGAAGAGGAATATAAATTTTATAGACTGAAAATAATGCAATGTATATACAACAACGGGATTAAATGTAAATGCCCCAGCCCACCACATTAAAATTAAAGGAAAAAAAAAAAGAAAAAGAATAAACCCTGAGTATCGTGTTTTATGCTGAACCCTCTACGTCTAATCCCTTTGGCACTTGAGTTATATTACCACTCATTACAGTTAACTGCTACCGTATATTATATAGAAAGGGAGGTAGATGTACGTCCTCTAGGCCAGATTTGACATCCATAGAGTTATGTGATTTACAGGCGCCTGCTTCAAATTTAAAGAGATCTTGATCACACTAGGTCTCTGCTTTTTAAGTTGCAATCCTTGGACTATTAAGTCATCCCTGAAAGATGACCAGGAAACCCAATCCACTCCCAGTCGGTTGATCGGACAGCAGTCCCCAACGCCCTGGGAAGATCTGCGGGCCGATCAGGAAGGGCTGTAGCTGTGGTTATCTTAGACAGGTCCCAGCCAGGCATCTCGGAAGGGAATCTTGCAGAACCGACCGCGTGCTTATGAACTGTGTGTAGATCAGTACGCACCCTGCTGACGCACAGAGATGGACACCCAGGCTTGATCACCAACGGATCTGGGTGGGAAATGGAAGGAGGAGTTTGCAGCACATTTGGAAAGGACAGGTTTGCTTTCATGCCCTTCCAGAGGTTCTCAGTAGACTTTGATTAGTTTTTCAGTTATCCCAACTGCATGCAAGTGTGTGAAATCAATCTATCTACATCCTCCAATGTTGTCTAACCTCCTCTAGTACCTAAGAGGGGGTTACAGAGAAGGCAAAATCAGACTTTTACAATGTAAGAGCTTCTGCAGGATGACAAGAGACAACTGACATTAGTTGAAAGAAGAAACTTTTTCACCATGACAGCAATGAAGTAGTGGGATGCCCAGAGAGGCTGAGCTGTCCCCATCCTTGAAAGTTTTTGGGACACAACTGGATAAAGCCTGGAGCAACCTACTCCAACCTCATCGCTGAACCTGCTTTGAGCAGGAGGTTGGACTAGAGCCATCCTGAGGCCGTTTCCAACCTGGGTTATCCTGTGATCCTGCATGGTTGCTTTACACAGAAGGGGCTGTTTGAAGGCACTCTGCACAGCCAGCAGAACAGGGAGTCGTGCAGCCAGTCCTGCAGTTCCCTCAAACCAATCTCCATTTGATTCAAGCTAACTGCTCATCAGAGATGAATGTGTTTTAGTATCTGGGTGATCTCGACAGCAAGGTGTTGACACTTAGTTTGGCCATGCATGTTTCAAATCTTTTCAACCAGTCAAACATTGAAGGACATTGCAGGCAGCAGTGTTCAAGCCAGCGCCTGAAGTCGGATGGTGCTTCATGCTCTGCTGAGCACATTGGAGTGACAACCTCAGAGAGGGTCTTGCCTGCAGCGAGGAGGGATGAGGCCTCAAATTTTGGCTCCTTGAGGGCCAATATACCAACAGAGCAATGCATGGAGCAGCTCTGAAATGCCCTTCTGTGCCAGATGAAGACTTTGCACCTAAATTATAGCTACTTGATGCCAGCTACAGTCCTCAGAATGTTCATCAGTTAGACAAAGAGACTGCTCCTTCATGAATAGAGGATGTCAATGGTGCTAATGATTAGAAAAAACCAAAAAGTATGATAGATTTTTCAAGAACTTCGTACCCTGCAAAATCACCCCTCAGACCAACACATTCATAAGCTTGATTGTATTAACATTGCCTCCACACAGCACGTGTATTTTTCTTTTAAACCGGTTTAGCCAACTGCTGCCTTAGATTTAAAAGCACTCTCTTGTCTATCCTGAAGGCATATTTGTAGATTGGATTTTCCAGTATTGTACCTTCCAAGGGAATTTTCTTAAAATGATGAACAAGCTACGAAAATCTAGAGTCCTAGATGTTTTGCTATTCCAGAGGCCGCTCTGGATTTTTGGTTGACTCTAGGGCAAACATTTACCTGTAGACTTCAATAGACAGTTGATAAAACCATCTTCATCATGTCTAGATGTCCTTCTGAGGATGTACCTATAGAACATATCCATAATACAATATTTCCAGCAGACTGGACTTGCCAAAAGGAGCTGGAAAAATTTTTGGTTTATAACTGAGAAACAAAAAATGGGTTCAGGAGAATCAAAAATTAGTATTTTTCTATGTCTTAGTATTTCTGTTCTCAATATATCAATACAGGGCTTTTTAAAATGATTTTTTGTTTCTCTTTCGGCTAGGTCTCCTAATGCTTTTATGGACATACTTGGTGGGGTTTTTTGTTTTGTGTTGGTTTGTGTTGGTGTTGTTTTTTTTTTAACCTGGTTTTCATATTTGGTGCAAGGCGCAATACATAAAAATTTACAAGGTTTAAGTTTTCTTTACATTTCCTAAATGCACGCATCTGCTTTTCTCATTAGCTAACTGCTGCTCACTGATGGACTCTCTGCACTTTTAATTCATGGTAAAACACTTTCTGCACATTTCAATGTTTCATTGTTTTATTGAATGGTCACAGCCTTTTACCAAGGCTGATTTTTATCTGTTGCTGCACTTCTTCAGCCAACTTTATCATGTTGAAATTATAATTTTCAAAGGAATTTCCTTTCTCCCCCTTCTCTCTCCTAGCTGTAATCTAAAGTGCATAACTTTATTGCTATCTGAATCCTGCCAAAAACACACTTTTATGGTACCAGTTATCCAGCATGTCCCGTAGAAGTGTGGGACATAGAAAGAACAGAGTGTTTCATATAAACTGCTTTCCCATTAACTGTAACAATAATCATCTTGAAATATAGTGTTTCATCTGAAGATCTCTCTCTCCCTCAAAAAGCCTCCAAGCTGGTAAATTAAAGATGAGAATCTCCTGGCTTGGTAGGAATGAACAGATTGGCTCAGGCTAGCCCTGAGGTCGCCCTGACACATTTATGAAAAAATATGGGAAAAGGATTGGAAGAGATGTTCTTCACCCCCACCATTGCTCCAACATTGAAAGATTCAAAGCATTTCCTGGTAGATCATGCCAGCCCCACGGCGCTGGCCTTGGATCCAGCTTCCAGAGAGAGCCAGTGGCCTAGACCCTGAAATAACATGGTTCAGAAAAAGGATGAAGGACATCATTAGTAAGTCTGTTATAACTGCATGGGCTCTGGAGCTCGCTGGGCCACCTCAGACCACCAGCCTTGACTACCGAGGGACTGGCCTGGGATGGGAAATGCCAAAGCCCTGAAACCACCACTCTTTCCTGGTTCTGCATCTCTTCTGCTCCTGTGACTGTGGAACACTGGGGACTTTTCCACAGCTTGTCTAACTGCAGCTGAGTGCCTTGCTGTTTGCAGTCCAAGAGAAGGACAGAAGTGTTGGGTCAGCATGGCAGATATCCTGCTTGGTGAGGGAGGAACACTCTTGACATGAAAAATCCATCTTGAAAAACCAAGGCCATGGAGGAAGAGCAGACCACCCTCTCTCCATCCTATGGACTACTCCCTGGTGTCCATCAGCCACCCCAGCTGGTAGGACATGGCGTCCACATGCTCTGCAGATTTCTGGGCATGCTGAGTCCCTGCCAGAAGTGCCTCCCTGATGCAGCCCATTGTGGCTGTCAGGAGCACAGGTCAGCTGTCCTGAACCCAGCCCAGAAATCATATGTCCATTCCTCCCACCCCTTCCCCTGTGGGAGATGCTGCAAGGAGCCTTCCTACCTGCTTGGTCCTGGGGTTGCTTTCTTCCCCAAAAGTCCAACCTGGAAGTCAGGCTGCCTGGACTGGAGCCAGATGTCTGGCAAGTCCAAGAGCAGAGTCTTTGCCCCAGGGTGAATTTTAACCTTTGTGGATTTTTCTTCCTTAAACGTGGGGTGGGAGCTCTCCATGTAAATACCTCAGGAAAAAAAATACAAGTCAACATTGCCCACACAGAGAAGGGAATCCCGGGGGCCTCCTCCCAGCCTCCGCCATGTGAAGGCCAGCAGGATTTACCAAAATGCCTGAGCAAATAATTTGGTTTTCAGAAGTGCTCTGCCTCTAGGCAGTTCCCATTCAACCTATGTAGGTTTTTCGTTCAGTTACATCAGCAGTGATTTGTTTCCAGGTTTCGCATCTTTCTTTAAAATGTCATATTAATTCCTCAAACCCACTGATTGTGCTGGAGCAGAGCAACAGAAGTGCACAGGTAACCAGTTTCCTCGTAGGCATGGCTAGACTCATCCTAGGCTATCCAGGGCTATAGTAGCACTTATTTTTCTCCTTGCTGGTGTGGGTACTGCTACCCTCTATCAGAGCCTGTTGCTTGCACCATTAAAATACTTTCTGAGGGCCAGTGATTTCAAAGAGCACTTCGGGCATAAGAGGTCCTTGACCAGGGTAGGATTTGGTCTATGAGACAGATCCTATCATGCTTATGCCTCTTACATACCAATACAGTCACACCGTAATGACATTTCATTCCTGGTTATCACTTTTCTCCAATAGATCCCCCAGCCCCGGACAAAGAAAAGCATAAACACGAGCAGAGCAAAAGCGTCCTCATGGGACATGCACATGAACGAGGGCAGGAATCAATAAAGAGAAATCATACACAGACTGGGATGGAGGGCACCCAGGGATGCTCGGGCTCCCTGGTTCCCAGCCCACCCTCCCATCTCCATGCACCCTTTGTTCCTTCCAGAGATGGTCTACACTGCTGCCTGTTCACCAGCGCCTGGGCTCCCATGATGCAGGAGTCTGCAAGATCACAGTGCTGCTCTTAGGAGGCAGTGGATATGGCATCTGATTTTCCATAGAGAAAACTCAAAGCGGAGGGAGAGGGGGAGGGATAAAATGATCCTGCGGTTCTCATATTGTAATAGTTATTTATTTTGTTTAGAGAGCACACATCACAATGCATCTGGCTGAAAAAGAAACTTCCTTAATTATGTATAGGGCTTTGACTCCCAAAAGATATGTTATGTAAAAAAAGAAAAAAGAAATCCAAAAAACAATCTACTGTTTGTTTGGATGCTCGATACATTCAATTGCAAAGAATGGTTCCTCTCCAAGCCATCATTACCTATGTCTATGCATTTTTATTTGAGTCTCAGCTTATTGTGGAAGCCTTCTGCTTTGATTCTCAGCCTCTGTACCTTTTCCTCTCAGACTACAGTTTTTAGGGGGCTGCAGTGCAGTGAAAATCAAGTGCTACACAGAAACTGCCTGATTTCCCCAGGAATTTTTATGTTGGATCAATCTATGATTCCAAAGAAAGCAGAATAAATCAAATCAAATAACACTCGCACTAAGCATATTGATGAGGGCACGGATCAAGCAGGACAGACATCTGGTTATGTAAATGATAGCCTGGAGAACACAGCTTTGTTAAAACAACTCCGGACGGCTCCCAGGGGCTGACCTTAAGTCAGAGTAACCCAGGATTTCCTCTTTAAATAAAGGTACATCAGTGTAAATGAGAGCAGATCCATGTACTACAAAACCAGCATGTTTTCCCCATTGGTATGAGAAGCGACAGCAAAAACAACAAGGAGCCTTCAAGTTTCTCCTGGTTTTGGTGAATTTTTCATTAACGTCAGTAAGGCCCACAGTGGGCATCCCGGCTGAAGCCGCGGTACTAAGGACCACATCATTTCGGCGAGAGTCAGCCATGCTTCTTGTCTGCTGGCCCATAAAAAGCAATGAGCACCACACCCATCGTGGGGACCCCCTGTTCCCCCATGGCCAGGACAGCCCAAAACATTCTGCAAACCCAACACATTCACGTGACAGAAAGGCAGTAGCAGAGCAGCACATCCATAAGCCAAGAAAACCTGCTGGCCATCGAAACCTTTTTGGGAGGCCGGGGGCAGTCCTGCCTTCGACCGCCTGCTCCCCCGAGCACAGCCTGTCTGAGCGCGTATTCCCCACCTGACAGCACCTTGGATTTGGCTTTTCACCAAAACATAGCACCACGGGGTCTCTGGTGCCTTTTTAATTTTCAAACTATAACTTTTTAGGAATACGGACCAGATCACATATAAAGAACTGGAACCATGGATCCAACTTTATTGGCCAATGGCTTTATAATCCATTAAGTTAAATCCTCTCAGTGCAACAGCAAATTCCATTTTTCCTGGCTGTTTTTGCAAAAAGATCCAGAAACATTATTCCTTCTGAGGTTTTTTTCCTGCCAGAGATAGTTAGGAAAAAAAAAAAACCCAAACCAAAACAAAACAAGAACCCACCTGAAAAATCATTGGCAATTGTAGTTGTCCTTCATTTGTTTCAAAATATTAGTTATTTTTGTAGTGTTTGCCTGGTCATTTGATCAAGCAAATGAACAAGTCTGTTTGAAGCAAAGATGATCTTTGCAGAAACAAGGAATAGTTTCTCATCCCTTAAAATGAAGGGGGAGTGAATCAAAATAAAAATGGTTTTGATTATAAAATGAAGGCTTACAGTGAGCAAGCTGTATGTGGTTTTTGGCATCACTATTTGAGTGAGTAAGAATTGGAGCCAATCCTGCAAGATGAGTAGGTCTGAAGATAATGTAGACTATAAAGAAATATTCCTGTCCCTGCTCCAAATTCCATGTTAGTTGACTTATTTGCACCTCTGAACAGCACTGAATTTAATGTTCTCCCGTAATTGTTTCTGAGCTGTTTTTTGTGTTTTTTATGGGCTAATTTGCAGTGTCAATGTCTGCAATTCTGGTTTAGGGAATGTAAAGGCATCTAAACAAAGGGATTTTTCATCTTAAACAACGTACGGGTTTGGTATGTGTGCAGTGGTAGTGCAATACTGGATACACAGAGTGCAGAATATTACAGGTCATTGTGTAAGGAAAATGCCTCTTTCCTACAGCTATTTTTAAGTTTTAAAAGCAGTTTAAAACCTCAGAAACTTTAAACTATATTTTATTTGAAAAAGTGGGAACAGGACAGAAAAACACTGTAGTCCATTAGATGGCATAAGTGTAACAATGGAAATTCAGGGAAATAAATTAGAAAAGAATCTTTTGTCTTGCGGATTTACTATTGCCCATAGCTTGTGGTTTCAAAAGAGAAGTGGGAGGGAGGAGGAGGAAGAAAGAAAGAAAAAGACATGATAAATGATAATTTTCCAACATTTTCAAATGAAAACCTGAAGGAAAACTAACTAAAAATTCCAGCTACAAGCAACATGCATCATTATGAATATTTGGTTGTTACTCATGTGTGTGTATTAAAAAAAAATACACTGATTTGAGCCAACGCCCCTGGTCCAACTTTAGAGGTGTTTAAAGGTCAGGCCTGGATTCATATTGCAGCAAATGAACCTTATCTCTGCACCGTGCCAAACAAAAGCCACTTGAGTCCGAACAACCCTGAACTTTAAGCTGCTTGAAACCTTTAGCCAGGCATGAATGTGGTGAAGTTTAGCTATTTCTAACTGTACACTTTCATCATTTGTAGAGCTTACAGCATTAACCCTTTTGCTTGCTTGATCTTTAAATGGGTGAAGAAAGAAAAATACACTTGAGTAACTATTTTATATCTGGAAGAATAGGAGATCACTGACTGTTGGCCATAGGTCTTGCTGTCTTGTGAATAAAAATAATCTAAATTAAACAAAAAAAGAAAATTACCCATTAGGATTATGTAAAAAAGCATTACATTTCCTTACGAATCAAGTTACCGAGATACGTTTTTGCAAAAGAAAAAAAGGTCAGTTACCACTATTAAACTTGTATATTGTTTTATACTAAGCCCTTCCAATGGCCTCTCTGAGGGACTGTTTAGTTTGTATTACACTCTAATAAACTCCAGGTGTGGAGGACAAACTGAATAATAAGAACCCGATGGACCAGACTAGTTAAAAATAATGTGGTACATTCCTAGTTCTCTGCATTTAATTTATTGTTAATCATTGTTATTACTTACATTTATTGGGTAGTTTTTCTAGATTTATTAGGCACTACATTTAACAGTGTTATCGCTTGTAACTGACTATCAGTGGAATAGAAAACATATTTTCTTAAAGAGTCTTACCCTAATTAGTAAGTTGTTTCCCTATTGAAATAAAACAGACCCTAGGAGAGTCAAGTTAAGACTGACTCTTTTTTTTTTAAAGTCAGAATAAAAGTTCAGTTAGGAAATCTAGTTTTTTCCAAGACCACCTGTCGGAGCAGACAAGCAGAAGTATCCACGTACCTTACCCAGAGCTCTGTTAGGTGAAATACTTGGCTGAAAACCATCAAGTCGAAAGCTTGAAGGTTTTCAGCTTGAAGGCTGAGCTAATCAATGGAGTCTTTTCCTGACCAGTGTGACATGTGGGGGAGAGCCATTAAAAAGATGAACAAAAGCCAGTTTGAGCTGCTTACTCAGCAATCTCGTACTATACAGCCAAGCCAGTGGGGCACATCCCACAGTTGGTGGGGGACCCAGGGAGATGATGCTTCAGGGAGGGAAGATGACCCCAAAGGCAGGTGATGGCAGTGCTCCCAGAGAGTATTGTAGAGCAATCGGGGCTGTTTCACAATCATTTCAAAGCCGCTCATCACCCGCCAAACATCTCCTGGGCCATCACAGCCCCTTGCGGGTCACCTGCAATAGCCTCAGGGTTGGGAGCCACGCAAGCCCTACATGAAAGTCAAGAGCTGCAGCTGGCCCACTCCTGCTAATCATCTACCTGTTCCATCCAAACCTTGGGCAGACGCGCTAGCGATCTGTCAGCTGGCTAGTTGCATCACCTCATCAAAATAAAAGAGCATGATCAACATATGTAATGCTGTGGTTATCTGCTTGGATAGACAAATCGAAACCACTTCTTTAGTGGCAAGGTCATTGTCACCACTGATGGAAAAAGCAACAATCTCTCCCAAGTGCCCAGGGCTCCTCTTAAAACTAGGGATGCAGTCTGAGCTCAACTGTGCTCTATTCAGGGGGCCACATTCAATTAAGAGCAACTTGTTATTCTTAAGCACCTTCTGTTTGAAGATCTCAAAGGTTTTTTCACACAGCACAGATCAGTTAGGAAGCTCAGCATAAGAGATACTTTGGCATGATCAGTGTTGGAGGTAATGGCAGAGTCTGGAAGAAAACTCAGAGCTCCCAGGCTCTGCATTCAGAGGCAAAGGGTTTGGTTTTAGAGCTTTGCACCCCTGTAGGCACCATTATATGGTAGCAGTGCCTTGGGCACTCACGCACACTATGGGTTCCCAGTTGGAACAGGCCAGGGGAGAAGGATGCACTGCCAAGAGACACTCATGGCTTTACTTCCCATCCATCAGGACAATCAGTGGGCACAAAACACCAAAGTCCTCAAGAACCAGGATGGGAGTGAGGACAGAGAGGTAGGCTGGGTTTCTGTGGGCATCCATGCAGCTGCTCTTGCAAGGCATGAGCTCAGCTCCGGGTCTCTGGTGACTGCGGTGTCAAAGGCTGAAACCTCCCTTGGCGGCTTCTCTTCCTGTGGAACCAAATATAAATCAGTGCTGGAGGAAATGCTGCTTGGAGAGAGAGAGAGAGAGAGAGGAAGCAAGAGCCAACAGATTATTTGCTGCTCTGCTCATCCTAAATCCTTGGTATTTAACTCACAGGAAAGCAGCAGGAAATCATACTATTTTGAAGAGGGAGGGAGCGAACAATAGTAGGTTAGACGAATCCTGATGACAGCTCCTCTATACTGCCAAATTGGAGAAAGTAGGGATCATCGGAGTGGTTCCTTCACTAAAAGTACTTAAGTCATTGCTGCTAGAGACACCAGATCTAAGGGAAACCATTCCCAGGACAGCAGGGAGCAGGCAACCCCTTCTAATTTACAGAAGCCAGGACATATGGCCATGGGTGGAAGGGGACTGCTGTTCAGACCCTTGGCTGTCACAGAGACCCAGTGCCCTGAAATACCACCTTCTAGAACCGAAATTTCCGCTGCCAGTTGGAAATCCCCCATGAGTAGCACATGAGTTGTCTGAGTGCTCTGGCTTCCCATAGTTCAGCAGCAACGTGGGTAATACATGCATGACGGTAATGCGAAAACAACACTAGCCCAGAGTCCTTTTACGCTGGCATTCCCCTTCTCCCCTGCCCCATGGGGCCCCCTCACCATGGTCCTGATTCTGCTCTGATGTTCATCTATTCTGATTCTCAACAGTTTCATCTTCTGCCTGCCACTGGCTTTGGACTTTTCCCCTTCCCTTCTGCCCTCAATTTGGTGGTTACGTTAGCATGGTAGCAGAGGGTACAAATTGCTCAGAGGATTATTTTAAAGTGGTTCTTTTTATTGGACGTGTTACACATATGAAACTATGTGTTGCTTTTCCAGTGATGGTGTCTTAGTGCTCTATCATGCTCCGTCGTTATCATGCGTGTGTTCTAGTGTGTAGCTTGCATGCCAAACTCTCCCTGGTTATAAACCACCCTAAAAATCCCTCACCAGGAATCCTGCTTTGCATGCTGCCCCTGTTCAAAGCAGACCTCTGGTCTCTCATTGTATGTTTTGGTCTCTGAGATCCACATGCTGGAAATGGGTCCTCGAATGCCCCATTCAGGCTGGGGTGTGGGTACACTTACAGCAGGGAAGGCAGCCAAAGAATTGCATTGCTTTGCATGTGCCAGTAAAATGATATCTCAAGCAGTGTCAGATAGAGTGCAGGGTAGTTCATAAATAATAATAACAACATTTCACACTCGTATAGTTTTACACCTCCATTAAGACCCACCAGCCAGACTTTTCTCTGGAAAAGCCCTCTCTTCCTCCTTCCCATTGCTTCCTCCTGTTTTGCAACACGTTGTTAGTTTGGGGCAAAATGTTTGTATTTTAATGCAACCAAAGCAACAGCTCTTTCTAATCCCCTCACGGAGGGGGGTGTTATGCACTGGAGGGCGGTGAGGAGGAAGCAATGGGACACCAGCCTCCAAAATCTCCTCCCAAGTCAGGGCGAGCAGGGAGGGGGGCAGAAAAGTGGATTTTCCTGTAGAACAGGAGCTGCTCGGGGGGCAGAGAGCCGGGGAAGTCGGATTCCTTCACATGGGCTTCCAGCCCCGGGGAAGAGCCGCCCCAGCAGAAGGGGCCGCGAAGAAGGAGAGCGTCTCGGCAGGTTGCCCCCGATCAGGCAGTAAGTGGGGCACATGCATGTGGACATGCTGTTTCCAACAGTGGGGTGGGATTCAGTGGTGTAATTGAGGGTTGTCTTTCCATCATTTGGTGTGAAAATGAATCCCAGATGTTGGAGGGTAACCTCCTAAATATACCAAAATGTACTACCCAAAACAGAAGAATATGAAAACAGAATAAATGTGATTCCAACCAGTCAACAAGCAGTCTTCTGCCTCTCCAGTGGTCCACAAAACTGCCCTTTATAAAGTCCTGACAGGACCTCCTGAGCTGAGTACCTGGGGAGGCAGGAACAGAACAAATCCCAAGTTGTCTTTACTTCTTCTTCACTCTTAGATAGGAAGACAGACATGAGAATTCAGCCTAGTGTGAATAACTTTATCCATTCTTGATATTTCCCATCATCTACAAAAGCGGTTTCTTTTGCTGGTTGTTGTTTTGTATAATTTTCCAAACAATACCCTTTAGCAACAAGACCTCCCTTTTTTTAATGCATTTCCAGAGGGACTTGAGTCCAGATCACACACACACAAGGCAAGTTTCCAGCATTCTTATTACTCCACTGGAAGAAATAACCAGAGCCAGCATCTCTGAACCATTTCCCAAACCGTTCTGTTCTTCTGACTTCAGTGTCAGCAATGCACTGTTTCTAATCCATTACAGGAATTTATCACAGTACGTGTCAATTTGTTTCTCTTCTTTCCTCTTCGCACTTTAAAATGACATCAGGAAAGAAACTTTACAGCGGGACTGCTTCAATCCAAGTTTTAGCGACAGAGCACTTTACTTAACTGCATCCTAACCGTGCACATTAAGTTTTAAGGGCATATACTAAACAGATCAGGCTTTACTGTAGTCTAGAATTTCCTTTGTTTCCTTTTTGGTGGTGATCTTTATTGCAAACAGTTCGCAATACTAGCAAACAAGCATCCAGGTTTCCTTTTCTTTTTTACTTTTCTTTTTTTTTTTTTTTTTTTGGCAGCATCTTGTCCTAAATAGATAGTTCAAAGCATTGTAGTGGGGAACATCCATGCTGTAATACAATGGGATGATCCCATTTGGCAAGGGTCCTAATCTGATACAGGAGAGACAAGTCTATTACTGAAGAAATCTAAAACGTATACCTGTATGCTTGTTGGATCAAATGCTTCTCTGACAAGTTACTACCCTTTACTTGCTGGAGTAAGGATTGAAAAAAGATCTCTGTGCTAAGTATATTTTCTCTGCCTGCATAGTCAGTAGTTAAAAATCACAATAATGAAAGAAAACACTGGGGAAAACTGCGTCATTGCAAGTTTCTGAAGGGCCCAATCCTACATCACTTATTTTTATGAGTCATTGTGTGAACTGAAGCTGAAAGGATAAATCAAGTGTGTGAGGATTAGTGCATGAGTAAAGATTTCAGGATCAGGACCCTAACTCTCAGCCTCATAAATTTCCTACTGGAGAGGATTCAATGTTATTCATTCAGCTTTTAAAGAGGGAGTGGGGAGGCAGTTGTGTCCTTTTTCTTTTTAATTAGATTTCATTTATTTAGATTGTTATGGAGATGGTCAACCACAATAGGAAACCAAAAGCACAGAGTAGGACAATTCCTCGAAGCCTGTTACAATCAGCATGGGATCACGTTAAGTGCTGGACACTTCATTTTCATGACATGATCTTTGATTTCCTTGGAGACGAAATAAAAATGGACATGACTGAAGTTTATGAAGGGAGACATCTCAGTTCAAATGGGAACATTAAGACATCCCCAAACCAATAGCCAAAAAGGGCCAAAGAATGACGAAGAGAAAGAGATTCAGATTCAAATGCATTCCCCAGAGTAATTACTGGAGAAACTGGGGGGTAGGAGGCAGAATGGGGGGTGGCCATTGAATGGGATGAAAACCAGGAGCATTACAAAAAGAAAAGGAAAAAAGGGGGGCTATGGGTAAGCAGGATGGAGAGAGAGAGCATGAGTGGCAGATGTCACTGATTTCATTCCATCGCCTTAACTTGCTGTTTGAAAAAACTCCTCATGTGTGACCTGAAAAGAGAGAGAAACAAAATGAAAACAGGCATCAACAAAGCACTCGCTGTACGATTTCAAAAAAATGTAAATTAATGACTGGCAGTAAGAATCTCCAAAGGAAACAACATCCCACTTTAAGCATTACCATCAACAAAAGCTCAACAGCATATGGTAATGTTAACTTTAATATGAAAAGATAATAACAATCTTTAAAAAGTGACTTGAGAAAAAACCTTGCTAGGTGCTCATCCTTTTCAACTTGCCTAAAAAGAAAAGATGTTGTTGGAAGGTTTTGTGGTTTTGTTTTTTTTTTCCTTCCCCTAAACTGTTCCCATTGTGTAGTTAAATGAGGTTGAGATTGGTACAAATTTTAAATAAAAGTGCCTAGGATCTCCGGCTAACAAGGCATAAAACCAGATTTGTAACGGATAATTACATCTAAACTTATTTAAATGTAGGCCTATTGATTCAAGTAAGTTCTTTAGAGCAGATTCAAGGTAACATTTCCTCCCCCACCCTTCTTCTAAAAGTGTTGTTGTTGTATGGTTGAAAAATGAGCATCCTCTCATGGCCCACGTGAGCCTCATCCTGTGCATTTCCAGCTGCTGACTGCACTCTTGCTCAGCACCCTTCCTCAAAGCCTCGCCCCCAAATCCAGAGCCAACTATCTGACCACACGTTAGTGATTGCATCTGTGATAAGTTAAGTGCACATGCATGTTGCATGCTAAAATGTTCTTTTCTTGTGCCATTACTTATGGATTTATGCAAATTTCTGCCTTTCCAGGCACAACCGTCGCCTTTTGTCTTTGAAAATCTCTCCCCTGCCCCGTGCTGTAATCAAACAGAAGGAAATAACTTTTTTCAGGCCACCCTATGAAGGCCTGAGGATGCTGTTTACTCACATGAAAGGCCTAACTTCAGTTCGGACTTCTTATATGAGAAAGGGTTATTGTAATGACTGTGGCACCCAGAAGCAAACGCAGCTTTGAATATTACTTATGACCCCCAATGAGTATCAGTTTCTTAACGTGCCTACAATGGGCCAAAGTGACTAATTTTAGAAAGGTGGATATTTAAACCAACAGCACCTCCATGCAAATGTGCATTACACTGCTGTTTTAACCCGTGATCCCACAGTGAGGGCTTGGAGATATCATTTTGCAATAAAGAGGTATTTCGCGGTCAATTGGCTTTATCCAAAAATAATAGGAAAAGAAGCTTGCAGGGGGAAAACCAACCTAGTTTGGCACAAAATGCTAGCACTACTGGATCTGAGTAGAGAAGAGTTTAAAAGACTCTTGTGCGCTTAGCCGTACGCTGAAAGAATGACACACAAACAACAGCCACCACATGAATGCATCCATTATATCCTTTATTGAAGATCACAACAATAGTAGCACTTCATTGAAGAAAAGATGATTCCTCTATTATAGACAGGCCCCTCAGATCGCCTAGCTCAGTGTACAACTGCAAGATGTACAGTTCTCTCTGCATTTTCATGTCATTGCCAAAACACACAAAGTAGATTCTCAAATGCCTGGGGCTAAATTACAGCCCCTACGAACCACGCTGGAAGTTTGAGAGCCCAGAAAAAGTTCTGAAGGTTTTCTCTCTCTCTCTTCATGAGAGAAGCCAAAGCTCGTGGGTACAGTGTTTGTCATGTGAAACAAGGCTATTTTATATCATTTGGGGTTGTTTTATTAATGGTACTGAAAAATTGTTCACTTCGTTTCACTTTTTGTCTCCTTTTGAATGTAGCAGGATGAAGGTAGAGTGTTTTTAACACATCCAAGATAAGAAAAGAATAGACCCTTTTGTCTCTAGAGCTGTATGCCATCACTATTAAAAATCTTTCATCTCTTCTCAGACAACAAGCAGAGCGCATGACAAAAAATAGGAGAGTCAACAGTAAAAAGTGTGTGGCAGGGGGTGGAGGCTGACAGGTAGATAGGGCCACCTTTTCACTTCAAGTTTCATCCTAGAAGAGTTGGTCAGGGCAAAATTTGTTCCTCTCAGGTGGTTCTTCTCATGTTTTGTATGGGACAAATGTCAGAAGCCCGTTTGCAAAAGAGTCACCCATGAGCAGGTGAGGAGAGCTGTCCTGCAGGATGAGGGGTTGAGTCAGCCGATGGAGGGATCTTGCATTGCATCATCGGTGTCCTAAAAAACTGGAGCTCCTGGGGCCCGGCATGGGGCGAAGGAGAGCCAAGGAGGGACATTGTGAGCCAAGAAGGGACATTGTGAGCCAAGGAGGGACATCACAACAGGTGCTGTGGTTGGTGACTGCAGAGGAATGCTCCAGGACTGCCATGCCAGCAAAACGGCCTGGCCACATGCTTGTCACTGAATACTCACCCAGTTTGTGTCCCCTGACACCTGACGCGTGCCATCAATCACCATTTGCGGGTGAGCAGGAGATGGCACCGAGCGTCAGGCTGAGCCCAACCTGACATTTCAGCATGCCCACCACCTCTACCCATGCCGGCGCAGCTCCGAGAGGAGCGCTCTGCACAACGGGATGAAAAGAGCTCCTTTCCAAGCCAAGCAAAGGTCCTTGTGAATCAAGGTTAAGTTCAGCAGATCATCCAAAGCCAACTTATAAATGGATGTTTAATACATTTCCCTTTGACATTCTTGAAGTAAATGTTTGGATTTTTCATTTTGAAAGAACATTTAATTTGGAAATTGAATTAAATTTCCCTTTTGAGGGGATGAAAAACAACAATAACAGCCGAAACAGAATTAATTTTTTTTTTTCCAACCTGAAATGAATTCCTCTTATGGTTTGATTTTTCTGATTAATTTTGGGGCTACAGGAAGGATAAATGTTTCTTTCAGGCTAGCCTGAAACAATGTTGTTCAAGTCAGCCAGTGATTCAAAAAAAGAGGAGCAAATGCACCCAGCCGCTGTGTGCAGAGCTCTGCTTAGAAGCCCTTTTCAGTGTGTCACCTGGTGCCATCAGTGCTATTTCTCTTCAAAGATTTGTCACTCATTCAGTGATTAGAAATTCAGTGGCATCACCTGTAGGTTTCAGGGATATTTGTTTGTCAAGGTGGACTGCACTGCTATTTTACACAAACCTAGAAATACCTACAGGATATAATATAGATATTCTACCAGGACTTATAAAGATCAATTTATAGACCTCCTGCCCACAACAGTAAAAAAATAAATCAGCAAAGTATCATTTTTGGCAAAAGAAGGCAGAGCTGAGGAGGTAAATGGTAAGTAGAAAAGCTTGTAAAGTCTTGGAGGTCCCTTCAGCAACTGTGATTTATCTTTTGACCTTTTCTGTTTGTTTATCGTCACATTTTGCCAAAAAATAGTGGTTGCTGTTTCTAATTTTTTTCTTAAATAACCTTGTTCCTCTCAGATTTCCCCGAGATGGCAGCACTAAACTCAACACAGCTATTGAAAAATACACTGCGGCCTTGAAAATATGTCTGATCAAGAGTAGCAAGGTTTCTGCTTCTTTCCTACAGATGCTTTGGTCAAAAACTGGTATCAGCTGCATGTTTGCTTACTTTCTAAATTGGGGGTGACATGCAAAAAATCTGCTTGGAAAACTGCTGGCCTTTTAAGAAGACAGTGCGCTGTTCAGTTCAATGGGGTGAGACTGGTTGTAAAGGTTGATCAACAGAGCTGGTACAAAACAGATTTTTCAGCTCATTGAACATTTTGAACTTTTGTTCTAGTTCTTCCTGTTGGGCATCAGAAAAATGATACTTTTAATTGACCAATTAGTCAAAAAGTACTATTCTCGAACTGTTTAAAGCTGCTTGAACTGGACAAAACTTACATTTTTTATTAGGTGATTTGAGTATATAATTAAAAATGAGAATAATTTTAGACTTAAAAAAAACAACAAGAACAAAAGAAACCAGCAGAGCCTTGGAAGATGTAGGTATCACCCCAAAATGCATTTTTCATTTAAATTTTTTGCCATGAAGAATTTAGACCAAAAGCTGAGCAGAATTTCAGGGAGGAATGTGAACAGTAAGAAACTGTTAGCCCTAAAAGTTACATTTTTCTCAGCAGGATCGGTTGCTATTCTAAACAGTGTTTAGTCATCAAATCAGTTTGAGGAAAGTATTCATGATGCTGCCAAATAACTAATGCAGATTCAATGTGTGTATCTTCTGTGACAAGTTAATAAGCGTGTTTATTGTTCAGTTTTTAAACCAACTGTTAGGCCTGGCATCTTTAAAAACTAGTGTTTATATCCAAGCTGCTTTAAAATTATATGAAGTCAAAGTCAAATCACCAAGCCCCAAATGACTTAACTGATTTGGTTCCAAAATTCAAACTGGTTTCTGAGACAGAAGCATGGCAAAGTACTAGCGAGGAGCTTTCTGAACACGAAGGATTTTGACATCTTGCAGTTGATATCATTGAACTCTTGGATTACCAGCTCCAAGCCCAAAGCTTACCCTAATTCAACCTCAGAAATGAATCTTAAGACCAACTGGGTCCTCAGTGTGAGGCAAAAGTGGAGAAAGGTCTCACCGCATCAGCCCTACTTACACTTGGTTGTCCATAAACTGCTGGTTGATGACCATCCCTATAAAATGTCAGGCTGGGTTCAGAGCCTGAGGAGCCGGCATGGCCAACTGGGACCTGTCTGGGAGCGTGGACCTTGGAAAACCTCAGGTTTGATGCATTTCTTACCCCTGTATCAGGGACCATGAGGGACCCGATTATTTCTCCATGTGCTGGCAATCAGTGTGATGTGTGGGGTCTTATTATTCTTGGTATCTTCTATATAAGAACAGAGGAATCAAGAGGGCATATACCCAGCTAAAGCAATTTTTTCTTCATTTAAAAAAGAAATTTCTAATTTCCTTTACAGATTTGACCCCTTTACTAGTGGGTCCCAAGAGTGAGTCCTGCTCAGTGGGTCAGTGGAGGGGAAACGTGGCCCCACAGTCAGAACGCCAGGCTGCAGCCGCAGGGACCTGTGCCCCGCTGCCATCCTCGCTATCGCTACCGTGGGTGACTCTGGGCACCTCCCTTGGTTCTTTTTGTCCCCCTTCCATAAGAGGGGATGCCAATGATAAACCCTGTCTCCTCCGTTTCATTTTATTCCCGTCCCATTCGTCTGCGGGCAGGAGCGCGGTGTCCCGCAGCCGTCAGCAGGACAGGGAGGTCACGGGGAGCCTGTCCTGGGAGAGGGGGACCTGCCTGCGGATGCAGAGCCGAGCTGACGTGGGACTGTCTGCTGGGCCCTGTGAAATGCCTCTCCAAAATGTCTTCTTCAAAATATTCTGGAAAAAGAACATGCCAGATCATTTTTACTTAACAGAAGAGACAAAAAAAAAAAAAAAAAAAAAGAAAAAGAAAAAGGCTTTATGACTCAGTGCTGCATCTAGGAAAAAAGTGTTAACCCTCTTACCTCCCCCGCCTCCCCTGCAGCGCACGGTTTCTGAGTCACAGTGACCCTCCCAATTACTGCAGGACTATCCCCTTCAGGAAGCATCAGTCAGAGCTTTGGCACTGCGTAGTGCCCCTCTTACATTACCTGATACTTTGTTGGATGAAACCCGATTATTTCTCTCTGCCTCTTCCTCCAAGCTGGCTACTGTTGGTGCAATAGCTTCTGCAGCTCCTGCCATCTGGAACAGACTTCCCACCCTGCTGATTTTGGCCTCTGCTTCATTTCAATTCTGAGATGAAACAATATTCTCCTCCCTTGTCTATGACTCTTCATTTCTCTCTAGCCTTGCTATTATGTATTATTTATCCTAGTAACTGCTTGACAGTGGTCACTTGTTAGTATGGGCTAAAGAAAAGACAGCAAAATGTTTCCAGTCACAAGCTGGTATTATTTTTTTTACTAATATGGTGGCTTTCCCTAAGCAGTCTCCTTTTTTTGGCTGAAAATATTATTGTATGATGTCTCCTGAAGTATGATTAACATTAGTTTGAATTCTTGAGAAAGCTTAATCAAAGTCGCTTTCAACCATTTTAATTATGTATGCATGAAAAAATATACACATTTCTGCTGTGGAAAAAATATTGTCACACATCCTCATCCCACTATATGCTCACACACACATCAGATGGCTCAGATGTTGGTAAAGCTGGAAAACGGGATATCAGATTAGCAGAGAGGAACTTTTATGGACTAATTGGACATATAGATCAGGGAGGGAAATAACACTGTCTCTCTCATAAAGGAGGAAGGATTATTTTGGTTTTTAGCTTTTTCTCATATCACAAATCTGAGAGATAAAACATGCCCAATATGCAAGCAAAGCTAAGTTAGCACTAACGAGAAAGCAAAACCCCAAGTATTTTGGAAAGGGTTTAAACCCTCATTCTTCCAGGCACAAAGGAGGCTTCAGCACTGGGCTCAGGGCGACATTTCGTGAAAGGTCTACTGCAGAGCCTTTAATAACATCCGCAGAAGTATGGGGTAACAGCCTCTGCTTGAGACACTCTTTTATCCTACTGTTTTCTTCTGCTCTTGCCATTCGTCTCCAGTCACTGAACGAAGACGGGGTCTTTGTTCCATCACAACAGCGTCTCTTGGATTTGAAGGAGTGGGCAATTAGTCTTTGTGAAGCCCATCAACAGCATTCTCCATTAGCCACATCGACCTGGCAATGTTCTGCTTTCTCTCCCCATTTAATAAGAATGTCAGGAAAACACATTTAAAACTGAGTCATCAGTGGCGCTCATTGCCACATGGTATCATCAAGGCCAAATATTTAATAGGATTAAAAAAATCCAAATTTGTACTTACTCGTTTATAAGGACACCAGCCAGTGACACTGGGCTGAGAAAAGGCAGAAGGCACAAAGGCCTTGGTAGCTGTAGAGCATCAACAGCTGTTGTGTTAGGACTTAGGAGCCTTAATTGTGGATGAAAACCCCTTTGTAAAAGGAGCGATGTGAACGTGGAAAAGACAACAGCAGTGACCTGAGATGGCAAGATGAGGAGTGATAATGCATGGGGACTGGCTGTCTCCAGCTGGCAGGTACCAGCAAGGGCCGAGCAGGAGCAAGCAAAGTTTGGGGAGGGCTTCTGGAGGAAAGGAGGACCTGTCCGGAAAGGGTGCGAGTGGCTCCAGGCAAGTGGGAATGATGGCAGCAGTAGAAGGGAGCACTGGGGATCACTGGCGGAGCAGAGGCGCTGGGAGGTGGCACAGAAAGCAGCATAAAGAGGCGAGTATGGGGAGGCTGAGCTGTGAAGAGCCCTGTGTTTGCAGACAAGAAGCCTGAAGGAGAGATTTGGTACTTCAGGGCTCCTCTTGGCCTGGAAAGCATGAGACCTTATTGAGTAATTGAGCTGGGAACCGCAGGGTACCACAGGAATGAACCACTGGACCCTGATAGCTTTGCTTGATTTTTTGTCTTCCATTTGCTGCTCCTCTGCGTTCCTCTCTTGTTTGACTGTGGTCGATTTGTGGGGTTTGTTTTTCTTTACTTCATTCCACCTTTTCTCTTTCCTTTTATGTCCTAAATTGTTATTCAGCTGTTTTGATTTAAATTATGTTTATGTACAGTTACTCACAGCTCTGACTGTTGCCTCCTCCCTCCTGTGACTGTCTCTGATGCTTGCACATTCGCTTTGGCTCCTTTACAGCAGATGCCTGGAGCAGTAAATGAAAGCAGCTCTTTTATCAGTGAGCCCTTTCACCTCCAATTTTTTTATTTCTTATTAAGGCTCCAACCAGTCCTAGTTTTCTCTTCAAACGTAGTACACACAACTCAAAACAACAACAACAACAACCACCGCCGCCACCAGAAACTCAGCTAAACTGCAACATTATCGACTCTTCTAAACCCTCCCTCATCCCCCTCCCTCGTTTTTCAGCAGTGCGGTGTTACTCATACAGGGTGTTACACGGACCCCACTGTGGCACTCTGAACACCACATGTGGCCAATCTAATTTAGCCTATGGCTAAACAAATCCCCAATCGTGGAATAAACCTGCTTATGTTATTAACAAATGCTGTGAGAAAATGTTTAACGCGGCTTTGCAAAATAGAAGTTGAAAAAAAAGGCTCATAATTTCTTCTAGGGCACAGAAATGTCATTGTGGTCAGCAATTCACCGAAATGTGAATATTCAAATATGTATATAATTCAGTGTTTAAAAAAACTGAGGGGAGGGGTATTTTCTTTTACAGGAGATTGCAATCATCAACATTGAAAATCTGGAGACTCCTTGAAGATTTTCCAAGAAAAGTGGACAGAAGCAGTTCAGTTTTGAAATTAAAGCCTCTGTGCTTCCCAAGGGGTTTGTGGGTTTTTCATAAAATGAGATGTTTTTCATAATTTTGAAAAGAGATGCATCCCTCCATAAATCCCATCCGCAAGACTGCCCTTCTACAGACGAACTCCGTTTACCAGTGTTTGAAAGGAAGATGAAAAATGCCATCGGTGTTAAATATATTGCTAATTCACTGAAAGATATTTTTTTATCTGGACATTATGCCACATAACCAAGGAACAAACAAAATAAAAATGAAGCAAGAAAACCCACATTAGCAGTAAAATTTCCAGCAAAAACATGTCTAAAAGAAAAATATAACCAGCTTTGCAGCAAAGTATACTAAAAAACCAATGGAGTATTTGATTCAGGATCTGAACTCGTAAGTGGTTACTCGTGTGAGTTGTCTTTCTTGTCCTTTCAAACCACTGAAGGGAAAAATCCCTTGTGAGCCTATAACCAGCCTCACTGAAGTTCTTCTTAGTCCTTCAAAGACCTTTGTTTCACCTTGCATGGAGATAGTTTTATCCTGTATTTGGAGTGAGCTCTAACAGGTGTAGAGGTACAAGAACTGGATCCAGAGGCTCAAGCTTGCAATAGCAAGAAAAAAGAGCATCGCATCATGGTACGCTTGGAACGCTATCAAGACGTAAGTAATAAAGAAAAGACATTTTCAAGGAAGCATAATAATAGAGTAAATACAGCCAGTTAGCATGGATGAATTTCAAAGAGGGAAGAAAGGAAACATCATGTAAAGAACTGCATAACAATGGATCTGAAAGATATCCAAGTAAGAAGAAAATAGCAGTCCTGTCCCAAACATTAGAAGGCTTCTGCCTGTCATTACGGAAGATTATGCTATTATTCAATTACATAATGGATACTTATATAATTCATCCAATTCTAAACAGATTCTTTAAAAATCCATTTTATCCCACAAACAAGAACATAATTTTTAGCAAAGAACCACTTAAATCTTTCTTCCTTGTATCTCTGCCTGTACAGCTTATGTTTTTCATTCACCTGACTAGATGGCTTTCTGCATCCTTTCTGATCAGCACCAGAGGAGTGACCTTTTCCCCTTTATCTTCTTCTCAGTCCCAGGAGTAAGAATGAAGACTTCCCTCATGAGAAGACGCCTGTCTATCCAGGAAGCCAGAAGCAGTGCGTCCTCCAGAGCTCCACATCACAACTGACTAAGTTCTCCCTGAACACCAAATGTTTATGCAGCTAAGCATCAAGTATTGTGAATGATTCCTCCACTACAGAAATTGCACCGCACAAAGCAAGATACAGGTGACTTACAACCCTTTGCACCTGACCTGTCCAACTGCAGGGAGCCAGGTCAAGAGCATGGACAGCTTCTGGTGGTGGTTAGGACACAGGGCTGCGTTCATTTCTTCTTCTTGCAGCCTTCCTGAGTGACTATTTTTAGTTTCTTGCAGATTTAATTCAGCCACCCGTGGCCTAGCCCCTATTTTGTCTTGTCTCCTTAGATCAGAGCTGCTGGGAGACTTTCCACTGCGTGGTTCTGCTCAGCCTGGGATCCAGCTGTGCAGGGGATGCTGCTTCTCTGATGCTCCAGTCTGTGATCTGGGGAGGGAACGGTGCAATGGGGTGGGCACTACTGCACAAAGGAATTACAGATAAATTACTCCTGCAGAAAGGAGGAGACAGATGTAACTGAGTCATGGGCAATTCTCTAGTCTGCCCCGCCTGTGGTATAGGTATGCTCGAAAAGCAGGCTGTGAAATTACATCTGTATATAACATACCTGCCATTGCAACCTATACGTCGCTATCATTGCAATCTCTGAGAAAGAAAAAGGTAGTCAGGGCTCCTACCACCTTGTGCCCTGAGCCCTTCTGTCTGTCCCATGCCTTGGCATGGTCACTGTTTGTAAAACTATGGATTTGTTTTTCCCCCCAAGGAAGGATTTCCAGGTAAAACCGGTCCTTGTGCATTCCTGCTACAGGGAGCTGGTTTCTTGCCTAGCCTGTGTGCCTAAAGCACACCCTGTATTGATGTGGGACCTTTGTGCCTAAGAAGGAAATGCCAAATCAGATTGATTGCCCTCACGGTGGTTTAAGAATTAAAATGGCCTGAAGCACAGGTGGGATTCAGGGGTTAGATTTGCTTGGGGAGGCATGGTGGCTTTTGAAGTACAGAGAAACTGCAGGTCCTGGTGGAAGATACACTGAAGAGGAAGAGACCTGAGGGGGTCTCAGCTAAAAGCAGAGGAAAAGCAAGGAAATACTGTAGATACTAAGGGTGAGAAAAGAGGTTGTAGTGAGCATATTCATTCCCAGCCCCATAATAATGCATTGGTGTTCTAACAGTTAAGACATAAGTGCAGACAGTGACTTTGGAGCCCATCCTGCCGTAGCGAAATTCACATCAGGTGGTGGGTTTTCAAATGCAATAACCCCAGTGCAGAGAACCCAAGGGTTAATATGAAAATAATTTTAAGAATGGGTAATTTTAAAAGCCTGGAGATTGCTGCCTTGAATACCTTTCCTCAGGCCCAATTGCAGGGAGTGGTACAGGTTGGGAGCAATTAAAAGAAAGGAAATCTACTTTGAGTGCTCACCCACAGGGCCAACAAAAAAACCCCAAAAAACAACAAAAAAAAACTCACACCAAAAAAACAGTTGCCAAGTGGAAGTCGATGCTTAACTACATGTCAAGCAAAGCTGTACTGGGGAGCAGGGGGATGCTTCAAAGTGGCTGCTCATGACAAGGTCCTTCCTGTAGGCTTTGCACATGCCCAAGCATGCACACATGAATAAGACAGGAACCACTAGAAAAGACAGATGGAAAGCCCTCTGAAGATGGGAGGCAATCAAGAGAAAAGACGTTCACCCAGCCAAGCTGGCTCAAGTCTATTAACAAGGGAGAGCTGAAGGTTAAATGAGGGGGAAAACATAGCTTTATCAAGGTACAGATTTGTCATAAAGGCTGCATTATTCATTTCAAATATTTTAAAACATTAAAGACACCAAACTTGTACATAGGTGACAATAGGCCATCCACACAGATTAATCTGGGTGAAATACAGTGAGTATTTTGAGTAATCCTATTGCAGAAGCCACAGGACAAGATAAACTGTATTTATTGTGCCTTTGTTATTTTATGGCACACATCGCTCATTCAAAATCTTAAATATTGACTTGATCTTCTACCTAGCAAAGTAGAAAAAGCCCATTTTTTTCTTCTGCACTGAGAAACAGGTAACTTCCCAAGGTCATACAGGAAGTCTGTGGCATGGAGAAGAATTGCTTTTACCTCTCCTGAGTCACATGCCAGTGCTGCCCTTTCCCAGCTATTCTTCTTCTCTATCTGTGATCAATGTTTTCTCTTACAAGCTGTGGAAAGATAGGGGAAAAATGCAATAGTTATCTCCTCCACAGATGGGTGGTTCCATTCAATTTCACTGCTCTGAAATAAAAAAAAAGCTTATAGAATTTTGAGGAAAGATCAATTAAAAACAGAAGAAAAGATTGGATGCATTTATCGTACTGTTTTTTAAGAGATGACTGGCAGCCAGCATAGGACAAAGAGGATCCTTTTGAAAAGGATTCCTCTCACTCCTGTAAGTGTTTCTAAATGGTAATGGTCTCTAACTATACGTCAACTCTTTCCAACTTCATTCATCAAACAGAACCTCTAGAGAGACCATGTTGATCCCCATGGCTATAAAATTCCCTCAGTGCTGTAATGATCTGAAGGTACAAAAATTCCATGGAAATAAATGCCAATTAAATATCCATTAACAACGATGGAAAGATCACTGGGGCTATTAGAGGCAGCCCTAAGACACAGTAACCACACAGAAAAAAAATGTCTGGCTTCTTATTTATCTATTTTAATCACTGTAGTGCAAAGAAAAACCTTCCTAACATTTCAATAACTAGCGCTAATTTATTGCAACTGAACTTAGTAGCATTTTCATAAAGCTTAAGTACTTATTATTTGTATCATGGCAACAACTAGCAGTCTCAATCCAGATCATTCCCTTTTTCTCCGCATTATAAGAGAAGCTTCTGCTGCCCTTCCTCCAGAGCAAGAAACAATGGAAGATGGAAGACCCCAATTTTACCCAAGCAACACAAAGAGTTGAAGCAACTTGTCTCATTTTACTTGGAAGGCTGCAGCAAAGTCTGGAACTGAGCACGCTTTTAGAGAGTTCTAACTATAGGAGACTCCCCTTTCATAGTAGGACGTCTTTAAACTCATTGCTGGTAATAGGCTTGGTTCACAAGTGTGTAATGCTGGCTGATTTCTGTCACGTTCCGGAGATTTAACACAGAATTGAGTAAGCAGATTATTGTTGAAATGCCTACTCCCATGTTGCCATTCAAACACAACTTTGTTCTTTGAGCATTCAGACACATCTGATCCCAAATCCAGCTCTGCATCATGCTCCCACTGAAAATATGACAAGGAGACGGTCCTCAACCTCGCTGGCAGCCAAGCACCATTCAAGGTGCGGAGCACAGGACAGGGCCCACATGGGTTTGACCTATTTATTTACTGATATTGCAAAGGCAGTTTCCTCCTGCACCTTAAACCTTTCTGCCATATATAAGTAGAACGAATCCTTGCCACCCTGTGACAACTTACACCAAGCAAAAATCTGGTCTTTGCAACTTCTTCAAAACCTCACTTCAATTACAGCTGCAGATCCACAAAAGTCCAAGACCTGAATATTCCTGATATTGAAATAGACTGTGCCATCCTAACGGCACCATCACCTAACAAGCGATGTGATCTGTGTGATACACTCTAGTCCAGGTTTTGATCTCGACACAGCACACAGGGAGCATCGTTGGAAGTGACATGTGATATCTTCCTGAATTCAGGCTCAGGGAAATTGCCAGTACTTATCTCGCTTGACCAGAGTGCAGCCTTCAAAGCAGTAATCATGAAATCTTATTACTGTACAAAGATTGGAATTATACACTGGTATCTGTGGTTCACACTTTTTGATTGGTTTAGGCCTTCCTTGACTGGGAGATACTAGTTTCTGTCAGTAGGAAACTATTCCTCGGCGCTGTCTTCCTTCTGCCAAGCACCTACCTGCTCCAAAGGGACGTGCGTTACACATGGCTTTGACAAAGTTTGTCCGAACAAGCAGAAGCACAATTTATTTGATTTTCCTCAAATCTGAAAGGCCACCTACACTCTCTTATCCAAGTGACATGAATTCAAAGTATAAAATGAATGCTTCGCAAGCAAGCTCTGTTAAAAATCAGAAACCACTAGCTCTGCATTTTCATCCACTGCCTTAAAACATTTACTCCCACTGCAAATAATTGACTAATCAAATTAAAACTTCTCGGGAAAGCAAGTGGTTCTGACCTGGCCCATGTACTTTCTACTTCACACTAATAAATCAATATTTTTCTACTGCCCTTTGCCTTTCCTCCTGTAGGTTACCAGTAGTCTCATGGCCCAGTTGCTGTTGCCTTTGTCAGCTGGATTCTGGCTTTTCCTTTCTTTTTGCTGGCACCTGTTTTAAAGCTTGCAAGTAGCTCCAGAACACACTGTCCATCAACTGCCTTCAACAGCGACTTCTCTTTGCAGTGCATCATGTTGTATTCCCTGGTGCAGGTTTCTGCCTTAATGTTCACATCTGGTGGGCTTCATGGATCGGTTTTGAAAGCAATAAATCGTTATGTTTCCCACCTAGCCACCACCAGCATATTTCTGCAGACCATCATGTGCCCTACATTTGATTAAATAAGAAACCCTCAGACTTCATTCATAGCTGTGTAATAGGCCTGTAGAAACTACAGCAATCAGCTCCAAGAAACAAGGTCTTAAGAAACTGTGCCACATATTTCTAGCGTCTTTCAATACATTTTGTCAGTTGGAAACGAGGACAAGCTAAGATTACATGACCAATATGTTTCCTCACAGATACCTCAGCAACATCATGGGGCAAAGGCTCCTTCTCAAGCACCAGTTTAGAAAGTCAGCTTTGATCAAACTCTGATTATTGAAAAAAAACAAATCCAGGAGCTGGCCACAAGTCCCTGGCTTTTAATTCCTACTGAGAATATTCAGTATCTTGCACGGATCTGATTTTTTGCTGTTTTTTTTTTTTAGTAAGTCTGATCAACTGGATTTAAGACTTTCTACAGCAAGGACTTTTAATGAAATCTGTGAGAACCAAGATACAACGCTGCTGGTACAGTTGGTATAACCAATAGCTAAATTTTGCTGAGTTTCTCACTGCAAACCCCTGATTTTGGTAGGTTTTAGATTCCCCAAAATGTAGTTGTTTTGAGTGGATTATATTCAACAAATGCCCACCTTGTGCTGATGTTTCTTGTGTGAAGATTCAACCAAAATGACCTAGCTTAGGGGGAGATAGATACATTGTTTTTCCCTTTGTAGTAAATGGATTCCTCCAGGAAGCTGAGCTAGGTCCTTCCTGGGAACAGATACAGTCAGGTGGGGTTTATAACCCTGTGCTTTTTCTTACTGGTGAAAGCTGTGTAAGTTTACTTTTTTTCACTGCAGATGGAAACCCACCCAAATTTGACTGTGTTGTGGGTCTTAGAAAAGTTACAGCTTGCGCAAGTTTACGTGGAGACTCGTTAGATGAGTTTGATTCTCAACAACTCCACCACACCACGGGGTTTCCTCCTCACCTTAGTCCTCCCATCCTGACCAGGTCATAGGGATACTGTCCTACAGAATAAAGAAGCATCTCCCCACCTGAGCTCTGTGGCCACATTTTCCCTGCCCAAGGAAATGGTGAGAATTGGAATTAATGTGGAGTACTGGAAAATCAAAGAGCAGGAGGGGATCTGCAGTGCTGGGCTGGAGCAGAGGAAAGGCTGGTAGGGAGTTCTGGGAGGCTGGATGGGGAAGGGCAGGTACAGAAAAGCAGGTTACAAATTCAAAGGACTGCAAAAAGAAGAGGAAAGGAGGGTAACTGGGTATTTGGGAGGCCATAGGCAATAGGAGTCCTTAGCGTCTGTAATCCGTACTGCCAGAAAGTAGCAATAAAAACACACAGAAAAAACAGCTCAGCTAAATTAATATTAAATCCAGGAGAGGTCCTTGGGTCAAATCCTTTCTTGTGTACTTCAAGCCCTGTCCAGTACCTGAAGAGACGTGGGACCGTGGGAACGTACTCCAGCACTGCCAACACATTGAGCCAAGAAGCGCTTTAGCCAGCACCATTGTGCGTTGATTTAACAGGGAAAGCAAGGGGAACAGGGTAAGTCTGACATCCCCATCCTACATCTCCCGCTCACAGCACCCACCGCTGCAAACCTCTTCTCTGGAGGCACTCACAGAAGGCTGAGCACAGCTCATTGCAGCAGTTGTAGCTGCGATGCCACCTCCCACCGTAATCTGCAGCCACAGTAAGAGCCTGGCCAAGACCTGGGATACCCTCACTGGGTTTCCTCTTCACCCTGCAGCATAATGAATGCACGTTCCCCGTGTAGTAGGGTAGTGCTCCAACCCCAGCCACGTAGCAGGGATTCACCGCTCACGGGGGCAGAAGGAAAATACCAGAGGGGACAGGATTGCAGTCTACAGGTTTGGAAGCTCGGTGAGCCGTGGGAGCCCTTGGCTGGATTCCAAGACTGTTTATGTTCTTTGCACGAAACAGTCATTGAGCAAATTTCTTCAGTTCCTCGGCCTCATTCGATGAATAGCGAGTTATACAGTATTTCATTGCAACGCATAACTCCATTATTACTAAGAAGCATGAGGTGAAATTATAGATATTCCTTGACTCCCATCCTATTACTAGTATGAGACAAAATGATACATGTGCTGATAAAAGGATTTGAAATAATGGTCTGTGTGTCAGAAGTGCCAGTACAGTCAGAATTATTTTTAAAAGATTATATTAAAACATAAATTAAAAGGCTATCCAGAAAGAAAAGTAGATGACTTCCAATAGGGTATAACATCTATCAAGGTTTAGCATATACTGTGTAGTTACCCTTAATGGGCTCAGTCTTTCTCATAGATTATTCACATATTCTGTGGGAAGTCCAGCTGGATCCTCTTTCTATCCCCTGTAAACCATGGTTGATAATATCTTTCCATTATATTCCTAAGGTGTAGCTATTTCATTTTTACCCAAGGGATCCCAGAGCTATTGTGTAGTCCCTAGAAAGCTTTAAAACAATTTGTCTGTGTAGCAATTCTTCTTTATTCCTCCCCGTTGCACAAAATCTCACATTTTCTTAATTTGATCGTATGAAATGTTTGGGCTTGACTACTGAAAGAAATCACAATCTTTTAAAGGGGGGAAAAAAAAAAAAAGAAATGTCTTGAGAGGTTACATGTTGTCTGTGTAATGCTTGGACAAACAGTGCTCAGACAATCCATTGCTTGATTAGATACTAATTCCCTGTGGTTTATCTTAAAGGTACATAGTTCAGCCTTTTAGCAAGTTCAGTCTTAAAAGCAGCACATATGCCTGGACAAGCCAATAGAAAAAAGTAACAATGCTAACAGAATGAAAATATTCAGTTTTCCTACAGAGGATTTTGCCTCATAAAGACTTTTAATTTTTCTTTTTTTTTTTCTAGTGGGATTTCCACAAATTACACAAATAGAGAGAACATCTCCTGGGAGAACAGTATTCCAAATGACTGTTAACTGCCTAAAAATTGCCTGCAAGTGTATTTTTGGCTTTGTTATGCCTGATAATGACTCATTGCTGAATTATCCATTTCTTTATTGGATATGAGGACAAATTAACAAAGCAAATGGAAGTGCTCTAGCCTGAAATGCCTCTTATCTTAGGCCTGATCAATTGGTTCATTGAGGTTATTTCCTCCTCAAACTGACTTCCCAGAAAAACTCTTTGCTTCACCACGGGAAACTGATTTCTTCATTCACATGCTATTACTCCTGAAGCTAATGGAGATATTTTTAAAATAGCATTATCTAGACCACATTTGGCCCTGCCAGCCCAACCTGGGGTGACTGACAGGAGGTGTATCAGCATGATGGGAGCAGATCAAAGCGCTCACAAACCCATGATTCTCCACATGGTTGGTTGCCTCTAAATTAGACAGAGCTGCTTGGGCGGGATGTAGCCAAAGCTATGAGGTGCTCCTTCTGAAACTTTCTAATCCGTGAATCTTATCTGCTTTTTAGGACTTACCTCAAGTGACAAAAGTCTCCCACCACTGTTAATGCTGGCAGACCTTCCCCAGCGATGGCAGCCACGGGCCCTAGCCATGAAGGCTCTGCCTGGCTCCCCCATTTCTTCATGGTGTGGGGACCCTGCTGCCCTGCCTCTGTTGTGTGATGCTGGTGGCACTGGTCACCAGGTGGTCCTGGCAGGGACATGGTGGCACGACTTGCTGCACTCGCGTAGGAGCCAGCTCAGGCTCCCGTTCCCAGCTGAGGCTTTCGCTTGCTGAGTGGGGGCTTTTGCACCCTGGGGCCGCAGAGCCACCAGGGATGGGGCTGACTGTCAGGTCCGAGGTCCGGAAGGTTCCTGTCCCACATGGCAGATTTGAATGCTGTTGTGTGAGTTTTTCCCTTGTCACATCTGGATCCCAGAGGAGCTGCCTGGGAGCGCTTTAATTACAGGGCTTGCAGCATCAACAGGCTCCAGTGCAGCCAGTGGCTAGGAAAGTGTCTGACCGAGATGGCTGCAAGCCGAAAGGCTGAATCCTGGCATGCCGACGGGGCTTGGCGCTGCATCTTCTGTAGCTGATCTAATTCCCTTTAGCTTCTCCCGGAGAAGAGCTGATGCTTGCACTTCTGCCTTACAGGGTTTCTCGGTAAATCTAAAGACACAGGAAATCTTTACAGCCACCTTCAACTTTAAAGTCTAGCACAGTCTATGATTGCTCACTAAAAAACAGTCTTGAAGAAGTCTTACTACGTAGTTTAAGCTAATAACTTTCACTGCAACAGATATTAGTTGTAAATTAATTTATTATTATATTTAGCCATATTCTGGTACCCATGTCTCCATGCGTTTGTGTCTGTAACAAATAAGAAGGGAGAAAGAAATAAAGAAAATTGAAGCCCCCAATTTTTTCCTTATAAAGCAGTGAAATAGGGCATGAACCTCTATAAATAATCCTTTAATACAAAGAACAAAAACTCCATTATCCTCCTCTTATATCTGTAGAGAATATGTTTTGACTGGGAAGAGTCTGTTTTGACTGAAAAACAACAAAAAAATGCAACCCAGAGCAGGAATACCTCCTATGAGAAGCAGGAACTGAAGTAGCTTTTAATACAGTGCAATCAAAAGCTGAAATCACAACTTCAACTTGAGTAACCCCAATTTAAGAAAATCCCAAATCTGAATCTTCTTCAAAACTGGACTTTCTAACAAGGGACAACAGGACATCCCCATCTAACGCTCCTGGCTTTCAAAACTTCTACCCCATCAGACAGGTCTGAGTGTTGTGTTGAATGCGTTAGTGGGATAGTGCTGGTTCAGAACAATGAAACATCTTTGATTAATAAAATTCACACTTGTGCTGAGGGCCGACATTGGACCTGCTCACCACTTAATTCCGATCTAAGCCTCAAGCTTAAGTGAAACCTATTCGCCTTGTTCTGACTTTCTGCACAGGGGTGAATTTCATTCTGTGTGAGATCTGTCTGTGCAACATAACCCAAGAAGTAAAGAGGAATGAGAAATATCTCCCTCCATTCCCGCAACATGTCCCTGATTTCCTCTTAAAATATCTCTGATAATTGCTTTCAAATGCTGGCATGTACACGCTCTTTGGAGGAGGCACTCATTCAAAGAAAATGTGCAAATCTCCAGGGCTGATTTTGGTTTTCAGAGGATGGAGTTCCCTAAAACAAACCCTTAAAAAAAAAAAAAGGTGCTATTTCTCTAATGAACGCATCTGAAGAACAAGACACATCTTTTTTTTTCAGTCTGACAGAATTAAACGTCAATCCTGAGGAACATTTGCATGTAATTACATCGCTCATCTAGCTTTTCCTGATCGAGTGATATGGCATGCAAACCAAGCACCAATGTACAATAAAACAGATTAAATCCTTATTGCCAAGATCAGCTTCAACTGCTTTTCGGGTTTCTTGATGAAAATGCACTTTCAAGTCAGCTGATGGCTACATATTATTGCCCCGCTAAAAAGTGTTTCAAGGGCTAAGCACTCTAAACTCCAGCTATTGCAATAATTTATTCCTTTTGTTGATCTAAAGATGCAGAAGCCCTCATTTTCTCATCATAACCGACTTAACGAAAATCTCTGGCGAGAAATTGATTTTTTTCAACCTGCCAAGTTCCTGTAGTACATTTAAAATTAAGCAATCTTTAATTTATTCTTAACATTTAATCCCAATAAAACACTCAAACAGCAGCTTCTGTTGGCATTCGGAATGCAGCTGTTTAATAAAATAACAGCAGCTGTTCCAGTTTGTGGATGGATGCATTTCTCTTTGTCTCTTTACACAATAGACTATACCCATGGTTAACTGGGTAACTTGGTTAACCCCAGAACTGACTTTACCATGATGTATTTTCTTTGGATTATGATACTCAAGCCTTCACAAACATAGATCTCTCACTGAAGTCACATTAGGCCAAAGCTTAAGAGATACTGAAGAAAAACATCCAGTCTGGTGTCGCCACTTATCAGCCTTAAATCAGCTTGTAAGGGAAACTTGTACACAGAAGCAAAGCCAACCCCGGTGAAATTCAGAGTTTTCATCTCTCATTTCCAAAGGACACCCTTCAGAAGATCCCACCTGGGAATGAACTATCAGCTAAGACATGTGGATCTGTTCCTGAAGCACAGTGTTTCGGTAAAGAAATCTACTGTTACCTGCAGAAATGTCATTTGACAAACCAGCCACACACAACGCCAGTGAATATTCTCCGATTCTCAGAGTATGTATTGATTTTTGACATGGCTCACCCACATACTAAGAAAGTTCACATTTTCCTGCTGTTCAAGTGTCCAATGCTGTCAGCAATGCTGCCAGCATCAACCCTGTTGCTCTCCGAAGAGCCTTTCACAACTGTAAAGCACGTTTTTGTTTTCTTCCATCGTAAGCTTTTTTGTTCACTGTTGCTCAAATAATGTTGATAATAATCCCTTCTAGGGAAAGAAGTTTACAAGCATAAAAATTACCTTTGTGTTTTGTAAGGCAACACAATCTCTAGCTCCCCATGGTCATTTGTCATAGGAAAATGAAAGTGTTTAATGGTATTGACCAATGCTACATCCTCAATCTTCTCTGAGAGCCCAGAACTTTTGGTCATGGGTTAGATACTAGCCAGCCATGCATGCCCCATCTATATAACACACAGCTCTTTAGTTCAAACTTTCCACTTATAAAAAACGTACATCATTCTGGCATTTTTCAAACAACTACTACTAATTATTGTACGTATGTAATACTTTTTCTGATTTAACCTCTCACATCTCATAGAAAAGCCATGTGAGGGGGGAAAATTGCATGTGGCGCCTCGTATCTCTTATTAACAGCTGCTCGACCTCACAGAGGTGAAAGCAAAGGTGAATCAAAATCCTATTCAGAACCCTTGGAAGACCTAGGCCTAAGGTGCACAGTCCTTTCAAAATGGTCAGATAAGAGTTTCTTTGGTCATGGCCAGACATGAAAGCGTTAAAGACAACATAAAGAAGACAGGTCTGCAAGATCTGAGTTTGAGCTGAAGAGGAAACCAGTGAGACGGCTGCCATCAGACTGACCTGTTGTGTCTCTTGGTTTCTTTGCAGTTCTCCATCTGTCTCTGTCCATCTGGTGACCCTTGCCTTCTACTTTGATTGCAAGCTCTTGGGGCTTTTGGAGCTTCTGGGGGTTTGGGACTTTTGGAGCCTGTATTGCACTTGGAACAAGTCCACATGTTCTAGTCATGAACAAGAGTCCCTCATGTGATGATAGTGATGATAGTGATGGACCAGAATTCCCATCCTTTGGGAAATCCTGGTGTTGTGATTATTTTCTCTTCTGGAACCAAAAGTAGATATTTCTCACAGAAAGGAAATTATTTTAAAAAAATTAATGAGCACCATTAAGATATTTTATCTGAATGATACCAAACATAGGTCTGTTAAGTATTACATGTAAAACAATCAGTGTAGCATTAACAGTTGTTAATATAACCTAAGATTCTAAATAAAATAATGCCAGTGATATAGCAACCCTTTTTATCTTTGAAGGTAAGAAAGATTTTGTCTTACTGTAACAAAATGTTTCGACATTACTAAAATAAAATTATAGTGTCGCAATTATTCGTTTCAACTTCTTATCTTTGAAAACATCGTAGGAGTTGACACATTCCTGCAAAATATTTCATAGTGATAAAGCCACACTGTTGGATAGGAAGCTGTTCTTTCAGAAAAGCTCTACCTCAGAGACTTTAGCTTTGGCCTGATGCTAGAATTCTGCATAATGAAATCACGAGAGGACTTGCATTTGCAACAGTCCTGGGTGGAAGCACATCTTTGAATGAGTGAAGAACAAAACTCTCCCTGCATTAACGTTCAAGATGGATCTAAGGAGACAGTGTTCCAGCCTTCAATTATTTTCTGCTAAGCACCCAAACAAAACCAGGGCAACCTGGAAAAAGGTACGCATCTGCAGTGACATACATACAACTAGAATAAGGAGCAATATAAACTCTGTTGTGCCTGGACACAAATTCACTCTTTTTTTTTAAATACTTGAAGATCCTTGAATAAAAGCATTGTTATTAAGGTAGTATCTGATAAGTTATGTGGTTATGACCATTGCACCAACAGCTCATGCAATCCACCATTCAGAGGGTTTAAACACTCCAGCTCTTCCTCTTGCTTGGTGGATATTTTTGCAGGAGGGAGAGAAGTTGATGGTCCTGCCCATGCTTACTTCCCTAACTCAGGCCCAACATTTCAGAGATATCAGAGATGAATGCACTGTGAAAACACCAAGTCCACTATTTCCATAAATGCATGGAAACCAACAACATTCAAGAAAGAACAGAATAGGAGTGCTGGGCTCTGTGCAGTGCTTTGCATTCATCATCCTCAGAGGGGCTTCATGAAAGCACTCAGTGTCATTCTCCTAGCTCTCCAGCATCTCAGTCTTGGCTCAGCGTTTAAGTAATAAGTACATAACTTTTCTTATCTTTTCTTACTAAAAGAGAGAGAGAGAGAAAGAAGCAGCAAACCCAAACCAATTCTGATCCAAGGACCTTTTCCATCTCCCATAAAAGATTCACATTCTTTGGCCTTATAAATAAGTTTATGTTAACAGACTAACATCATAAATAACAGCCCAGTTTGAAGCTGGCAAAAAGACGAACTGCATCTATTAAATGTGGCTCACCTCCACGAGTCTAAATTAGGCTATGAAAATATAACTGACCTGATTCCATGAGACAGCCATGAAAGACAATAAGCTGGGCACACAGGCTTCACCTCTCAGGACACTACTGCTGGAGCGCTGCGTGGGAGCGGACATGCCTCCTTTAGGAAGCTGGCTTAGGTATTGAAGTGCCAAAAGAAAAGGAGACTCTAGTTGGGTGATTCACTCAGCTTCCTTCAGAGCTCTGGCCCCCCCGTAGGGATGGCAAGGGGATGTAGACACATTCAGAAAAGGGTCCCTTCCTACCTCTCCCCACCCCAGGGAACTGGAAACCTCATCACAGTGTGGCAGGTCTTCCTGCCATGGGGCAGTGAAGCACCTACAGCCAGCCCAGACCATGCCACCCTCCCAAAACCTAAAATCTTTAGAGTCTCTCAGGGTTTGGAGCACCCAATATCTGTGAGAGGACATCTACTGGGCTCACCTTCTTGTTTTTAATTTAACGGCTAGCGGAGCTGCTGCCCAATGTTGGCACGATGGCAGCACCCTGGTTAGCCCACATTCAGCTCCCCCCCGTCCAAGGAGCCGCAGTGCAGACCTCGTGCCCCAGAGGTGAGCCCAGTGCAGCAAACGATGGGCCAAGTCCCCATGAACCTTCGTTGGAGAAATGAAAGGGTCCCAGTCAGAGAGCTCTGCTTTCGGGGCCCTTGTTTTTCCAATGGGCTCCAATGTAAAATAAACACTCCCTGGGGAGAGATTAGTTTAAGCACCTTGATATGGGGGTGCTCGTCAGCATGCCGCTTGCATCAGCTCCTTGTTCGTTTCTTTGCCATTGATGCTTTCTAATCAGTCTCTAGCCAGTTCATCATAAATGGCCCCTATTAATCCAGCCTCGCTGCCTGTGCAGTACTTGCATAGCAAAGTCAGACCAGGCAAAATAGACCTGAAACTTCATCCAGGTTCAGCTCCAGGCTGGAGCCAGTGGAGAGTGTCGGGACAGCACAGACTGGGGTCGGGGGACCCAAGATCTCCTCCTACCGTCAGTTCTTGCTCTCTGTGTGGCCTTAAGAAAATTAGAATAACGCTAGAACAGACTGCGGTCTGAGTTACAGGGAAGGGTGTTAAATCTGTTGCGTTCACACGTAAAATTTGCTTGTAATACTTCGTGAGGCCCTCTGATATCTGCAAAGTAAAGGTGCTAGGGAAACAAGTACAGTTATTCATTGAGATCCAGAAACCAGAGCCAATAACTGACTTTTGTCTGTCTTCAATCCTAAAGCAGGTACAATTTGCCAGTTTTGGCAGAGTTTCACTGTCAGCTTTGGTTCAGCTGACCTTAATCTCCTGGAAAGCAGGAATCCACAGAAAGAAACCCTATATATATGTGTATGCGTGTGTGTGAGTGAGTGAGCGAGCTGCTGCCCTACTGAATTTCAGTGGCCCAACTTCAGCTCACCTGCTTTCTCCATGGGTCTAGCCACATGAACAGCTCGCCACAAGAAATGCTAAGGTGCAAATTTGCAGCACGTCGGCTGCTCCACAATAACTGTGTGAGCTTGCACAGCGGATGCAAGGCAGTCCAGCCCTTGCTCTTTAACAGTTAAGCTACTTCATATTTAATGCAAAGGCTTACCACAGCTACCTCACGGGGCCAAGCGCAAGCACAAGTTACTGCAGACTAGCTGATGGGCTGTAAGTTTGCACTATATATCACAATTTGCTTTAGAAATAGGTAGCTGCTGGGCATGAAGACGATGAGGGCAACAAGACTGGCCCTGGGCTCCCCAGATCATAAAGCCCTGCTTGCACCCCTGGTTCTGCAGGGTCTTGACAGCAAACTGCTGCAATGCAGCAATGCTCTGAATAACCAAACCTGGGGCCATGTTCAGTGGGTGCCTGCTGGGGTGTCCAGGCAAGCCCCTCTCCCTTGCCAAGTGGCTCACCAGCACCCAGCCTCAAAGGTGCAGCAGTGCTACCCGCACATCTTGCCAGGGATTCGCCCAGCCCAAGGTCCATACGTGTCTCCCCATGCTGTGTAGGTGTGCTCCTGGACACTGCGTTGGGGGCACCACGTGTCTCTGCAGCTTTTGGGGTGTTCTCCCTGTGCTGTGAGGGCCAGGCATCAGGCCATCTCCCATGCAGAACAGCGACCACCAGAAGGTAGACCTCATTGCGGGATGAAACCACCGAGGGCAGGCTAGGCTCAGATGTGCTGTGGTAAAGGGGTGGGGGCTCTGATGTAGAAGTAAAGCAAATCCACCTCCCACAGCTACCCTCCTGCTCCCTCTGCAGTGCTATGAACCTCTAAAGCCCCTTTCCCTGCTCATGTGCTCCCACAGTCCCCACCTCAGCCCAGCTCTGCACCCCAGGTCCCTGTTACCACCTCCCATTGTCCCTCTGGGAACCACTGGGGACAGCAGCACCTGAGGATTGTTGCTGCATGGTACATTTTTGATTGCAGCGTTGAGAAACCTCAAGTCACCTCTGCTTGGATTGCTTCGTGGTGACTTGTTTCTGTGGGCATATTCCAGCTTAGGGATCCAGCTACCAGCCTTGGTGGGGGAATATTCCAACTCATGGTAGATAAGGACAACCATCCTGAGACTTGCTTCCAATATCCCCAAATTAAATTACAAATGTAAAGAATTTAGATACAGTCCTAAGGACAAGGAATCCTGAGTCTGCTATTCTTGGCCTTTCACAGTGACATAAAACAGCCAAATTTTTATGAGAGTGATTGCTAAACTGAGATTGACTTCTTGGAGGTGTTTCCTTAGGTCCAGTTCTGATGGATTTCAGGCACGAATGTTCCCTGACAGTGAAAAAGCCTTTTCAGGTGTTTCAAGCCAGGCATCCCAAATCAGTGACCACTTTTGAAAATAAAAACGTAGGTCTGGGAACCCGTTCCCACTAAGTCTTGTTTATGCGAGTGCACGGCTACAATGGACTGCTTGTCTGTGTAATGGCCAGACTCTGAGTAAGGATTTGCAGACTCAGCCTCCTAATCACAGCCAGTGGAATCCTGGCCCTACTGAAATCAAGGGAATTTTCCCTTTGACTTCAGCTGGGACCTGGATTTCAACTTCTGTGTTCCCACCTACAAAACGTGATTAACCAGGCTGCTTTTTTCACGGGAGTGTTGGGAGGCTGTAGTCATTAGTGGCTACAAAGCATAATTTTATTTCTTAGGGTGGAAGCTGCTGTTGAAATCCAAAACGTTGTTAATACAGCTTTTTAAATCACATTGCTTCTTGAGCATTTTGCAAACAAGCAAACAAAATGCCTGAAGCTCCCCAAAATAAAATAACTTCACCTTTAGCACTTGAACTTGGAAGTACCATATGTCAACCTGGGAGTGCAAAGTCTACATTTCATGAGCTGCAAAATCTCCCTGGGGGGGATCTAGGGACCGCCAAAAGTTCTTTGGGGACTCTCTTTTGTACTGAAACTGGGGAACTCTCAGCGGGCTTACCCAGCTGCTGGAAATTCTTCCACAGACACTGATGTGCAGCGCTGTTCCAAAACAAATATCTCCGAGTCCCACACTTCATCCATCTGTTTCGCATTTCAAGGAGTTAGTGTTCCACACACAAGTGTGTTAAGAGACCCAGAGAGCAAGCTGGACCAACAAAGGCTCATTAAAGAGGGGGGAAAAAAAAGAAAGAGAAACAAAAAAAGGAAGGGAAGACAGAAAGCAAGCTATTTTCCAAATATTGTATACAGAGCCATTGGGCAGGGTGAGCATGGAGCTGCAAAGGCCAGTGAGAAACCAAAGGATCTCCCCCCTAAAACCCCTCTGAAATATAAAACATTAAGTTCCAGTTCAGAACAATACAGAGAGCTCAAGCAGAAGCACATTAATGTCAGGGGGGAGTGCAAGTCAAATTTGTCCCTGATGTCAAATCATCGACTGGAGAGCAGTTACTCCAGGAATAAAGGAGGCTGCAGGTTCCTATCACTGGGCCTGACTTCTGCTACATTTAAAGTCATAAAAGATACCCGGTGCTGACTAATAAAAATTAAAAGTCAGGGTCATTTTTGTAGTTCCCTAGGTCTGATCCAAACCTTTCAGACTGCTGGAAACCTAAGTGAACTGCTCCGCAGCTTTTGTTTTCTATAATTGTCCCTCACACAGTGCACTGTGGGGACTGCTGAATGCATTTCATACATTTTTTGGCAGCGGCGTTCCGTGTTGTGTTAAGGGTTCATTAATCTGCTTGCCACTAGGCCCCTGTGAAAAGAGGAAATTGTTTCACACTTGCTGAAAGACAGAGAAAAGAGTTTAGAGAGGAAGGAGAAACAGATTAAATGGGAAACACAAGCGATGGAGAGACAGGTTGGGGTAGTGCTTTGTCACTTCTCGAATCGTACAAAGGCTAACATGTGAACTCGGGGAATGCGACAGACTTTTCTTCGGGGAAACTGTGCTACTGTGTCATTAATTAGCCCAAGACGGGAGATTTGGCTGCAGCTCATCTCTGCTTAGATTGTGTGAGCTGAAACAATCGAGGCCCATTTCCAGGCTAAGATGGCAAAGGAAATGAAGGGGGCGTAAGAAAGATATTTGTAAAAGGAGCGAGTAAAGAGTAAACCGACATCGTGAATTAAAGAAACAATCATTTCAGGGGAAAGAGGCCGGTGGGCTGGGGAACAATGATGTTCCTGAGAAAGGCAGGATGGCACTGGCACATGTTGTGTCTGCCAAGAGATGTCCAGCCGCTGGAATGGGCTCACCCAATTAACTCAGTCTGGACTCTCTGTGTGGTACCCAAGGCATTCCTGCAGCCGAGGTTCAGAATTAAAATGCCCTCAAGGCCCCTGGAGATACATTTCAGCTCCCAATATGCTTTCTAAGCCTTCATCTAAACTCCCTGGCATGCAAAATAGGGCTGAAAAGAGCACGGGGCTCCTGGGTTTCACACTGCTGCGTGGGTGTAGATGGCTGGAGGGAAACACCAGGGGAAACGTTCTCCCAGCTGGACTCAAAACTTGTCGTTGCCCATTGGTAGCAGCAAGTCCTCTGCAGAGGAAAAAGCAAGAGCAAGAGCTGTTGTCACCACTTTTCACAGCAAACAGCTCTTCGGGAACAATCTTACAGGAAGTTTTGCTCTGGTCTCACTGATTTGGATGCCTTTTGTATAGCTACTCATATACATAAGGGTTGCAGGATCAGGGCCAATACAGTGCTAAAGCAGTAAAGATGAGACATGCAGTAAGGATGACATATTGTGTTTTCACAAAAAATAAACAAATTGCTGTGGTTTGAGTTTACAGGCCTATCAAGCATCCCTCTAAAAACAAGTGGAAATTCTGATAAATGATTTCAGCATCGCCTCACATAAAAATGTGCTAACCAGGGTGGGCTTTAGTTTTTCTCAGTGATTATGAACTGATTAGGTAAAATAAAATTTGAGAATAGTTTAGGTTGGGAATAATCTATTTTATCGGAGCCATAAAAATACAAGGCTGGAGCTGCTGAATAAATTCTTATTGTGAACCAACTGTAATCAAGAGCTTCTTCCCTTGCTCTTCATGAGCTCTAATAGAAGCAAACTGGTTGCACTGGCCAGATGGCAATAAGATTTGCAGCATCATGTTTTTCATGTTTTAACATTCTTTGGTGGGTTCTGAGTGCAATCACCTCTTAGAGAGACCCGCTTGGACTCTATCTGTAGTTCAGCTGCTCAGAAACAAGGTCATACATTGTTGACTAAGAAACACCGGCGTTTAACATTTCACCTTGTACTTACATTAAAAGGTAGTTTGGTTGCTACCTCTGCAGAAGGAGGTACCTTCAAAACTCAAATAAATGTTCCTGCCTTACCATTTTCATTCTGCAGTGCCCTGCCTGTTTGACAGTGTTTAATTTCTGCACAAAGGTAAAGGAACATGAGGTGGGCAGATGCACTTGTGCATTGACATTACACGTAGCATTTGGCAAGAACACCTCACCATTGCTCAACCCAGGAGCAGACCTTTTTTTTTAGTTCTCCATTGATGGAAATTTGCAATAGGCCAAATGAACAGGAATAAACCATGACATTATGCCTCCCACCACTGAGTCACGGCTGGTAGGACCGGGATGAAGTTGTGTGCTCCTGTACCACAAAGGGGCCTATAGATTCTCAGATACTTGATTGACTGTTAAATGAATGGCAAGCACTCCATTCTCTGTAGTGTGTCATGATTAATTCATCTCCTTCTCATACCCCGCTGTATATGTTCTAGTGGGCTTCATTCATGAACCGAAAAAGACCTGAGTAATGCTCCCCTACTCACAATTTTGTTTCTCCATAGAAGGTCACAAAATATACCATGGCTGCAGGTGGTCTTATGTAAACAAAGCAATCTGGCCAGAGTTCAAGGCTCAGCAATATAATATTGTCAAGTGATCATTTTGTTGAAATAGTTGGATGCCTATAAAACATCTGCAAATGCTAAATTTAAAATACAAATAAAGCCCAAAGTTGGAAACTCCTCAGACTTCTGGTGAAAACATTGTTTTGTAGAACACAGCTCCTCTTGTCCCATCTAAATCTAATGCTGAATGTGGACAAACAGCTTAGCTCCTGATAGTGCCAAGAAAATGGGCTTTGCATGGGTGCAGAGCTCTTTTATTCCTGCAGGATCATAGCCCAGCTTCCCAGAGAAAAAAGTGATGGGAGAGCAATAAAAATCAGCTTGGAAAGTGGGGGGAGAAGGCTCAGGGTGATATTCTTGCAGATTGTGAAACTTAAATTAAATAGAAGAATGAAATCATCTTTCTGTTACTTATTTAGCACTTGGCTGAGATGTTAGACCCTGTCCTGAGAAAAGTCCATAAATGGTATCACCCCAGGAGCAGAACGGTGAAGGCATTAAGTCATGGGGATGCTCATCTGAGATAGAGCTCCCTGCTGACTTTCTGCTGGCCCACAAAGGGACAGTCCCTGACTGCTGGAGCAGAGGGAGATGAAAATGCCACCTCAGTCTGCCCCCATTCCCACTCTTGTGTTTAACTGTATGCTACAAAGCAAAATAAGGGACGGAGCCGAAGCTCCCGAAGCTCACAATCTACCTGCTCCAGACAAGTTGAAGGCTTGCAGCAGCGCAACGTCTACTGAAGGAGCAGTGGGAGCTGAGGGAGGGAAAAGTCAGGAGCTGGGGGATTTAGGAGAATACAAGAACTTCCACAGGAAAAGGGCTTAAAAAGGGCGGTTGCCACCTCACCTTATCCCGGAGATGAAGGATAATATGGTTAAAGCCTCCATGTAGGTAGCCAGCAGGAGCCCTTAGGTTTTGGTTTAGCCCTTAACAAATCTGAACTGGGGGAGAGAAGAAAAAGGGAGTGGAGAAAAGATTGTATACATATTTTTCCATGTTTGTTTTTCAGCCCTACCGACTTTTCAGCTAACAAACACCCTTATTCACATTTCCCAAGTAAGACCTACTTCTGAATGCTTGGGGTTAGAGGACAAAGTTGCTTTGCTGCTCTCAGCGTATCTGCAGCAATCAGGCTGTCGAGGAGACACCGTGCATTGAAACAGCAGGTGGTGTTGCAGGTTAGGAGTGAGCTACAAAGCAGAGTTTTGCTCAGCTCTTGACTGCACAATGTCTGGCTCCAACCAGTGCTATTAGTCTCTGAGGCCCCGTCCAAGCTACAGCTTGAGCCGCACTCGCGCTCGCAGCTGTGCTGTGTTCAGAACCGTCGGCAGAGGTTTCCTGGCATGGTTTTGCTATCCAGCTTTGCAGCCTGGGATTTCTCTAACAATTGTGTGAGCCGAAATCATGCTCTTGACTGTCCCTCTGGGTAATATGTCACTTAATTGGTTAATACGCTTATAATATCGCTTAAAGTCGTAGCGGGCGTGGACACAAATGGCTTTGAAAAGCAGCTTCAAATGCAATTATAAGCCTTATTGGCTTTTAAAAGAAAAAGAAAAAAATCCCCCCTTCTGTTGCTGGCGCAGGTGGGAGTGATCCTGCAGATGGGGCAAGAAAGGCCTTTGGCATTTTTACCGCGGCACCAGGTCGTTGTTTCAAGCAGCGTGTAACGAGCATTTTCTCCGCTGGGCAGCCCTGAGCAAGGTTAGGTGATGCCGGGTTTCCAACACCCTCTGCTGCTGGAAGCACCCTCTGCCCCGCGGCTCTCGTGAGGGTCAGCCGGGGGCTGCAGAAAGCGGGCAGCGTCTGAGGGCAGCAGACCCCTTGGAGCACCGAGGCGGCCACGGCTGTGCTGCTGAGCCCTCCAGCAGCCTGGGGAGTGTGAAGTATTTTGGATGCTGCTTCTGTGCTAGCACAGGCATCTCCCCCAGTTGCCGTCGGGTCTCTCGGGGGAGCAGCGGTGCTCCCCACAGGCGCAGGCAGGGCTGGGGCAGCACTGCTGCAGTCAGCCCATCACCTCTACTCTCAACCAGGGCATCCGAGTCACATGAGGCGTAACTCTCCTATGACAGTTTTCATAAATGGATAAATAATTCACCAAATTCTCCCTTCCCAGTTACCAGACAAATGACCAGTGCTTCCCTGAATTTTCTATAAGTGTGAATGTCCCTCAAGTATTAAGTAAATATTGCTCTCCAGCAGTCTACAGACACTGCTGCCCTGCAGATGCATACAATTCATTCCTTCCGTGAGAAAAACACACACATTAATGATATAGTCAAACTGTAACAAAGCAGTTAATTCATTTGCTAATACACCTTTTCTGCTTTAGAGCCTATCAAGTAATGAACATTTAATGACCCACTCATTTTCCTAAGAACTGCTGCATGGCACGGTGGAATCAATACAAAAGATGACCATTTTCACGCATCAGATAATCTTATCTACAAGGTTAAGATAATATTATGTTAATGTTTCCTGCATTATCTCGCATGCTTTTGACTCCTTTGAGAGGGATTCGTTTGGTTTTAGCAGCTTTTACAAGCATTTTTGCCTCCCGGATGATTTCCATTTCGTTTTACCTTTACAATTATTCTCTGCACTTGGTCAGATCCAGTAAACAGTAGTGAAAAAACAAACAATCAGAAAAAAACCAGCACAGGCAAATGTTATATTTGACCTGCTTTAACCTCCAGTCTGCTCTGTAAAGCAGAACCGGAGAAGACAGCAAAGAAAGGCTGAGCTGCACCTGAAGTATGGCTCTTGAACTCGCTTCCGAGTGCTTGCTATGAATAATAATTGAACATAAATGAAAAACAAACAAAACCAAAATAAAAACCCTTCAGACTAATATTCCTCTCAGCCTTCAGTTTGTTCAAAACTGAGCCTGGAAGACATGGAGGCGATGCCGTCTACGTGTGCATCCTCTCGCAGGAAGGACCAGGTCCCCTTAGAAAACTCAACCTCCGGTTCCACCCGGACCAAAAATTGACTCAGGGATGCACCATGGGCTGGGGGTGGCATCCCAGGGTGTGCCCTGCTGCGTGGCCGTGCTCCTGTACGGAGTGTGCTGGGCCCGCATGTGTCTGCAACATGTGAGCGTGGCTGCCATATCCTCCCTGCCAGCAGTGGCAAACGTATCCAGAGGTGCTACTTGACGTGCCCCACGCTGTAACTCCGAGGTGTACCCAGAGCCCTCACATGCATTCGTGGTAGCTACATAATATGCACATTTAGGGGTCCCTGAACACTCGTTCGTCTCTGTAAATACAACCAAAATGCTCATTATGGTCTGTTAGGTCAAAACACAACTTTTTAAAAAGTCCCTAAGCACGGATTTTATCAGTACACCTCAACAGCTCCAACAAACATTCCTCTAATGCGCCAGATAAATAGAATCCATTAAAACATCTCTGAGCAACGTTGCGAGGACAGCTGCGCGCAAGGTCACATGCAATAGCCGGGCTCGATGCAGCCCCAAACCCCGCTGTCGACTGCGTGTTTTCACTGCGGTCACCTCCGCTTTCCCTGGGCTCTGAATGAAACTGAGCCCAGACTGAGCTCCAGCGGTCCAACTACAAAAGCACACGGTTGAATTAAACATCACCACTTCCATCTCACTGTATATTTCTTCTTTTAATCGCTTCCTCCTACAAGTAGCACCCAGGATTATACGATCTGGCAGCAGATTTGAAAACACGGACATACACATAGATAGAGTGAGAAAGAGTGGACCCGGCGTGTCCACGCGGCTGCTCACCATGCGCTGCCGCAGGAGCAGCCGGCCAGGCAGCTCCCCTCCGCTCTGTGCAGCTCTTTCATACAGCGACCTGGGAGAAAGAAATATTTGTAAAAACTGGAAAATGAACTGGCAAAGCCAAAAAAACCTGGCAAGTGAGATCAGTTTGGTGTACTGCCACAGCCTGTTTCTCAATTCTGTCCTTTCTGTGCATGCGTTGCCTACCATCTCTGACCAGGTCCTTAGCTGCTACCTCTCTAAAACAAATAAACAATTTTATTATGAAATGAGCACTGATATTGCTTTTTCAAGCTAAATTCCACATCAAGGCAGCAGGGCTTGCTGGCTTTTGAAGGCATGAACACACTCCCACCACCAGCCAGTGCTGCCAGCGCTCCAGTTTTCTACTGGGTCTTGCAGTCCTGGGCTTCCTTCGGCCCCCGAAAGCCTGCAATCCACAGAGCTCAGCTTTCAGTCTGACTATGCTTTCAGTCTCTGAGATGGTACTGAAAACCCTCAAAATAAGGGTTGATCCAATCCTGCAGCTCCAAAAGCAATGGATAAACATAAAGAAAAACAATGTTGTTGTTGCTGTTTTATCCAGAGGAGACAAACTTGCATACTATCAAGGAGATTCAGGTATTACAGAAACAGTGGAAGTAAAACTGAGTTTGTTATTTTGTCATGAAAGTTATTTTTCTTACTTTAATTTTAAAACACACTGAAATTTTTTTACCTGAACACTGCGATTACATTTCAGAGACTTGCTGTAGTGCGTAAAAGGAGGAGGCCGGAATAGACATACATTGTCCATCTTGCCTATAGGTAAAAGAAATACAAAAACAAAACTGCAAAAAATATTTTTGCTTTGTTTTATGCTTACACAACATCAGTATTTTAACTCTGCTGAGAATCAGGTAATTCTGTAAGTATGATGACTCCTATCTGCAGGCAGCCCTAGCAGGACAGGAGGTGTAATCAGATGGGCATCTCTGGGGACACCTCTGTAGCATAAAGAATTTTATCCTGTCTGAGCACAAATACCACTCTCAGATTTTTTACGGGAGAGGAGAGGAGAGGAGAGGAGAGGAGAGGAGAGGAGAGGAGAGGAGAGGAGAGGAGAGGAGAGGAGAGGAGAGGAGAGGAGAGAGGAGAGGAGAGGAGAGGAGAGGAGAGGAGAGGAGAGGAGAGGAGAGGAGAGGAGAGGAGAGGAGAGGAGAGGAGAGGAGAGGAGAGGAATTTTTACGTGCAGGTTTTTTTTCATTGGTCCTGCAGATTAGGTGATGCTGGACAACAGCTTTTGCAAGGCACTGTAATAACAGGGTTATGGAAAGTAGAGTGGGAGGAGAAGGAATCCCTAACTGCAGATATAACTGGCCAAATTTGGGGGATTATTGTTCATGTAAACATGTAAGGTGCTCCCATTGACTTCCTGTGAGTTTGGATCAGATCCTTTGTCAGTGGCTAACACTACCTGATTTGCTCGAGCTTGCAGATTAGTAGAGCAAAGGATTCTGCTTGCCGTGGAAAAGTAGAGAAGCATAAGCCGTAAGCAAACCCCCAGTTGCAGCAGGAGGACCTAGGAGAAGCCTGCACCACTGAAATGAGCCACAATGATTCTATTAAGACAAATATGCCCCCCTCCTCTGGGGAGGAAACCATGCTAGAGCCTAAAAAGCCTTCCAGCCATAACTACACTTCTGTAGTGTCATTGCACAACCTCTGCTGTAAAGTGGGGGGGAACCAAAGAGAATACTATAAAGAAGCTGCCTTGAAATGAGAGGAGAAACCCCTTGACAATTGGATGATTGGTTAAAATTAGTCCCACTACACAAAAGCAACTGTTCTGATCAAGCCCATGAGAATTAAGCTCCAACACCGAGGAATAAAAACAGATAGAGAGACAGGTTGAGAACACAGTTTTTACATAGCTCCACAGATCAAAACGATCTACTATTGCTTAGAATAACAGTGACAATTACTAGGAAGGGATTTTAAAGGAATAGGCACTGGAGAGGCCCATAGGAAGAAAAAGGGAAGACTGAAGTTCTCGACAGCAGGGCTGAGGACAAAAAAAAAAAGACAAAATGAACTTTTCCAGGACACACCGAGAAAACTCTGCAAGATAGGGGCTTTGCAGCTAAAAGGCCTGACAGGAAATGGAAGTTTGGGTGACTAATTAAAATTGATGAAAATGAGGCAAAGACGGATGAGTTCTGTTTCTACTCTTTCAGTAACTGACAAGGTGAATGCCTCAGTTTTCCCATCTGTAACATGCGTGGGCTAATCAGTTCTCTGTCAACAGTGAGGCAGTCTGGTGCTAGAAATAGTTCAGAATTGCTGGGAAAGCCTTGGATGCTAGGTGTTGTATGGATTATACTGGATTTATTTCTGGGGCTGCTGCTTCCAGAGCTGAATCTATGAACAGATGGGACAGTCCAGCAAAGGGGCCTCCTGACAGTTTCGGCTCCATGCTCTTAACCTCACCTTTGCAAGCGGTACCTCCTAAATGTAAATGAACATTTTCCTTTGCCCTTACCGACCTTTCTAGAATTGTCTTCTCCACCGGCTCTCCTGCAACAAAGCACCAGCCCCCTACATTTTCTGCCCTCCATATATTCTCTCTGCTCCTTGTTTTTCCACAGTCTGATCAGGAATTGGCCTATTGTCTTTCAAGCTTATGTGAATTGTTGTTTTTCCCCCCTTACACAGTGGATTCTCATTGTTAATATGTGAGTTATATGATTACCCACAGCTGGAAATTCACTTCTGTAACCATATAGCTATTTCCTGTATTTTTAGAAATGGCTTTTTCCAGCCCCTCTTACATCTAGTCCCAGTAGTACTGGTTTTAAATAGAAACTTATATTTATCTACAAAGTACTGAGTCCTGGCATCCCTCAAGGGACATAAGGATCATTCCCCATCTCACATATAAGACAGCTCTATGGAGATTGGTTTGCGGTGGCAAGAGGGACCTATAGCTTGGCCATTGCTCTTCCATGAATGGGCATCACAAGCACCTTTGTTCTCTTGGGGCACATAATCAGCCTGCAACCTACAGCCTGTGCTTAGATGTTCCACTCAGTCGCTCTTTAAAGTGCACTGCAAAGCGGTTGCTTTCCAGAAGCATCTTAGTTGCGTTGAGTGCTGCACGAGATAGGAAGCTCATTTGCTGTTTTTACAGCTATCAGCAGCTTTTACTTCTGATTTTACTCAGAAGGGCTCTTCCAGGTGGCCTGACATGAATCTATAGGACAGAAACAGATGGCTATTTGTGGAAGATTAGGATACACTGCTGCATTTGGTCTTAAAGACTAGAAGGAAAGACAGTGACAAAGAGTGCTAAGACAAAGGCAAGATCTAATGCAACAGAGGCCAAGAGAGCAGATCACAGCCTGCATTGGATGTTGAGCCCTTATTAGAAATGCTCTGTGTGTGATAGAAAGGCGAACACAGTACCAGCACACAACTTCCAATCACTGCAGGCCACTGCCACATCTTTACAGTGTACGTATGTCAGCTGGAGGAGCAACCAATATATTGGCATGCTATCCCTTTAAAAAAATAGGGTGAGTGTGAATAGTGTGCATAAATAATCTATGGAGTAATAACTGAAAGGTTCTCTTATTCTGCATGTGGGCCATTCAAGAAGAGCAGCGCATGACACAGGACATGCAAGAGCTGGCAGAAACACGTAGCAAGCCTGTAACTTTTGTCGCTCTCATTTGCCCAAGATAGTGGAGATGATTCCGATGTTTATCAGTGATTCTTATCTCGCCTTCCTCCTTTTCCATTAAAGTTGGCTCCATAGGTACCATAATAGCATGTGCGTAAAGGCCTGACAAAATTGTCAGTACAAACAAAAATATCTAGCAGAAGGCCTTATTTTTTTTGATAAAAATACAAGTGAAACAGAGGAGACAGAGAAAAAGACCCATTGGTCCTATGGCCAAAAGAATAATTCCTTTCTTAGTGCTGTTAGTTTGAGATCCCACAGTTGAGTTGCCTCAATTCCATAACTCCAAAGAAAATAACTGCAAAGGAAAATGAAAGGTGCAAAGCAAACCCAAAATATCTCCTCACCTGACTGCAGGAGGCATGCTCCTTGCTACCACCTGCCATTCAAGACACTAACCAAAACACAGGGTCTAACGTCTCCTGAACTTAAGCAAATCTAAATATTCGGAGGTTACATCTAAATATTACAATGAGCCTACTCTTACAGAAAACTCTGAGGTAATGTCAGCCCAACTGGTAAGTCTCCACAGCGCAACACTGCCTGAATGCATTAGGCTGGGATCGGGCACATTAAAGTCACGCTTGCGTGGAAACACAATTATGCTGTTCCTGGATCAAATATTGGTTCATATTGTGGGAGACATCTGCGTCTCTGCCCCACACCCTGAGCTCCTCTCATGCCAGGGGGATGCTGCGCAGGACACCCTTTGTGCAGAGGCAAGTTGTTACAACGCTGAGAGCTCACACCCTGATCATCTGACTTCTGCTGTGGGATCTTTTCTTCTAGGCCCCTCTTACAAAGACATATGACATGAAAAGGCTCGATTTTCCACAAAGAAATATTTTGCCGTACAAGTGTTCCTGTGAAGACATCATTTCATGACTGCCCCTGTTCAGTTTAGAGAATGCGTGCAGGGAGGAGGGGTTAAAAATACTTAAGAAGAAAGTTTCCCCAGAACTACTCCCTGTTGAGTACACAGGGGGGATAAGCTTTGACAGTTTAGTTTTAAACAAGAGATAACATCAAATAGGCCCATGGGACTGGTTCCAATTATCAACCCAAACAAAAAGAACAGCTGCACCCAAAAAGGCCTGTGCTTACAGTCGTATTTCATTTTAACCACATTACAAAGAAAAAGTCTCATGATATACAAGGCTTTCGGGTTTTCTTTTTAATTCCACAACGTATTTAGTAAGTCACCACATCATATGGTATAGAGATGCACAGTCAATTAAGCAGGCATTTCATTAACATTGCTTTTATACTCACATCAAAATGTCTTAGGTTAATCAAACCATTACATTAGAAGGGAATGCTACAAAAAGGAAATAACTGACAACTCTACCTACAAAACCCATGACTTGATGTCGATATTGTTCCTGGTTGCTTGTCAAGGTAAAGTATCTTGGGATTGTATTTCCTTGGAGTTTTCACAATGATAATGAGAACAATTATATTTCTCCATCTGGAATCCATTAAATGTGATTATGATTGCTGACTTTCCTATCCTTATTACTATCTGGATTAGCTAACCCCATTACAAAGACCATGCTCCCAAAGCTCACTTGCAAATATGGTTATATGATTTCCTGTCATCCAACCAGAGCATCTTTCTCTTTCTCTCTTTCTCTCTTCCTCTCTCTCATCTTTCTATTCATGTACCGTTTTACAAACTATTTTGCCCTTGTCTCAATTATAAGAACTTTAATAGGTTCAAACTCCCAGGTGACCTGCATTTGCAGGTGTTTAAGGGGGGAAAAATCAGCTGACCGATGTGGTAATGACCCTTGTGTTGCCTCAATCAAGCAAATGGATCTGGCCTGTAACTTGCAGGTGGTACAGGGTGGAAACTTAAACATCCTGACCATTTATTTCATGCAGAATATGTAAAGATTAAGTAAGGACTATTAAGAAAGATGTTATGACAGAGAAGGAAGAAGACAGAGGTTTTGTACTATAAACTTAATAAGCAATCTTCTCAATTCAGAAAGCTGAATTGTTGGCTTAAGGCTTCCCAAAGTCTCTGGTTTTCATTCTGTGCTCGTTTGCACTATTAGTAAATGCAGAGCAATTCCACTAGCTTCATTGAAGTTGCTCCAAATTTATACCAGTATAATAAGGATCAGAATGTATCCTTATTTATCTGGATAGTTTCTTATGAATTTTCATTAAGGAGTCTGTTAAAAGCAGAAATGTTATTGGGTAAGGGTCAATTCACAGCGTCTTGGTCCAGTACCAGATTTATCTCGAAGTTTGTGTGTCTTCAGCTGCAAAGTTTCATGTGACTCTTTGTAAATGACAGTATCTGTAATAGCAATAAGACGCACCAGAACTGTATACTCATCTTCGCTCCTTGACACCAGACAAGTGTCTTTGGGTCAGAGCTGCAATCGTTTCCTGTAGGGCTCTACATGAAATTATTTCAGAAGAAGCTCTTACTTCACCTGTGCCCGTGGATCCATACTTTTTCCTCAATTACTTCTTCTGCTGTACATCAACCCTCATCTATTGATTCGAGCACTAATTTAGAGGTTCGTTGATGCATTATAGCTTTGCACAGCCAGCTCAGAACTTTCAAACTATTTGCTTTGTGCTTTGATTATGCATTCATTTTGACTTGAAAAAGGATTATATAATAATAAGCAGCATTTCAACAGAAGCCAGTTGTAACTGTTTCTATCTGTAATGATTGTTTAATGACTGTTTAAGATGTGCTGCCTGGGGTTGTCTAATCAGCCAGTTTTTATTAGCTTTCAATGAATTCATAAAGTGACACCTAATCAGCGGTAAAACTTCAGTATTGAGCAAGGTAGAATTTCATGTAGGAAAAGCACAAAGGTCAAAAATCATTAATTTCCATTATTAATTATTACTGTGGGCATTTATAAGGCAGCTATTGTCATGACATGCAGGAAAAAGATACATGAGAACAAAGAATGTTTTCCTGGCCTACATTTTCTTCATTAAACCATGGGAAACTGGGTTTGATTCCAAACTTCTGGAAGTCAACAGAGAAAAACACCTTGGTGAGTCCACTGCCTTTGGATCAGGCTCATGGTGAGAACAGTTGTTCACACTTTGCTACTCGTCAATCTGTTTCAGCTGCTCTCTGTTCACAGCCACTTTTAATTCTTTTTTCTTACTGCGCCATTGTGGAAGTAATGCCTTCATAGCAAGTTTGGGGAAGAAAAACAGTGAAGGGAATTTGGGAACCGCGTGTCTTGGGGAAACACACTAGGTGATCTAAAATATCACGTACATGTTTCTCCCGATTTTTCTTTAAGAAGTCAGACATTTTTTAATTACTGCAGTCTAATGAATCCTTTCTGCTCACCAGCTGAGCACCAGCAACTGACTGTACGCGCTGTTTGTCCACTGCAAGTATGAGCTGAGAGGTATTTGCTTAAAACTCGCTGAACGAGGTTTACACTGACTCACTGTCTCATGTTTGTGACCAGCTAAGGGCATACACATGCCACTTGCCACAGCTCAGCTGACATGTAGTAGTTCATTAAGCCACAGTAACATGATCATGTTTTAAGAATCCTAATTGTCATAACTGTGGCTACCACTAATTTGCTGTGGTCACACTGAAATCTATTAAGTACCACAGTATGAAATCTACATAAAAAAGTAAAAGCTTTTAAATTAAATCTCCTTTACTGCCCAAATGAAATATCCAAGTTGTTTATTGACTCATTTCCAAGCGCCAGATACTCAGATCTTCTTTGCTGTTTAAAACCTCCTTTTCTGTTTCCATCTCATTTCTGTCTGGATCCCTCTGTTCTTCCTTTCCTTTGTGCTCATCCTTGCTAATGACAAATTTGCAAGGCCACAGCAAGTTACCCAACACAAGTGCTATCCGCAGCAGTAGGAGCATTGATGTTGATGGGCTAGGAGAATCAGACTTGCCAGGTAGATATCTGGCCTAACCGAAACTACCGCTGAACCATTGGTTGGCCTTCATATTGTTTCCTACTCAAGGAAAAACATTTTGCAGCAACATGGGCACCTCGAATCTAGCACTCGAGGAATTTGCAAGGCGAAAGACAGCCCTTTTCTTTTCCATGATGTGGGCTTGATTGAACAAAGCATTTGGGCTGGTGCTTTTCTTTATGTGCTGAAGTGCCTGGAAGATTTGTAGCTTCCACGCTCATAACACTGGATATAACAGGACATGAGCACACTTCACACCTTGCAAGATCGACCTATCATCAATCATCATTTGACATGAAAAAAAGAAAGCTTCTTCATGTCCTTATATGCAGATCAACTTGCAAACACCTCCTCTTGGAGTCGCTTACTGAAAGCCAAACTTACCCAGCAAAATCCTATCGTAAGTTACATGTAAAGTTCTTATGAGATGAACTATGAACTTTAAAAAGTCTGGAATCTTTAGCAATTGCTTATTGCCTGCAGGATAGATGCAGTTAGTATAGTGCCTTGTGGGCATGCCCTTAGCTGCAATCCTTATTGATGTTCCTTTGCTACTGCTTTCAAAACTGTTAAAATTCCTTTGCTCAAGTGTTCTTAGCACTTATGTTGATAGGGAATACTTCAAAGGATACATCTTTACTTTATCAAATCTTCTCTAATTTTGTAGACAGAATCAAAGAGGTTCATTTTAAGTCTAGTCAAGTTTGCCAACTGTCCTAAGCTCAAGAAATCAATTCCATGTTGCCATGTAATCAACCCAAATGAGAAGCCTGGAACGCAACAGGGCAAACTTCTCCTTGGTGAAACTACATTTGCTTTAGCACATTTACACTGGAAATAATTTTGGCCCAGTATTGTTACTCCCACAATTTTTCTATTTCTCCCATTCTTCTTAAAGCTTCCCTGATGTATTCAACTCCATGGCTATATTGATGAGCAGCTGTCCCCAAAGATAACTCTCCACAGTGTCTGTTGAAAGTACAGCATCATGTACTTGCTTCTCTTTCTCACAGAAGTCTCCTCCGGCACGAAGAACTTGCTGGGTGTTCTCATGCCATCATTACAACAGCAAGGTATATAATGAGGATCCACGCACTTGGCAAGCTTTTATGAACAAGTAGCAAAAGACAAAGCAGGAGTTTTACAGCTGAAGTCCTGGGCATTAACCTCCACCCACTGTGGCAATCAAAACACTTTTTGTCTCAGAAGTTACATAGAAGAGTTATCAAAAATCTTCATTCCTATCTCAATTCCATGAATAGACCTTTAAAAATTATTCTTACCATGATGCGGGACCTGGCCTACTTCAGACTTTAGCAATCACAAGATCAATTTGGTTTTGTTCTTTTTAAAAGTCTTCTCTCAAGTGTAGGCTCAGAAAAGTTTTGTCTCAAGTGAGACAGTCCTCAGAACCATTATTAGGGTCTTCTGCAATACATCTTGCACCATACACAGCAGACTGAAGATTATTACCCTCTTCGGAAACTTGTCTCTCAGAAGCTATCCAAAATCAATGCAGATTCAAAGATGTAAAATATGTGGCAGAACTATTATATGACTTCCATTAAAAATTCCTACAGATGCAAGATTAACCCTGTCTCAGCAATAGCAGTTCACTCTACAGAGTATCCCCGGTTTCCAGAAGGAGAATATTCTCTTTCCTCATAAATTTCACCACAGAAAATTTTCCCTGATATTTGGGTTCAGTTTTTGCTTTCAACAGTATTTTGATTAGACCATGTAACTTTCAAAAATTGTGCCTTGTGCTAATCCTATATTTGCATTAAAAACCCAGGAGCAAAAATCCATCTACTAGTGTTCTTACCTTTTTGGTAGGATTAAAATTAAAGCCCGACCACAATGCAGGCAATGGTCAAAGTCATTGACTTCAGCCAGGTTTCCATGTGAAAGAAGGTACACCCCATGAAGATTTTTGTTCCTGCTTTGCCTTCCGCTTACATCTTTTGACAAGGAACTGACTTTGAATGTGTCCTGGAACCTAAAAGAGATGACAAAGCAAAGTCAAGACATCTACAGCCACTTACATAGGCTCTAACACACTGCTTTTTGAGTGAAGAAACTTTGCATGTTCTCATCAGCTTAAAGTTGTGGTAAAGTCTCTGCAAAAGGCCAAACCAAAAAAATGTGTAAAGTACATATACGAATACATAAACATATATAAAAAGAAAAGGGTTGCAGCATAGCTTAAATGTCACTTCCTTTGTCTTGTGCTTCCAGTTATCTGGCTCAAGGCCTTCGGTATATAAGAAACTTGTTTACATGGAGTTCAGGCTGCCTGAGGCTGAGTTGCACAGCAGAAACTCTCTGTGTGTTTGTAAATATACACATACTACATATTACATGTTTTCATTCTATATAAATACAATGATGCCCTGTCTTCTGCTTGGGCATCAAAAGACGGCCACTGAAGTAAATGACCATAAATTAACTTTGCCACGTTAACACCACATCCAGAGAGGACAGTAGATGAGATGTGTGTATACGTCCAGATATGCAACTATATACAAATACACTAGTATACAAGTATGTAGATATTTGTGGATATCAATCCATAAAGCATCTGTGTGCTTGCATGAAGAACTTTCTACATGAAAGGACACACTCATGCCTACCTATATAGTGTGCATACGTGCATAAGCCATCACTGACAAGTAGAGGAGTGTATAAAGCGTGTGTGTACATGCCAATTAGGCTGACAACTTCGTGCTGACGAGACATGGCTCTGAATCCTGCAATTTCAAAGAGGCAGCAGTGAGAAGCAGAGTGGCTGCATCCACTGCCGTGTGGGAGACAGGCAGCCAGCAAAGAGGGAGCATCGGCGTGATTGACACGTAAGCATTGTGCTACTCTGAGAGTCTTTGTTTTGTGCCTATATGGTCTTATTTGTTTTTCTTGGCACTCCCCACAACTCATTTAGTGGCAGAACCACTTGAAGAGACTGTGGCATCTGGTGGGAAGGGAAGGAGGGGATCCATTCAAAATAACAGCAACTTTTAAAAATAATAGTTCTCTCAATATTTTAGTTGTCTAAATATTTTACAAATGCTTTTGTGTTTCATACAAGCAAAAAGGTGAAGGGATTTTCACTTCTGTCTGAGTGGTAATGAAAGCAAGCAAACAGTGGCCCTGCTGCTAAATAGGCCCATTTCTAGAGCTTAGAAGGCCTCTTATTTGATATCCCAACAAGGGATATTCCTCTTTATTAACCTTTACATTAAGTCTGTGCAGTTCCTGAATGCTTTCCTCCAGACATTCTCTTACGACTGGTTTTTTTCCTTTCTTCCCTTTTGAAATGGGAGTGCAGTAAACGTGCAGACTGACCCCGGTGCCAACACAGGCACGATGTCCCCTACATCCCACGCCTGCTGCAAAACTCCCTCCTCCTGGGGCACGGAGAGGGAGGGTTGCCTTTCCAAAGGGTTAAGGCATTTTCGAATACAGATTCGTATCTTGGGCACAGAAAACAGCACGTCCGATGAACAAGAAAAAAATGATCCTGTTTAGTTTCAGTGTATGACGTTTGCCTGGGGGAAGAAAGTGCAGAGCTCATTGGAAATCCTATTGTTGAAACTCTGACCAGCCAGTTATAAAGTGTCATGATTTAATATGCCAGAGTTGTTTCCATTTTCAGGGTCAATCACTCTATCTGTGTGTGTGTGTGTGCGCGCGTGTGTAGTGAGCCTGTGCATTTAAAGAAATATTTTCAGGTTTTATGTTGCTTTATTTCCTTTACAGGAATTCATTTTGTTTTCAGCAGAACAGATCTCCAGCAAGATCGCTTCCTTCACAGCACGTGGAGGCACATTTTCCAACATCAAATCCTCCGATCAAAGCAATAAAAGCTAGAGATTGAAGCAATAATATGACCTTGATCAGGGTTTATTCTGTTACATGATTAATCATACACAATATTTAAAAATATCAGGTGCTGCCTGCTGCTGGTGTGAATTCCAACTGAAAACACTACTTATAAAATAGCTAGAAGAAATGTCAACAAATCTGAGCTTGTTACGGCAACCTGCAAGTCCTACACATTTCAGTGTTTAGACATCAGTTTGCGATACCTGTTTTCTTTTATGACTCTGGTCTTTGTTTCCAACTTACCATTAATAGGGTTCAGCCAATGCAGATCTTTTGACTCTTTTTCTCTCTCTGTCCTCACCTGTCAGCCTTCTCTTCATCAACTATATTTGTTACAATCAAGCCCTGTCAACTGTCACAGCTTACATACAGTCTGCCAGTAAATATGTCTTTCCAGTCATTAGACATTCCTTCCAGTCACCTTGGGATTTCTACCTTGTCTATCTCACTCCAAAAAACTTTTGTTCAGAAGTATTAGACTCCCACAGAGCAGTGTCAGCTTGGGGCCATTACTGTAGGAAGTGACAGAAAACACCAAACTGTCACTCATTAGGATCTAGTTTTTTCCAGAGTTGATGTAAGTCAGATTTAGCCCCAAAACGAATCATGATTTATTTAATATATTTGCTTCTACAAGTGTCAGCTCATCAACTTAAAATGTTTCTCCTTTAACTCTATTGAGGCCTGTACAGAAAGTTTTCTTTGAAACCTAGTTTTTGCTCTAAGGCTCAATAATTAGAACAGAATCAAGAACAGTCAAGTTTCTGCTCTATAGGTGCACTAGTGGCCCTTGGTTTTATAATTATATGTACAAAGCATTCATGTTAGAATTAAGGCTGGACACGTGAGAAAATGCCACCTGGTGGGTAAGCACTTTTTATGCTGGCTCTCAAGTCCGAGGTGAGATAATGTAAGTCTATGGATAAGCTTAAAGAGAGAAAGGCAATTAGCTAGGGAACTAAGGATGGAAAAAGAAAAAAATTCCCATTATTTCCTGATTACGCTGAGAACTGTCTCTCCAAGGGATCTATAGTCCATCCATCCAGAGCAAAACAATACCAGTGAGGCACGTTCAGAGGCACTTCTGCAATTGTACCTACAGTAAAAGCCTTTGCTGAGAGGCATAAACCTCAAATGGTCCCCTGCCTCCCCAAAAGTGTGTGTGTCGAGCTGGGTTGGTAGTGGGATGTGTACTGGTATCTTATCCCATGTGGAGTTGGAGCGAGAGATGAGCAGGGGGCCTTGGAGGTCAGTCCAAGGATTGCAGAGAAATGTAAAAGTTACAGGTGGCATCTCCACTGGAAAAAGTGAGAGGAAAGAAGGGAGGGATAAAGGTCCAGGATTGTTAACCCAAAAGATTTGAATTCCTTGCACCTCAGTCTCCAGAGAGCGAGAGTCAGGTCCTTCACTGGTAGAAAACAACATAGCTCAAATGACCCCAGTGAATTTACAGAGCACAGACTTACAGAGCTAAGTAACACAGAGAAAATGTCAGTAGCCAGATTTTGCAGATAAGGATATCATCATTAGGGATTCACTTACGTAGCAGCTATTGCAGACTGTAGGGGACTATGCAGTATTAGAAATAGCGTGTTTGTACCAATGACTTGGTTTCACTATCAAAATGCAAACATCTCTGAGGTAGAAAGAGTGTCTATAAAATCGCAGGTTATACTAAACAGGAATATACACACAAGTGGTGGAGAATAAATAAACTGTCCCATAAATCATAAGTCAATTGGGATTTTTAGTGGACACAATTACCAACTTCTCATTCTTTGTTTTCTGGCTGTGAAAATAATGATTCCTGTCACAAATTGCCATCTGAGATTAAATATGGAGCACAGATTATGACAGTCATCAAGGGGGTGAGCAGGGCTTATGAATCATCTACAGGATTCCCAATAGTTGTGTCTGAACAGGCTTGACCCTGATAATTGTGTGAGTGGGAACAGGTTTCACCATCAGGGATACTGAAAAGTGTAGGTCATTTGAGGTTTCCATCCTAAACTATGGGATCCATCCAGTGTAACTCCTGACCACCACGGGGCTTCAGCAGTCCCAGGATGCCAGCACCGGGGCAGCAATGAACACTAGGACATTTAAAGCTACTTGCTTGGAACAACATGCCGGGCAAAAAATCTTTGGGAAACCACATTTAAATGTTATGTGCTGTATCGAAAACGTGATCCTTCAATATTGCTCTTTTGGCAAATAAGATCAGCTATAACTGCTTCTGAAAATTTTAAGCTCGTTTTCTGCCTTTTCATATGGCAGCTCTAGAAATGTCCTCTGTTTAAAAAACAGATGCTTTTTAATGTTTTGGAGACAGTAGGAGAAGTTGGTACTTACATTTTTTAGCATTGAAACCCCAGGTTGCAGCTGATGAACATTGTGTAACCTTTCTTCTTTTTGACCTGGTGAATGATGAAAAGCCTCTACCTGCTGGTAGCTAAACATAACTCATCATAATTTACAACTTCTTACTGAAAAGAAGTAATGTTAATTATAAAACAAGGGAATAGAGGGTAAAAGGTAGGGGGGTATCATTTACCATGAGGTGGGAACGCATATTATCTGCCAGCACCTCAGCTCTAGTTCTGTACTAATTTTACAATATTTAAAGCTATATGAGGCTCCTAAACAATGCAGAGAATAGTATTTCTAACATGCTTTTAAGTCCCTCACCGCCCTTGCGAACCTAATTTCTGCTTTAGAAGTGCTTTGCCCCATCTGGCTTGCTCACAGCCCCTCCTGCCTGAGGGACCGCAAGGACACACCATCTTCCAAGCTGCATACTCACTAAAGAGGCTGGCCCGTACAATACCATGCGTAGGAAGGTCTTGCCAGACTCATACCAGTTAACACCTTTTTACATCTCCCAGGGAAGTTGAGGTGAACCCGCTCGAAGGATCGGCCATGTCAATGCCTGTCCAGAGCTCCGGACAAAACCGACCAGTGTCTCCTTCTTTCACTGGCAGGGAACAATTGCATCATATAATTAACAATGATGATTTGGTGCCAAGGGGTGCTTTATACCCAGGCACGAAGGAAGAGATTGACTAAATTTTTATTGAGCTTTTTTTTTGAGAAAAGGGCGAAGATACAGTCTGTGGGATGGCACTTATATGATGAGAAGGTCCAAATTCAAAAACCAGCCTAAGTGCCACTGAAAGTCTGAAATATTGCTGACATGCAGAGTGATGATAAGTGAAGTAGATTTTCATTAGTATTGAGAAGGCCTGTCTCAAACAAATATACCAGCATTAACAAAGGTTTGCAACCCTTTTGGAAGCAGATGCACATTTGTATGGTTGGGAAGCAGAGATCAGAGGATTTAAGGGACCTTTCTGCAAGGAAAGACACGCTCGCTGCTGGAGTTGCCCTCAGACTGCCTCCTCACTTTTTGCCTCTCAGGTGATCTAGGAAACCAGCCTACAAAAACCTACCTCTTCACAACAGACAGACCCCCAACTAAGTCAACAGGCTTTGGATCAGGCATAAGATTTTAAGTTTATACACAAGATGGCAAATAAATTGTCACAGAGCAATTTGAGAAAGCAAAAAGTGACCACAGACATGCCAGCCACACTGGGAAACAAATGAAGGACCCAGCACAGTCCAAAAAAGAAATGAGATGGCTAGGACATGGCAACTGTATCCTCAGTGTGTTCCTCAGCGAAACCCAAAGCAAGATCTGTAACAGGAACATCCTAAGAAGGTGGGTGTCAATAACACAGCACGATTTCCACCTGCCCTGTGGGAGCTGTAAGAGCTACCTTTGCATAGGAAGGCAATAATTCCTCTCTCCCTCAGCCTCCCACAGGGAATCTGTCCAGCACCCTCTCAGAGGACAACGTGACTCAACTGAAACCAGCTGCAGATCTTGCTGGAACTGCAGTGCTGCACAATCATACCTTTGATTTTTAAACACTTTTCCCCTCAAATATGTCCTTTCATTCATTACATAAAAAAATCCTGAACTCACCTAAAGCCCTTCATCACTGGCCCTAAAGAGAATGTCCTAAAAATGAGACACTAGATTGTGTTTGACAAACCACCTAAAATACTTACACCGACCTGACTGTTGTGCTCAGTCTCCTTGACATGAAAACAGACTAAATAAATGCTTGCATGTTGACTGCAGCAACGCAATTATACAAACTGCACCCAACAAAGAAAAAATAACTGCTGGAGGTATAGATGAGGAAAGTGGTTGGGGGAAGGAAGAATGAAGGGAACCTCAAGGTTAAATGAGCAATGGGTTGGGGCACACAAAAAAAATATAAACAAGAGAAATCTTTCAGCATAATTTTGAAAGTAAAGACAGACTGAATCATATTATGCAGGTGTACAGAAAATACTTTGCGGCATTATGACATCTCAAGTTCTTGCTCCTATTTCCGTTTTGTCAAGAGGTCTTTGATTGAAGACACAATTGTCTTCCAAAGAAAGGATAAAATGTCATGTGAATAGCTCAAGTGATAGACTGCAATACCTTGGATGCAGCAAGAAAAAGCAATGCTAATGGATTTGTATAGTAAATAATATGGGGCAAGAGGGGAAACAATCAGGCCTAGCACAAGTACAAAGAAGGTTGCTTGAACCTCCATAGTTTGCAGTGATTGCCAGGGGTTACTCGCTTAATGTACTTCAGGCTGGGGGAGAAGGGCTTCCAAATTTCCCTTATAAAAATCAGAGGGACACACTAACTGTTATGTACCTTAAGCCCTGATTTTTTTATTACCTTTTTTTTCTGATTTGCTAGTTCCTCAAAACTGCTTGTTGCAAAACATCTGTCCTCATTCCTGAGGTATGGTGCACTCTTAATGGATCATAGCAACTGCTCTGCAAGCTGGGACAGAGAAGTCCAGCTCTCTGACTGGTACCCATGATCACGAAGTATTTCTTCTGGCCCACAACTGAATGGCCCAAACTTCCTGAGACTCTTCTGTAGCCATGTGAAGTGAATTTTGCTCTTCAAGAGACCTGCCTGAAGTTTTGCCAATTCAGTGGGAGATAAGGACCTGCTAAGCAGGCACAAGTATGTTCTAAATGAATCCCAGGAAAGGAGAGTAAAAATCACTAGTTGCAAACATCCCGCTGGATTAAGCTTGTGTCATAAAAAGTTGCATAGAGAGGAAGCAAGCTGAATGGACCGTGACTTTCAAGACTGGGTTGCTATATTGTTTCTGGAGTTGAATGCATACTTCCTGCTGTATTAGAATAACACAACACACAACAGCAATCCTGCTGCACGGCTGGCAGGTTGCTGACCCCAAAGCTCAGCAGGTTGGAGATGCTGGAGCCCAAGCAACCAGAGCAGCCTCGGCTGCAGCCAGCCCCAGCCCAGACAAATAGGGCTTTAGGCATCACCCCCATTGTAGCCTCGTGGAGGGCTGTGCTCTGAGCAAATGGGGTGTAGTGGGGGGAATACGGAGGTGGGCTGTAGCTTAGCTCACATAGTACGTGACTACACCCTTCCAGTCCCCCTACTTACCTTCACCCTGCCAGCCCCCCTGCTGTGCTCCTATCCATTCACTACACACATGCACCCCTGTGTGTGTATGTGATCCTTCCTCATGGACCTTTCCCAAATGCTTTCTCTGGTTCCCACTCTCCCTGTTTCCCACTCCTGTTTCCCCTGCAGTTATCTACTCCTCCCAGCTCCCATCTCTGGCCCACAGCCCTGCGCATGCTCTGCTCCGCTCTCCTCACACCTGCTAAGCCTTCCCACTTCTACTCTTTTCCATCCCTTCCTCTGTTTATCACCAGGTCCAAATCCTGTTCCTTCAGAGACTTGTCCTCATCATCGTGGCGTTCATCACCATGGCTGCCTTCCCATTCCCTACTGTGTCCCAGGCACTAGCAGAGGAGATGTCAAATTTCTACCTTGTTGGCATCTTAAAAAAAAAAAAAAACAACAACATGTTTTGGGCTTTTTTGCCTCAAAGCTATTAAAGTACTTGGCTTTGATCAGTGTGAATTTAGTGTCACAGGTTTCACAGTCCTTGGTGTAATTGTGTTCTTTCCTCTAGCTGGCTTTGGGGCTCCATTTCTCCCTGCACTGTCTAAAGGCTGTCTCAGAAAAAACTCCTTTCTGGATGAGGAGAGATGGCTCACTTTATTAATGTCCGACATGGTTCTCTCGGGGGAAAGGTGGACAAAGGGGGCTGCTTTGAGACATTGTCTCCCCTTTGGGAGCAAAGTCAGACTCACCACCAGTCAGGGCAGGACAGCGACCAAACTCAAGTATTGGACTCAGCTTTCCACCCATCAGCACATAACAGAAGGCCTTTCTGAACAGTTGCGAATATTAGGTTTAAGATACAAAAAAGCCTTTTGGCCTTTGGGCTGAGATCAGCAGTAGTATCTGTTTGAGATCTGACGTGTGCTGTATCAGGGACGACAGCACTCACTGGCAGGGGCATGTGCTCTGTGATCTGACAGATCTTGCCTCTCTTTAACTCCTCTGATCCTATGATTTGGCTGCCCTGTGGGTACGCTGCGCACTTACCTGAAGATGCACAAGGAGCTGTGGGATGCCATCACACTGTCAAGACGCTTCATGAGATACCGGCAGCAGAAGACTTTTTGGAAATAACACCACATCATCATCCACTTCACGCTGCTAACTTTGTGGTGCCATTTCCTGGAGCCATCTCTTCCTGTTCAGGAACAACAGACAGGGTAAAAGAGGTGAGGTATGAACATTAAAAGTGCCATTATCTGGTTTTCTAGCTATTGAGAGCCTAGAGTGAACCCCAGGACTTCGACTGCCTCTTCGATCACTGAGCTGACTCAGAAAGCTCAGGAGGTGGCAGTGGTAGGAGACTTTGTAGACCACTAAATCAAACCAGAAAACAGGATGTGTTACTCCTTAAGCCCAGTCTGGAACACATCAAGGGGAAGAACTGCACTGTTAGGGGGTCCTCAGTTTGGGAGACACATGCTGGAGGTCTCATGCAGCTGGTAAATAAAGCATTACTTGGATTTCTCAACAAAATTAGACAGAGAGAGAGAGAAAAAGAAGTATAAAGGATAATTCCCTTAATGGAAAAGGTACAGATCCAGTACATCATTCCTGACTGCCAGGAGTTAATTAGTTACAGGCATGAAAGACAGTGGTCACTAGACACCTATAGTTGTACCAATGGTACAAATAAGAGAGTCCAGGCAAGTAATGTATGTAGTTGGCTCAAAAGAGCCAATTAATCAAAAATAAATTGAAAGGAATAAGAAAAAAAGACAGAAAAAATGCAAATGAAGATTAGAGGTAATTTATAATGAATTTCTTAAGCAAGATAATTATGGAATTGCTGTTAAGTTTAATTCACATACTATTTCAATGGAAAAATTGGTATTTGCAATACTGATAAGGCACAGGATGAATGGGTGAAGAGCTGGCTACTTGGCAGATCTCCAAAAGACAATTGTCAACAGAGAGTCATCACTGAATGGGATTTTTCCTTAACAAAATTTAGCAATGAGTAGTACTGGTCTGCAACTAGCTGATGTTTTCTTCAGTGGATTCAGTTAGTAAACATCAATAGCCTCATGCATATGAATTAGTCTCAGTAAAAATTATGTCCACATCAGAACACTGCTGTAAATTGTTTTTGGAAAATTTCATCTCATTGAAAATGTTTCTGACCTGCTCTCTCAAAGTCTTTGCTGATTACAGGTATGGGAGAATAGAGAGCCTGACAGAGGGACAAAAGAGGGGGGCTGCTGATGTGGGGGTGACACTTGCAACACACTGAGACTCTTGGCAAGGTGGAAAGAATTCAAAAAGAAGGTGTTCTGATACAGCCTGAAGCAAAATTACATACATGGGAAAATGTAACCTTCAGAAGTGTCCATCTATCTCCGTTGACTATTGAGGGAGCCTAGGAGATGAGCTGAAATTAGGTGACTAACTTTTAGATGCCAAAACTTCTAGTTTGGCTAAACTTAGGTGGGATGTTTCTCACCCTCATACCAAAGAAAAGAATAAGCAGGCTAGAGAATATACCCCAGGTGAGCATATGCTAGATTATGGGATCCAGTTGTCATGTTAAAAAAGGGCGTTACAAAATTGGAGAAGGCTCAGGAAAGAGCCACAGAAATGATTTACTCACTGCAGATAATGTTTGACAGTGAGAAACCTAAAGATCTCACGCTGTTTAATTTATCAAAAAGAAGATTAAAAGGTTACTTCATTGCAAGCATTATCTCACAGGAATGCCACGTACTGAAATGCTCTTTAATCTAGCAAGAATGGCACAAATATTTAACATCGAGGGTGATTAGCCACCAAAATGAAACACCAAGGGAAGAGGTGGATTCTCTCTCTCCTGATGTCTTCAAATCAGGTCTGAACGCTTTTCTGGCAGATGTGCTTTAATCAAACAAAAGCTATGCTCTAGTCAGATGCAAGTTACTGGGATGAATGCAGGGGAAAATGGGCGAAAAAAGGATGCACTCCTGGCCTCAAAAATCTACAAATCTGTGAATGCCAAATGTAATTTGAATGTACTTGCAGGAATCAAACTGTTCAGAGTGTGCTCCACTTCAAGGGACAGGAATCCCAGGAGAGTAGGCGGAGACGTGCTCCTAGTGTTTATGAACAGCAACTAGCTCTGAAAACTCGCTGTCTTCTCCAAAACCTGACACTGACTCCTTCCATGGCCCAGGCATGACCACTCCTTCAAATAGGGCTATCGAAAAAGAGACATATCAAAACGGTCTGATTTTCATAGGTGGTAGGCAGGCATGCATGGCTCTGAGTTCAGAAGAATTTGTGAGCACTTAGCACCTATGGATGTGAATTTAGACACCTAATGAAAGGGGAACGCTTTGGGAGTGATTTCAATAGCATGCTTAGGAAAACCGGTCCTCGCTTCCAGTGGTCGCTGTGCTCCTAGATCAGAGCAGCGCTTTTTAAAATTCCTGCTTTTTGGCATCACCTTTCTTTGTCTCGGTTCTCTCAGTTGCAAAATAATCACATTTTCCGGACTGGACAGCTGAAAGGATTAACATTAGAGTGCTAGTTTTCAACCTGGGGATCTGCAGACCGCTGGGGAGCTCTGTGGTCTACTTCTAAGGTGTCTGTGAGAGGTGGCTAAGAAAAACAAGTCCATTTATGCTGTACAGCACTTTAAGAATGTGCATTTCAAAAGGGACCCACTCCCCTGGAAAACACTTCATGGTCCACAAATCAAAAAAGGTGAAAAATACAGAAACAGAAACAGCCTCTAAGTGACTGGTGATTTGTAGCCGCTTTCCGTGCGTGGCAGCCGGGGATGCTCAGCTTTGTTAGGGAGCGAGGCGAGGAGCCCCCCGGGCTGCACCCCTGCCCGCTTCTACCTTCCCAGGCAGCAGATAACGGCTCTGCCCAAGGAGCCCATCCGCAGGCAGTGGGGGGAACGCTGCCTCCTCTCCGGCCACGACCAGAAGCAAGTGCAAACAACGGAAAAAAGCAAAAAGGGCCATAGGAAGTAATTGCATCTAAAGCATCCCCCAGGTCTCCTACCTCCCTGGCTGATGCCTCCCACCTCCCTCCAAACTCGGTGCCAGCTGACAGGTTTTTGATTGCCTCCTCTCCGGGGTGAGCAGCGGGGCCCGTAGCGCTGCTGATCGCTCTCCCAGCAGCCTCCGACGCTGGCGCATTCAGGATCACTTCTCATCTTTGTCTCTAGCCTCTGACACTTTCACCTATTCCCACAAGTTTGGAGCATTTTTTTTCCTATTTCCTTCTTTTTTAAAGAAAAAGCTTTGCTTGTCAAGCAAGTTTTTTTCTCCCTGAACTCTTAGACTTCCAGCCTCCACACAGACACAGAAATAGTATTCAAAAGGTGAAAGTTTGAATAACAATGCCAGCTGCTATCTTGGTAACAAGTTCCACTTCTGATGCAGGAGGGATGAGAGGATGGGGAGGAGAAGCCAGCAGCCAGCAGGATGCCTAATGCTGTGGGACTATTTTGGTACCTGAGAGCTTCGGTCTAAAGGTGTCCGTGTCTCCAGGTGGTCTGAGAAAGGGCTCTGCGTCGGGAGAGGGACCAGGAGACTGCGCCTGGGCACGGAGCATCTGCCTGGCCTTGGGGAAGAGCATCCGCCTCCCTTGTGCCTCTGCTGTCTGAATTGTTACCGGGAATACAAACCCTCTGTAGCTTGCTCAGGCTATAATCAGATAAAAAAGAGATAAGAGAATAGGGTGCAATAAGGGAGAAGTATTCAAACGGCATCATTTTGGGCTTAGCTGCTCCGCTAACGATAACTTTTGTGGCAGGCATCAGACTGTGCAGTTCATTTACAGCCGTAGAAAGGTTTTTCTACTCTGCATGCTTTTTAAAGCATTTTGGACCATTTCTTTTACAATGCTGATTTTTTTTTTAAATCATTGCCAAACAGCCTCTAAAAATCAGACTAACAATACACATTTACAACAGACATTCATCTTACTTTTTAATCTTGGAATCCTAGTTCTTCTTTAATCTTAATACTCCAGCTTTGTATTTGAGCTTTGTATTTGCATACAGAGTTTAAGTAAACAGTCAAGGTATCAAATAACAAAGCACAGAAGCTCTAAGAACTGAAATGGTAAATAAGAAACATATATAATAATACCCAGGCTTGACACTGGACATTTTGAAATACCATACCACTGAAGGAGAATTCACAACACTGTTTCGTTGACATCTGACTCCAAATTCTTTCATCATTTTGACATTATCAACTACATAATAAAACAGGTTTTCTTTTTTTTGTTTAGATACATAATTTATAATTTTATCAATAAAGGGTTATTTTTTTTAACAAGCCATAGCCGCAGAAAGCTTTGTGTTGGCTTTTTTAAAGCATCAATGACACTAAGATGTATATAATCTAGTACAATAATCATGGACCCGCCTTTCATATTTATTGTATATGTATGTAAGTATAAATATACATATACAAATCTACTGTTATTGATGTTTTAAAAAACCTGAAGTAAACATTTAGTGGGATAGTTTTTTGAGAGCCTGTTTTAAGAGAAACAAATGTATTGACACAAGGTAAATTATGTATTTGAACCAAATTGAAGCTGTTGCTTTCTTAAGGTAGCTCACAACAGTAGGGTGACGAAAGAGTCGAGTGCCAGGAATGAGTGAAATTGTGTATATATTTAAGTGCGAGGAATGGCAACATGTCCTGTGCTTGCCACGGGCATGACGAGTGGAGGAGAGGCTTTGGCTCTACACCTCCTCCCAACCAGCCCCATCCTGCTGTGGCTGCAGCACCCTGCATCAGTCCCTGCGCTGGGGACACGGGCAGCACCACGGGACGTGGCAGTGCCCCGCGCTGTCCCCCCTCACCCTCCTCCTACACCTGCTAAGGGAAGGAAGAGTTAAACCTCGGTAATTTTTTTTTCCCCTCGCTACTTCCTATCGCTGCTTGAATTGCTGGAGCTTTGTACATCTGGTTCAATTCATTCCCAACGATTCAGGTTCTCGTTTTTCCCCTCCCTTGGGGACACCTTTCCTGAGTCTTGCTGCGGAGCCTGACCCCGGTGCCAGCAGGATAGAGCCCCAGGAAGTCCCAGCAGCCTCATCCCGACTGCGAATACCCAGCTGGGTTTTAAACGCATTGCATCAGAGAGCAGTAGGTCACCACATTAATCAGGAACTCTGAAATCCTCCGAGACACCTTGTTGGGAATGGTTACCGGGTTCTGGCTAGTCTTAAACATAATTTAAAAGACTTTGGGGTTATTTTAATGCTTTTCCTTTCCTTCAGCCCTATCTCTATGTAAATGCTCTCTTCCACTTCTCACTGCCGACTGCTTCTAACAGACATATTATTTTGCTTCTCTGGCCTACTTTGTTGCAGACAAAGTTTTGACTATCAGAGTTCTTTTTTATTCCATTTTACATTTTTAATGCTATGTTGTAAAACGTCCTTCCTCTTGAGCAGTAATAAAAACCTTTTTTTTTTTCCCCCTCCCCTCTTCAGATTTCTTTTATAACACATTCAGCATTTTCTGGGACATAATTAAAACATCAAACAGTTTTCCTGCTGGTTATGCTAAAATCTGAATGCTTGAGTCTGCTGGCATTATTGAAAATTAAAATGTACTATTCTTGAGTGTATTTAGGATGCCCTTAAATAACTATCAAAAATGGTTTTGTTCTGCTTAATATACAGACTGGCAACATAATGCTAAAATACCTGCATTAAATAATGTCTCTAATTGGTAGCATGAGGATACTTTTTAAAAGTATAAAATATATATTTTTGTTCACTATTTTTCCTAGGCTAATGTGTCTAATTTTCCCATACAACCTTATCCCCAAGGAAAAATATAGACGGAAAGACCATTACCAATACATGAAGTTCAGTGGTTCTCTCTCTTTAGATGTAATTGCTATCAAGGAGGCTGGCAGCAGGGTAATTTTAGTTCAAATGAGTACATAGCCTGAAAAAGGATAAATCAACCTTTGTAGGTCTGAAATTAGATCCCAGTGTGGGATTGTTCTAGCTAAGTGTACATCAGGTTCATAAAATAGATTTGCCAGAATGAAAAGCCCCTAAAATCCAAGGGCAGCAGTGAGCGTGGGGCTGGAGGGGGAAAGGTTTCACGCCCTGTGAGAAGACCTCCTTCCTCCTTCCTTTGCTAGTAATGGCCTCAGATTACCTTTTTAATCAGGCAATGAGGGCTCAGTCCTGCTCTCCCATTCAAGGCAGCAGAAAGGCTCCCACAGTACCCAAAATCCCTTTCTCAAGATGATCAATACCTTTGGTCCACATTCACAAAGGAGCTGAGAAGGGAAGAACTGGGAAGCTAGAAAGGGACACCTTTACCTGAATTAGGCACCTAAATATCCCTGCGGCTCTGAGTCCAGGGTCCCAATAGCACTCATGGGTTAGATAGCTGGCATAACAAAACCTACATTTCACCTTAAAACATCCTGCAAGTATCCTTGCAGTAGAATTACCTCTTAATAATGTTTTTGTTTATTGCAGAGATTTCTTTTCTGTGGCTGCCTTGGATATGGTGGGCAATTTAAGAAAGGGGGATGACTGGTGCATAACAGAGAATTTAGGTCACACCTCTGCTTTGGACTGCGTGATGTTTCTTGTGCATTTTTTGAGCCCCAATGCATGCATGTGTTGGGTCAAATAGTGAGAGATGTGTTCCCTATGTGTGGCGGGGGGCGGTCACACGAGCAGCTGTGAACCTGGGTGCCCCCCTCCTGCCACAGGTCTGGGAGTGCGATAGTTCCCGACTTGGGGCAAGGAAAATCCCCCATCCCAGGAAAAATCTAGAACAAAAGATTTTATTGGAAGTGCAGGATAGCAGTCTCTATATCCCAGGTCTGTCCTACAGTGTGAGACAAAAGATCATGTTCATGCTTAAGTTTGACCTGCCCATTTTTTGCTAAGGGCTCCATTTTGGTCAATAAAGTGACTCCAGCTTCATAACTGTAAATTTTCAGCAAGACAGGGTTCTGTTTTTTTCCACTCTAAAGAGCATTTTGTTAAAAGCAGACATGTCCCAGCCAGCATCACTTATTGACCATGACTTGGAGAGCCAGGATGCCTGGGAGGCAGCAGGGCCTCCGCTGGTTGCAATGCCTTGCTGCTTCGGAGAAGATCACTTGTCCTATGATCCACACCTCTTTATCAAAGAATGAGCATTGAATGGGAAATTTCATACAGGTTCAATTTTTTAAAAATCTTTACCATTCAATTGCTTCTAGAATGAACCTGAATTTTACAGAAACAAGATAGAACTGTAGATAAATGGAAGTCCCAAACAGTTTATGATACAATTTCTCAGACAACCTCCAACAGCCATTCTGTGGGCTGTGTTTCAAGTGGCTTTCTGCTCAAGTTATTTGAATCTAAAAATCTGGGTACTGCATGTCAGAGTACATGGGCTATATAAAATGAACTTATATTCATTGTAGATACTTAGGCAAATGCTAACCAGTTCCCAAAAAGTCAATTGATAAAAGCATTCTTAGAAAAGTAGGCAGGTGACTGAAAATCAAAGGATAAATGTGGCTCCTTTCTGAAAAGCAACCTATCAATTACAGCCACTTCTCCTGATTTTGAGGAGGAGAGTTTGGCTCAGCCTTTCCCACTCCTGCTCTCAACCTCCCACTAATAGAAATAATAATACCCCCCCCCCCCCAAAATGCAGAAGATTGCTGAACACATTTCTTAAGCCAAAGACTTCTGTCTCGCTACAATATGCCGAAGTAAAAACATATCCAGGAGTCGTCCCTGGAGTCTCAAATCATTCTCTCATCACACTGGGTTCAAAGACAATGCGAGTTGTGTAGCGTAGCTGAAAGTATCTGCATAAAGAAATTCCTCTATGATGTTGTTTTGTTTCTGGCTTGCTTTTACCTGGGCTATCTGAAGACATTGTTTGAGGCTAAGGAAAAAAATATGAATAATGTTTGGGCCTAGAGATCAAAAAATCAGGCTTATTTCCATAGTCGTTAGTAGCCAGTATCCCATGTGAATCTGTTCGTTTCTAAAGCTGCACTGAAATGCTGGGTATAGGAGGAAGGATTTCTTTTTATTTTTACTTTATTTTTCTAAGAGTTTGTTCTTCTTGATTTTTGAAGATGCTGAAAGCTTTTTGATGTCACAAAACCAATCATAAGAGGGAAAACACAAATTTAAATGTGAGATAAAAGGGGCTTTGCATGCATGCATAACAAGAAATCCATTGAACAAAACAAATTACCTACCACCTCCACAATGGCTCTCTGCCTCCAAGGGATGGGCTGGTTCAAAATGAGGAGGTGATGGTGATAAAGTCACTGTGATACTGTGATCAGAAAAGCTGCAGTCAGAAAAAAAAAATATAGGGGAAAGTAAACTACAAAGAAGGGAGGGTGGAAAAAATGGCTCACCATTCCCCTGGGACTGTGAGTGACTTTCAATATTCCCCAAAAAGTTTCACTTCAAACGTTACGAGGCCAAAGAGGTCTCTTTCTGCATGCCAGTTCTGGCAGCTGACCGAGGAAGGCAGAGAAAGGAGGATGGCTGAACTTTTCATTCAAATAACTCTGTTCCCGTTTGGATATGCCTTGTCTGGAACCCCCACTGATGGCAATGAGGTGGGAATTTTCCTGATTTGGAAGGCAAAAGTGATTTCTTGGATCTGAGTTTGTTTTTAAGAGGTTTGTTTTGGTTTAATTTTGTTTTCCATTTACAACTCTCCCTTTCTTTTACCATTTTAAAGCCATGAATGATGAGTACTAAGGGTTGGGGAAAGGCCAAGAGGGAGATATAGTTATAAATTTCCTTTACTGTTCTGTGTTTCAGTGTTTGGGAACTACTTCAGACTGGTTAGCAAGAAATACTCTTCCCTCCGGTTCCCTGCTTCCACCCCCAGACAGGGGTAGGTCACACTGGACACAACCCTTTTATATGTTTTTTTAATGTTTATTTTGTTTCCCAGGACAAAGCACTGATTTTTAAGAGCTGAAAGTCTGAGGATGCCTTAAAGGATCCTGTACCTGCTGTGGAATAAGAGTATTAAAGATACTTGATTTGTAGGACAGAAGTAATATCTTCATTTGAACAGCTGATCCAAAAAATTGAAGAATTTTCTGGATTTCTAAATCCTTAACTATGCAGGTCTTACGTGTAGGCTGTGCCCAAGGCTGTTGTAACTGAAGCCCTTCCCACTTCCCAGCGAGCCCCACTCCAGCTGCGCTGTAGACTCACCTTTGGGATGTACGGGCTTGCGCAAGGGTTCTCCATGCCTCCTTTCTACTGGGGTTTAAAACCAGAGGTCCTTCCAAAGGACAAGGAATATGGTCAGAGTGCCTGGAAATATTTAGCTTTTTTTCGTTTTGGCTTTTTTGTCTTGGTTTCTTCCTTTGCCTCTCTTCTTCTATCATTCCCTATATTTCCTTGGAAAAAGCAGAAGGTAGAAGAAGAGGAGAAAGAAAAGAGAAGATGATCAAACAGAAAAATAAATGAAAGGTTGACTTGATTTTTGAGCAATGAACAAAAATGTGAAACACTTTCCTGAAGACTTGTTTGGGCTTGGGTTTTTTTAAAATCATTGAGATTTTTTTGTCGCAATATTTTGAAATATGAGTTTCTTTTCTTTCTTTGCATGGATTCTTTCACTCTATAGTATCCTTTTTACATGGGCAGGCAATTTTCCTGCGTGCTATTGAGCCATTGGCCACGCCAAGCTCCTCTTTTGCTGTTCCATCACAACAAATCCTTTGGTCACATTTTATGGTCAGTAACCTTCAGCTTTCATATCTATCAAATCTCAGCTACCTGTGAAAATGGCTACTTTCAAAGAGTTTGCTCAGGAATCCTCTGCTGCCAGTAAAAACTTATCCATGGCTTTCAGCTGTGTTTTGGGATCAGATGTGACCTAATTTGGTGGGCCACTGATCAATTCTTCCTCCAGCATGCTTACCATAAGGCCATGCTTGCCATATGTTCACTGATTTATGTTATAGGAGTTATCCTTGGTTCTTGATATCAAAACAATTGTTCTGAAGTGTGTTATTATCACATCAAATTGAAAATTATAAATTTGAACTAAATTTTACTTCAGAGATTCCCACTGTATTTTTGGAGCTCTAATTTTACTGTCAGTCAGGGAGGAAAATATATCTCAAGTACATAAAGACTACACAGAATAGGTAACGGCGTTGGAAGAAGCCTGAAGGAGATTTAAGAAGCCTTCTGCTACTTCAAGTAAGCATCTCTCTGAAAAGCTGTTGCTCTTACCAGTAGTACTATGTCTTGAGGATCAGAAGAGCATTTCCATCATTGAGAGGAGCTGCAGAGTTATACAATAATCACCTGCAAATTTGACAAAGCAAAGTCAGAATCTTAATACTGCAATTCATTTCCTTTGATATGTTATCTGTCATCTCGCCCTTCCCACACAACCTCTTTATACTGAGAGGGAGATGGCACGTCACCTATTCCCTTGACTGTTGAGAGAGACAGCTATTTCTCTCCCCTTTCTCCCTCTCCCTCTCAGTCTCTTTCTTTCTCTCTCTTGTTTTTTTCCTCCCTGGTTTCTTCTGGTTGTTTCTTCCATCTCTCCATGCCTCTTTTCTGTCTCTTTCAAAGGAGAAGGAAGAATCCTGTTTGCTTCAGCTTGACATAAGATGCTTCAGCAGAGAGAGAGCCCGCGATGAGGACTTTGGCCACATGGCCCACAACCAAGTGAAGATGTCCCAGTACGCTCCTTTAGGTATGACCAGGCTGTATTTTAAGCAAAGGTCCACACTCTGCTCATTTCACTTTCAAAGAGCCTGGACGGGCCTTTGGGGAGCTCTGAAGTCCAGGGGAGGAGAAAGCTCGCATTCATGCTGCCCACTGTGCAGGGAGGACAGGCCTGGCTGTGGACGTGTCTGCACGCCTGCGTTTGCCACCCAGTTGCCCTTGGGAGCTACAGAGCTTGAGATCTACACGGCGCAAAAGAGCCTGGAGCTGAGTGATAATATTTATACAACCAGGCTTTTCATTACCATGGGCTTTTTTGTCACTAGCTCTCGTTAGCTAGCAGAGGCTAAAGAAACCTCGGTTACAATTCATTTAATATTTAAATAACTTCTCAGACTTTACCACATAAAGACAACCTATGGTTTCAAGTGTGATTCACAAGGCATATCTGGCCCTTAAATTTAAATGGACTTAAAACTTTGATAGAAACTCTGAAGGCTACGAAACCGAGGTTTATTTATATCTCTCATAATCCCTGTGAAATCCTAGGAGTGGAGTCACCCAAATGAGAAGTCACAGTGTTTGGGTTCTTGTCTAACCAAGGCTCATTGATTTTTAAGCGCATAAATTCAGAAACTCTGAAGACCCAGCCAAAGACAATACAGCAAGCAGCACAGTTCGGAGATCCCCCCGGGGAGGAGATGTGGTTGTAAACACTTGAAAATGTTTAAATTCAGTGAATGCTCTAGTTATATTTGGTAGGTCTGACAGGACAAGCAGTCCTAACAATCTGAAACACTGGACAGAATGGAAGGAAAGCCTTGCCAAAGATAACGAAAGCCTCGCAGCCCTTTTCGCATCTCCTCTGCCAGGATGTTGAGTCTTGGTCCTCTTAAAGATGTTCTTCCCTCCGGGCAGCTCTGATCCGAGGGACACGGCAGTTGTCCTTTGCATTGCAGGGTCACCTGGCGGGGCCTCACACACCACGCCAGGAGTGAGGAAGACCTCCACGGGGAGCAGCAGCATGACGCTTTCATGCTGGGCCACAACCAGCTTGGACGGCAAAGCCCTTCGCACGGTGTCCGACCCCCTCGGCCACTTCCAGAAGTCTCTTTGTAGCTGCACGTTACAGACGGGTTTAATCAGGGGAAGTCTGTGAGAGAAGAAAGGCTTGGTCCGGGCTCACCCATGCACGGGCCCGTACCCTGCCCCTGCACCGTCTCTCGTGGCAGTGGCCGGTGCCGGGCTCCAGGCCCTCGGCTCCTGGCAGCAATGTTACATGGGGGAGGTATGAAGCCCTCCCAGGCAAGAAAATAGAAATCTATCTGCTCAGAAAAATGTTGGAGACTTCTAAAAATACCTCAATTCAAGAAGCATCAAAATTCCTCTGTAAAAAAAGGGGCGAAACAAGCAGCAGATAATGACCAAAGACGTGCTGAATATAAGGGGACTGTGGTTCAAAACCCGGGCTCTGGGGTCTGTGAGCAGCAGACGCGAGCAGCAAAGAGACTGAAGAGGTAAGCGCTAGAGAGGTGGGGAAGGAGAACAAGAGCATTCGCAAAAATACCAGGGGAGATGAAGTGCTAGCGAGAAGCTGAATCCTTCAGTAAACCAAGAGACTGAACTCTTTTGAAATCTGCCTTTAAACAAATATATAAACATAAACTTTGAACAACTAGAAAACACTGGAGAAAAATAAACCTGTAAAAATAAAGATAATGACAAAGAATGGGTATGGGAATATAGAGAAAATATGAATATAAACAAATCAGCTTTCCAGATTGCATGCATCCCAGAACACTTAGGGAATTGAAAAACAAATTTATTGTACCACCAACAATTATTTTTTGACAAATCATGGGAGATTCCCAGAGCCTGGAGCAAAGCAAATATTGTACAGATTTTTCAGAGAAGAACTGAAGCGTGATCCCGATAATTACCACCTCATACGTCAGTTTTCTCTCCCTGGTAGTATAATAGCACAAATGATTTCCTGAGGCCTATGGGGCTGACTTGCTCATTACCCCCAGATGATCCGGTAGAGTCCAACACAACGTTGGCGCGGGGCTGACTGACAGCTACGGTCCCAACCAGGGGAACGGAGAATGACTTGCTTGGCTGCGATGCACCCAGCAGCATGTCTGGATCCCACGCTGCAACCCCGTGCAGAAAATACATGAGATGATGCTTAACAAACTCATTTCCAAACTATAAATTATATTAGTGCTTCGCCTAAGCTAATTAGTCCTGATACTAGTTTACCTGATCCAAAACTCAGTGACGCAGTGGAAAGCATGTGTTTACATCCGTGAGGGAATACTCCCAGCTCAGCTACGCGGTGTAGGGACAAGCCGCCCATCTCGCTCAGATCCCACGTTCCTAGAAATGCATAAGGAAAGAATTCAGAGAAAATGAAAAGATTTACAGATGGCCTAAAATATAATGAAAAAAATGGAGAGGCAATGAATAAATAGTCACCGCTGCAGTCAGGCTAATGCTCGTAGCAGTTCGTCCAGCTTCTGGGAAAGGGCTAAGGCAAAATTCCTTTCCTTAATTTCGTGTTCCCACCCAAAGCCTGCTGGTTTTGACTTTGTGCAGGGCATATATATTTCATCTATAATCATTATTTGTAGATATTTTTTAGGGCCAGGAGGGACCATTAGATCATCAGTTCTGGCCTCCTGCATAACACATGCCGTAGAATTTCATCCAAAAAGGTAATGAACTGTTGACCTCGGTTGTGGCGGTGGATGAGGGCTGAACCTGCGACTGTGGCTTTTGGGGGGATTGCTGATGAATTTTGACATTTTTTCATACAGATTCTGCAAAGCATCGTCACATGGAAAATCCCATATGATAAACAATTCTCTTTTCCAAAAAACCCACTAATTGGAGAAAAGGGGGGGGGGCGGGGAGTGGAAGCCCACGGTATAAATGGAAAAATTTAGAGATTATCAGTTTTTTCCAAGTTTCATATCAAGCTTTTTATTCTTGCCCTCTTCCTAGTTAACTTTTGTCAAAATAACCAGACACAAGCATCAGGGAAACTAAATGATAGTTTAGTCTCCAAAAGAGGGGGAAAAAAAAACCTTACTGAAATGTGTTTCTATAGTAGACTTTATAAATCCATTCAGTGTGGTCTAATGTAAGTCAGGCTTTAACAAATATTTTTGCTCGACTTGGTTCCAGGATAAAATTGTAGAAGTTACTGAAAGGTGAAAAAAACCCTCAATCTATTCAACTTAAAAAAAAAAAAAAAAGACATTTAAGGGGGGTCTAACTGAAGTATACAAAAATCTTAGCTGAATGGATAATATCAATGCATGTTACTACTTTTGATACTGCACAGATGACAGGATCGGGGGCATAAATGGAAGTTCAAAAAACAAATTCAGAGGAGACATAAGGAAGTGCTTTGTCACTCAAAGAATAATAAATGTTTGGAATGGCCTACTGGGCAAGGTTGTTGAGGCAAAGACAGTGGGCTCGTTCAAGAAGCAATTAGATGCTATCCTGGGGGAAACGCTGTATTACAAGAGACAAGCATCAATGTGTTGAATGGCCTTTTCTCATTCCTAACATTTTCTATGTTCTTTTCTCCAGCTTGTACTCTTAAGGGTCTGCAGCCTCAGTGTATGATATCAAAACTGAAATCAGGCCCAGCAGTGTTCTCCACTAAACTGGGCCAAGAAACATAATAAAGATTTGGCCTTGCTATAAAAATGTGCCGCGCTGTACTGCTACCCTGCTTATTCCATGCTGGCTTCTGGGCTTCTAATAAAGGAACAGGCGTTGGGCAAAACACCCAGGGTTCAAAGATTTGTTTCACACCTTGTGTCGAGTCCAGAGAGCACTTTCAAGAAACTGGGGCACCCTGCCCTTCAGGTGGGAGCACTTCAGAGGTGGGCCAGGACAATTCCAGCCCACGCAGGGCTCTTTGGATCCTTCACAACTAAACTCGGTATTCAAATGTGCCTTTATTAATAGTTATTAATATTTTTTGAGAATTGCTCAGTCCCTTTCAGCTTACCCATCCGTTCTAATGCTGTTTCTTCTCCCTCCAAGCACAGTGCTGACCCTTTCCCCTCTCTTTTCCCCTTTGCGTACATCAAAAGGGAAGTTAAGTTTGTATTTGTTCTTCGGTGCATGCGAGGGCACCCACAGGATAAGCGAGTCTTTAGAAGGTTAAATAATGTACCGCGCGTTGTGCCAAAACGGGTGCACAACTCACAGAGCAATCAGCCGAAACGGTGCAATCGCACCCCAGCACCCCCTGGGAAAATTGCAGCCCCCTCCATGCTGAGGTCCCCTGTCCCAGCACCGGTCGCCGCACACCCGCCTGCTCCTGGGGCAGCAAAGAGGGACCTGCGGAGGGTCCCGCTGGAGATGCCCTGTTTGGGAGGTGTCATGTTCAGCTGCTGAGGAGCACAGAGCTCCTGGTGCCCAGCTGAGCAAGCTGAAGTCCACTCAGAAGAGAGGGGTGATTCAAGAAACATCTTAGGTTAGCTGTTGTATTGCATTTATCTGATTTATGGGTTACGGAGGAAGCTTCAAGGGCTCCCTGTAGCAGGCTGCATTGAGGCTCTACAGTAGAGATGGTCTCTCCTCCCCTAAACTTACCGGGTATCCTACAGCAAGAGGTAGTAGGCAGGCACAACGAGAGAGTGAGGAAGTCCTTGAGGACATTCATTTTACACACACAGGACAGTGTAGCTCTTACCAAGTATTTCATAGGCAGCTCAGCAGGGGGGGATGTTAGGGAAATATTTAAAGAATGCTGCGTTTGTAGCTGTGCAGTTTTGTATGGGAAACCTCCACCAAACATAAGGGGTTGCACAAGAGGAAGTATTAAACTCATTTTGGGGGGGGTGGAAATGTATGGATGTGCAAGAAATACTCAGTTAAGAAAACAGCTTAATGACTGGAGGAGAGGGATGGCAGCCTCTCCCTCTCCAGACAGGGTAAAGAAAGAAAAAGGAACCTTGAGCTGCCACCCCCACCCAGGAGCTGAGGCAGCCCCTAATTCAGGGCATGCAGACAAAAGTTAAATTAATATGAATTGCTGAAAGACTCACACAGTCTGTCCTTTCTTCCCCTAACTCTTCTGCAAGGTGGGTTTTTTTTTTATTTTATTATATTACTATTTTTTACTGGTGAGGGATACTTGTTATTATAGTTCTAACCTTCATTACAGTGGCTTTGTGCCCCAGCACTCCAGGGGAAATGCATATTCAGAATAGCTTTGCAAGTGCTGCCGAAGCCATTTGATGTCTGCACCACTAGCTAAATTATTTGCTAACAAACTTTGAGACTTTTTGCCCTTCCAAAGGAACGATTTCACATGTGGTTTTTGGCTTCCTCTGCAGTGGCCCAGCAATATTATTTTATCCCAGCAAAGAGCATATTATTGTTTAATATCGCTGCTATATTCCAGTATGTTTCCCAAGATGATAAATGTTGGCACAGAAAAGAGGCAACTTTTTCAAACAATAAGTAATAAATTGTGGAAGGCTGAGGTAAATATTTTTCCATGTCCCCAAACAACTCTGAGTACATTCCTGAGGAGTGTATTGACAGTAAAATGTTTGAGAACAAGAAAATTTGTTGGATCAGGTTGTGGTTGTTGTCCAGCCCATAAAATATCAAGAAAATTCCTAGCTCTTTCTACCATCTGTTCCACTGTGTACTTCTGGGTGCAGCTTTAAGTAAAGCGTTCAAAATATCTACTATAGCAAATATGAATATGAATGAGTTAGTGTGAGAAGATAAACCGCATAGTTCCAAGGCTTTAGGAAAAAAAAAAAAGAAACACAAAGTTTGTCAGATACGTCTAGATATCTTGGCAATGAATTATTCAAATACCTGGATTCACTGTGCCAGTGAGATCTCCAGTGCTATGGGCACCTATTCCTGCCTGGTGGCACGTAACCCGCTCAAGCAAGGTCAAGAGACATCACACAGAGGTTGCTGAGCACTAAGCGTGTGCAATGAGCTGCTTGTGAACAAGCCACAGATAACAAATGTCAGAAATTAACAACTAAAAATGTCACCTCAAGATTATATTCAAAAACCATCCCTGCTGGACGGCAAGCTACAAAGCGAAAAGGATGACCAAAATCAAAATGTTATTATCTAGTGTAAGGTTTACCTGCAGGTAATGCCACTGCAACCATTCTTGTGTTCATCGCCTCCAACACCACGCATACAACTGTCCATCTCTTCCCCTGTGCATCCCTTTGAACTCCATCCTTACAGATTCTGCCCTCAGGCTGGCACACTCACCCAGGAGAAGTGCTCACTGAACCCACCAGAAGCCAGAGGGAACAGGACTAGTGATTCGGAGCTAAGCTGCAGGTACCTGGCCCCAGTCTCATGAAAACGTGCACCTCAGTATATATAGAAAAGGCTACTTATTATAATTTTTGCTCTCATTCCAAAGGATTTTTACAATTTTTAAATATTGAATATGGACATATTCAACATCCTTCTGGGCCAATATCTGCCTGTTTAAATGGAAACTACTAATCTTCTAGCACTATAAGGGGAAGACATACTCAGTATACATACTCTGTACTTGAGACATAAATAATAAATGCAATTTAAACTGAAATTTGAGCAGACTTTCCATTAAGTAACAGATCACTGTTGGATGGTCATAGTTTTTTATATCTGGCAGAGGGCTGTATCTCAGATATGTAGACATCATGTAGAGATGGGATATTTTGTACGAACATTAATAATGATGTTCCTACATTGCTCATGCTGTGGAAATGCTTCCTATTCATCTCATTATCTTCTGGTCCCACAATGGCAGCATGATGAGTGCAGAGAAATGAGTGAGAAGCCTTCTATGCCTTTGTGTGGTGGGTATAAAATGGTTGCAAACCAGATGAATGTTTAAATACATTATCTCTTTGACATTTCGCACTACCCTTCCGGAAAGACCCCATATATTTAATATCAAAAGGGCAGAGACCACTTACCATGGGAGAAAAAGAGAATGACTGCTTTGTCCTGCTATCTGTATCCCAGGGAGCAGATCACAGAGGACCAAGATGGTTTCCCTTACGCCTTGAAAGGGGCTGATGAGAACCCAGAAGCACCTAGATAGAAGTCAGATTCGTTCACTCATATCAGTCCCACAGATCTGTTCTAAATCTCTCTTCCCAGTCGCCTCCTCCAGGGTTAAAAAGATGGCACAGCAGAGCGTGCCAGAGAGGGGTTGTTCTGAGTTATTGTTGTGTATGCTTCAGTGGTCGTTGCTGTCTTCATAACCCTCATTTCAATATAAATCACTTCTGTTTTCACATTTTCTCCTGGACTAGATCCACATCCCAAGGACCATTCCCATGAGTAGCTGTTGAATTTGGCCCCCCAGCTCTTCTCTAATGACCTTTCACAACATTGGTAAAGGCTTCAGCACTCACTGAAAGCATCAAAGGGCCTATTCTCATCTTTCATGGAATCTAATAAGAATGGTGGGGCTGTATATTCACAAAGCTGGCACTGCTTCTCTGCATGTCCTTGGGCAACTCCTTTAAAAGCTGCAGGAGTCTCCATGTGGGAGAACGGGAATAATGACACTGGTCTGCCAACCATGAAGGTTACAACACAGAATCACTTAAAAGACTTGTTGAAACCCCAAACAGTTGATGCAGGCAAAACACTTTGCAGGAAAGTAAGAGGTACACTTTTTCATGGAGAGGAGAGTAACGTGCCTAGAAATAGCTTAGCTGCCACCCCAGCCTATAGCCCCAGCATACAAACAATGACAAGACTGCAAGCATGAACATCCCAAGCTTCACTGATCTAATTTACATCAGTGGACAACTTCTTGTACAGACTAATCTCTGGAATAGGCCCCCTTCCTGCAAGCTATTAACAGAACTATAAATATTTAATTTGAAATATAAGATACTAACAAGCATCTTAAATAAAAGAAGATTGTGATAGATTGGCAGACTGCCATGCTCATCTCCACTTTATACAGTGCTTCCTTCTTGTCTTGGACTGCTAGAAGACATCCTTCCGATGGAATTAATTAGCCTCTTTCTTGCCCCATGCTATTTCTGGTTTAATTATCCCGCAGTTTGGCCAGCAGTGGACGATGTTCTTCCTGTCGCTGCTCTTTTGCTCTCAATGTTCTCTGTTGGTGTGGGGTGTTTTCTAAATTCAGTTCCATTTTCTTCTTACAAGTTCCTGACCAATATTTTGTGACATTTTCTGCAGAAAGAACCATTTAGAGCCCAATGCAAAGTGAGCTGTGAATCAAAATCCACTGGCTTCAACAGCTGATAGATCAGATTTTCACACTTGCCATGTGCCTCAGCAGTCGTAGGACAGAAATGTGCATTGGAAAATGAAGTTGCACATGTGAGGAAGAAGAGATGACAAGGCTGATTGGAAGAAAAGAAACTCAGTTTCTGTTTTCTCAGGAAACTACAGCTTGACCTCAGGTTACTTAAATATTTCCATTGACTTCATGGCTTTTCCTTTGCAGATATGTGAGATATTAGGTCTATCCAGCGAGGTACATTCCCTTGTAATTACCGAATTACCAAAGTGCAAAAAAGTTACAAAAGAGATGAAATGCATTTTAGAATTAGCCAATGGGGTTTTTGGTTAATTTTTACACTTCTCTCCATATACTGATTGACTTTTTCCATTACAGTATTTTAAACTGTTAAAAAGAAACTTAAAAATGAAGGAAGAGGGACCTTTCTGGATAGAAAGAGGGAAAGAAAAGGAAAGTTCAGCTTACAAGTAAGCCCTCTTTCCTGGTAAACAGAATGGGTAAAAGGGTGATGCGTTGAGAAAGTATGAAAGCCGTTCCTGAAAAGATTCCTAGCCATGGAAGAGCATAATGTCGGGTTAAAGCAAACCCAAACCTATCCCAAAACTCTAATTTCCGTCTTTTTCTGTTCCTGGGAATCTTTCAGAATTCACTCTTTGTGGCAGCTGGTACCTGATTTTTCCCATACCGTGACATATTGCCTAGTTTACATGCCCAGCCAGTGCCTTCTTACACGGCCTGTCAGAGCTGGTTTAGTCTGTGTCAGGGAGCCAAGTATTAGTAAAGCTGGGGAACATTCTCCTAGATCACAGGAATATTCCTGCGCTACGAGCCAGGCGCTGCAGCTACACTTGAGACCAGCCATGGACACATACTGCACTCGGCAATGGTATTTATAGGATTGTTAACAGTTGAAGAGATGTGAGGCACAGCCCTGTAACGTTATTTCCTTTGCCTTCAAAAAGCACTTCTCTGAAGTGCCCGGAGACATCCTGTCTTAGGGGTTATTCCCAGTTAAGATAAACCGAGTGAAAATGTGCGACTACTGTCAAAAGAAGAATAATGTTAGTGCTTACAAAAGCTCCCCTTCAGACACGAACACCTCACCGTTATGCATAACCTCTGTGTTTGATTTCTCTCTCATATTTTCTCGCACTGGAGATGGTCCCAAAGCAAACCTCTGAACGCAAGCACAGAACATGATTAAGAATCAAAGCCTAGAACACCAGAACATATGTTTGGCTTCTTGCTTGTATCTTTATAGAGGTCCAGCCAAAAGCCTCAGTGCAAACATCCTTGAATATTTGTATGTTTTGCCCAATAGGCCAAAATATTCATGCTTAATACGATTAACCTTTTGCTGACTACACCTTTGATGCAAATCTAGTAATTGCCATAGATTCTGCAGGGGAGAAAAGCACCGTTTGACCCAAATGCAAGGCTAGCTCAGCCTTGTTTGTTCCCCAGATATTCTGATTGCTCCTTCAAGTCAAGAGAACATTACTCCATACCACTGAATCCCTGAGGTGGGTTCCCATAATGTTCAGGCCCTCAGACAAAACTCTGGGGGTGCAGCTACATGGGATGGAGCCACCATGCTTACTTCAAGAGGACCAGATGCAGTGGTTTCCATTGGAAGGCCTGTGGTTAAGACAAAAATAAAGGACAAATTTCTCATATTAAGCTGGTTTACTCCTAGCAATAATAAAATTGGATAGCATGTGAGATAATTACCTTAGCAAAGAGGAAAGGTCTTCACTATGACCAAAGACCTATGCACGTATCTCTCAAACCTAGAATGTACCCATAGTCCTTTTGAGAGAAAAGTCAAACTTACCTGCGTATTCCACAACTGGAGGTCTGACATCATCAGATGCCTCCGACAACCTGGACTTTGCCTCCGTCCTTCTTCTGTCCTTGTGGGACTCTCCAAATTCTGCTGAAGGTTTCTGCTCTCCCAGTCCTCCAGCTTTCTTAGATACATCTCAGCAGACTGTTGACATCCCACACAGGTCAAGACAAAGTGTCAAACAAGTGATTTTTGCCATAAATCAAGCTTTTGCCCAGGTTTAGGTATTCACTGTCTTTTCCTCCTTGAGGTTGTTTCTGACAATCTCACTAAGTGAATTAACAAATATCACACTTCTAGAGATATTTTTACTCCACTCATGTAAGACTAGAAACCACCCAAACTATTACAAAGAAATCCATCCTGGCTACTACCTCATGGATATGATACAGGGGATACCTTAGCATGTTTTCCTTGCACACCGAAAATCCCAATGAAAATAAAATTATTTAAGACAGAAATGATGAAACAAAAAAAATTCATTTAAATGTTATTCCAGAAAATTTCAGCATGGAACACCTTAATTATGTTCATTAATCAAATCCCAAACAAAATCAGCTGCCTTCTAAAGTGAGAACAGAGAAAAATTAGGACAACATATACCTGTGAAAAAAGTTAGACTTTTTTTATTCCGGGAGAACTCAACTAAAAGCTCCCTCCATTCAGGCACCTGGGTTTCGTTTCATAATAGCATCCGTCCATTGTTCCTTATTATCAGAGCTGACTATGTTCAAGCTAAGGCAGATCTTGTTCCTAAATTTATGTCTCTGTGTGTGACCACTACAATATGTGTTTTGTATGCTTTTTCCTGAAAGCCTAATATAGTGATACCTGTGACACGGCTTGGACTCCCCCTTTCATTTATATTACCAACTCGAACTGCAACCTGCTGGTAGATTTTTCTTAAACTCTAAAATGAGGGTCTAACCTTCTCTTCTTTTTCTTTTTCTTCTCTGTTACCTATAATCTTGATTTGACTCACACAAAAGTGACACAGTGGGAAATCCACTCAAGAAGACTTTGACAACTAACAATGGAAACCTACCTACACGAAAGTTGACTGGTGGCGTTTATAGTGAAAAAATGTATTCAAGTTTAAAGATGTCATCTGTGTTAACTGATCCGTGTTGGTTTTGTGTGTTTTTGTCAAAAGAAATGTGCTGTGGAGTCACCTCGGCTAGGGTAAAGAAAACTAGCCAGAACAACATCACCACTAAAAAAGACAGGTATATTCAGGAAAAAAGAATATCCCCCCAAAATATTTAACTTTGGGTAAATATGATTTTCAGGTTAGACCAAATCCAAAGGACTTATATGAAACAGTGAAACCTGAGCATATTTAAATGCAACTAACATATAGATTTATTTATAGTCCTGTTCCTTTTGCCTTCTCTAACATGAAAAATATTATTTTATGCAGTACCGAAGGTGTGCTAAATGTATCTCATGGATTAAACTAAAATAAGATCACTGTAGATTTTTCAGTAGTAGCTACTGATTGTTTGGGCTTCAGTTTTAGAGTTGAAGTTGAGACATTTTACACAGATTCCTTTCCCCCTGGAATGAAAGGAATCCAGCTCTTGCTGCGAACCAGCTTCCTTCATCAAATGGGACACCCAAGGCCATGAGTTGCCACTGGAAATCTTGGGCACTTCATCCCAGAAAAGAGAAGAGGTGCAAGTCAGTACAAAGTTCAAAGATTCTAATACCCAAGTAAAAGTAAAGGTCTTGACCAAACCTATGAGGATATTAAAGTCATTGATATTGTGCAACTGGACCTCTTCCACATTACTAGGTCTGCTCTACTAGGCCAGATCTTGTTGCTGGTCTCAGCTGACTTGAAGCAGTTTGTCTGACCATTATATTCACTGCTAATAGACGCTTTTGTTGAAAAACATATGAAATATTCCACAAATATGAAACTCAACCCAAAAATGGTCCTTTGGGTCAGGTTACGAGCATGTGAGTGGAGCTGACAGTGCTATGACAGGGAAATGCAGGACAACAAGAAAACCCGGTGGCTCTTGGAAGGAACCTGAGGTGCTGAGATGCAACGGTGATGAACACTGTGTAAAGTGTGAATGGACCAGAAAGGATCTGAAGGAAGAAGGAGGCAGAGCGGCTGTCGCACCCCTCAGCTCATTCATCCCGGTCAGAGTAGCCTGAAGAAAGGACGGAGTTCAGAGGCGTCTGTGCTGTTGTTGTCCATGCTGCGGGGGGTCTCTAGCTAAACAGAAGGCTTTAATGAGTGAACGGATTTGTAGATGGCAAATCTTTCCTATCTGTGTATTGCCTACACCTGAGTGATGTCTGTTAATTTAAATTCACTTAAAAATTTAAAGAGGGTGGGGGAAAGAAGATGATCATGTCTTAAAACAAAACAATTTGAAGTGAAGCCACTTTGTTCAATGGTTTTTCACTAATCCAAGTTCTTTGTCACTCCTCATGATGCAGAGGAGGAGAAGTTCCTAAAAACAAGCCACTTGGCTGCTTTAGCAAAATTCATGCAGTAAACAGGGAACTAAAAGACATCGTTGCTACAACAAGGAGTACCCCAGAAAATCCAGTCAGAAGCAAATATGTTGGAATAAGTGACTGGAGAAGGAATTCCATCTCCTGCCATTGTGGCAACCCTGATTTTGCTGTGCAGGTCCTGAACATGCTTATTACAGAGAATAAGAGCTGTGCAAGCCAGCGCGTCTCATGACTGCATCGTTTTTACAGCCATTTTAGAGCCAGGTAAACTGAGGGACTTGGTTAATGCATATCCCAGAATGTCGGATATGTAACTGGGGCGTCTTGTTTTGTTTCAGCCATTAACAGGCATTTTCTGGTGTGCTCCTTCGTACACAGTACATCTTGTCCTCGTGGACCCTCCACCTCAGCCCAGACAAGGGCTAAAGCAGGACCACGGCTCCCATGTCACCCGCCTGATTTCTCCTACAGCTTCACTGCCAGAGAAGTCTCAGCATCAGACCTCCACCAGATGAAAGCCGGCTAAATTCTCCAACCAGAAAACCCCCAAAAGTTGTGCGATTAAACAAAACAAAACAAAAAGCCTTTTAAATTCTTCTTTAGAGAGGATGTGTTCAAGTGCAGGTGGGGGCTCTTGTGTCTCCCATCTGTCATCGGGCAGTCAGGATAATTGACCCAGCGATACCTGCCCAGAGGAAGAGACAATGTTTGAAATTCCTGTTAGAAACAATTATGTACTTGACCTTAAAGTATGGGTCTTTCTGCTTCTATTTTTTTAGGAGGGCATAAAAAAAAAAAAAGAAAACAAAACCAGAGAGTCTCCCAAGTCTTTGAAGGTCCTGTTTGTGCTGAGACAGGCTCTGTGAATTGGTAATTGGCCTCTCGGAGCCCAGGGGATGTGAGGCTGAGGCAGCGCGCAGCAGGCAGGCACCGCTGCCACGCTCAGCGCTTCTGCAGCCACCCGCTTCCCCCGCCCTGCTGCGGGGTCTCAGCTGCAGCGGGGCATGCCGCGGTCCCCGTCCCACAGCCCGCTCTCAGCACCCTCCTTGCTCAACCTCCCCCCGCCTCCGTCCAGGGCTACCGGCCCTTCTGCAAGGCTCCCATCCCTTTGCTCCTTTGCAAAGGGCCGGAGAAGAGGTCACGCAGACACGCGGTCGGTACAAGGATGTCAGGGTCGATACAGGGATGTCAGTTTGTGGGCAAAGCGCTCAAGTCCTAGTGTCACTGGTGGAGATGGCCTCTTTACAATGGTAAGGTAGGCAGGCGCCTACCTCCATGAATAGCCCAAAACAGAAGCAAAAGCGCAAATCCACAAGCATGAAACTTGTCTGTTCTTCAGCCTCGCTGTTTCCTGTTAAACTAGTAGCTGAAATGATGCAAAGTCTCTGTGGGTTTTGCTTACTTCAGGACACAGGCGGAGGGATGCAAACAAGAGGCGCCTGCTTTGCCTAGTGGTTAGGTCAGAGCTGACTGCGCAAGCAACTGTCTCAGATGCCCAAGCCAGGTCAGAAAACAGCCCTGCTTCTGGGCATCGGTCCCGTGAATTTCAGAGGGAATTCACTGCTTGATGTGCAGGGTGGCCCAGGGTCCCCCAAGGCAGCCCAGCACCAGAGGACTAGGAGGCATCAGGGAGACGCCTCAAAAAATGGGAAGACATCCACCCTGGTAGTAATTTCTCTGCAGGACATGCTTGTCCCCGAGGGCTTGCAGCATTTCACATGCTGTTCCTGAGGCCTTTGCCTTTCACCCCGGGCAGGGCTGGCTCTCCCGCAGCCGCTGGCCCGCTGGATGCGCAGGGAAGCCTGAAGCCGCTGGCTGAGGAATTGCTCAGGTTTTCTTGGCGCTGGCACTGCCTTGGCTCGGAGGCAGACAGCGTGGCAACCCCTGTGCACGGACACACCCGGACAGGTAGAAAGTTTCTCTCCTCCTCTACAAGCAACGTCACCTCAGCAGAAGCATGCGTAGCCCAGATTTTACACTTGTCCCTTCTGCCCTCATAACCGCATGGATTAGAAAGAAAGAACGATCTTCAGCAAGACCACGAGCGTTTCACGGGCAGCCACTCTCGATCAGGAGAGAAGACACTGGCTGGTCCCAGCAGTGTCCCCGCGGCCCCTCTGGAAGGGAAAGCTCGTTGTGAGCCTGGCAGCGGTGCGCAGCGTCGTCCCGCTGGGCTCCTGCTCCTGCTTCCCCTCTGGGGCCGTGGGTGAAGTCAATCACGCAACGCGAACACACACACACAGGGGAGCGGGACAACGCGCGTGGCCGTGCACAGAACGGGCGATTTCAACCCTGCTGGTCCCGGGGAATTCAAGCCATTAAAAAAAAGAATTAAGCCTCGCCAATGTCTTTGCTTTAAAAATCAAAACAACAATAACAAAAAGACCAGTCAGGTTAATTACACTAGAGCAGAGAGGAATCTCTAAGATGTAAATACATTTCCATGAACATTAAAAGCAAACTCCTCTCTAAAGTGTTTTTCTTTCACAAGCAAGCAAGAAATGCATTGGATAAAACAAACTTTGCTTATTTTAGTTTCGACTCAATTACCTGTTAATGGAAAAAATCTGGCACCACTAATAATGAGGCAGGAATGAGATCACTGTTCTGGAGGCCTGGCTTGTCAGGGAAGCTTGCAACAAGAAGTGCATTTATCTGCCTTTCTATAACCCTTTTCAAGCACTCTGTCAGGGAGCCCAAACTGAACAGCCAGTTTAGGAGGAACTTGGAACCCGCTCCAGGCCCCCTCGGCCCTCTGGGAAAAGGAAAATTATTGTTGGCAAGTCTGCCTGGCTCCAGAAGTTGATCCAGTGCCCCCCACTTGCCCATGCAGCAGCAGACAGAGCTAAGAATTTTGTTATAATTAAATAACGGAGTGCTGATTGGTTGCTGGAGGTGGTCTTGAAACTGGTGTTTAAGGCAGTGGAGAACAACGGTTACTATTCATAGAAAAAGCAGAGTCTTAAAATCCATCTGTTTCGTTCCAAATTTAGGCCAAAAAAATGCTCACTCACTGTCTTTAAAAATACCACCTGCTTAGCTATTTTGTATAATGTGCCATTATATAAGTTTGAAGGAGGAGCAGGCAGGGAGGCAGCGGGGGCTGAGAAGGGGTGGGGGGAACAGATTAAAAAGATATAGTTAGATCCAAAAATACCCCAGCAGCATATTCAAAAGGGAACACGAAATAAGGGAGCAAAGAATTTTCCTTCTTCTGAGGAAGATTAAAAGCAGGGTGTTTGCTAATGCCTGGGAACCAGCTACTACAAATGGGCTTGTTTGCAAATAAGACACCAATCTTTTTTCTCTTTTTTTGGAAGAAAAAAACAAAACAAACAAACAACAAAACCTGAGCACACCCAGCTCTGCTCCTCACCATGCTACAGGACTGTGGAAACACCCTGAGCCTTTCCCACCCTGCAGACCTTTCTGGTGGGGGGCCAGGTCAGGGCATCGCAGCGTGCCCGGCCAGAGCCCCTGCCAGCAGGGACCTCCCGAATGGTGCTGTGCTTCCCCTTGGTGAGCTGGTGGAAGCAAATAACTTGAAGGAAGGAGACAAGGAGCTGATAACACCATGGCATCTACATTTTCAGAGCAGTTTTGCTCTGCAAGCAGTAACGTTAGCGAAGCCTGGTGTCCTACAGATGTGTCTCCTATCTCCCCATCGTCCTTCCCCTCCCCTCGCTTCCCCGCTGCAATCTTACATAATATTACATATCGCAGCTGCAATATTTCCAGTTTTCCCTATACCCTTAACTCTCTCCCTTGTCCCTTCTTCCCTCCAACACCCCAACGCTCTCCATGTCTCCTACCTAATCTTCTTGGCCTGCCAGCTGGGCAGGAGAGCGCGGATGCCGGTCCAGAAGTAGACGTGTGATAATTGGCCATCTGGACGCTGCCAGAGAGAATGGATAACAGCTGAGCTCTCCCTGCCTTTTCTTCAGCAGCGGATCTGGAAAGCCTCTCTTCTCAGTGCCGGCAGAGATTTCCCTGGAACTCACAGGGACTTTATCATCTCCGAGAGTTTGACTGCCGCTGTCAAATCTGGTTCAAAATGCCAGAGGATTCAAGAGTTATCAGGAGAGGGTCAAGCAGATGGACAGACAGCATGACTTCATGATCTCCACCGCCTTAGAGGTCCAGGCTAACACCCCCCTGCCCCAAATTAAATGCATTTCCAATCGCAGAAAAAGAGCAACTCCTAGAACATGGATGCAAGTCATTAGTGAATATTTTGGATTGATCCCTGAAGGAAATCGGTTCGGGGACTGGCAGACTCCTGTCCTCAGGGAGTCCTTAAAATGGGCTGGTGACATTATTGACAATGATGGGCCATTGGGATGCAGTCAGTTGTAGCTGATCTGGCTTAAAAGTCTCAAGACGTTTTCCAAGAACGTCTTAAAACGAATGCCAAAGTACCTGTCTACCCTTTTTTTATAATATAGCAATTGCTACAATCTCTGAGCACATTTGCATATTCATAGTTTTAAGGCTCCAAGAGCTTCACTCTTCCTGTCCAACAAAAACCACTGAAGCTCAATATTGGTCCTGTACTGAATTTAGTCTTCAGCTGGAGCATCTCCCCCAAAACAGCGTCCAAAGTCTTTACCCAGAGTCTTAGGTGGTGAAGCATTTTTATGTGTATGCCAGACATAGCTGGGCAGCACTGTCACACACCTTCGTTTTTATTATTGTTTGCTTTCACGATTGTTGCAATGGCCCATGCCACTATTTTACCGTGAGTTCTCTTCACATCTTTTTATGGTCTAATGAAATGAACAGGACTCTAAAGGTTGCTCTTTTTTCCTGCCTTTCCTTTCCTTTTTTTCTTTTAAGCAAAGCTTAAAACCATGTGGCACTGCTTTATTGAGTCAGCAATTGCTTAAACTTTTTAAAATTCCATACGCTAAGTGAAAAATGAGATTTACAAAACTAATGGAAAATAAATGTCTCCCGAACATGCAAGGACTTGCTTCCTTGCCTGATCCCATAAAAACAGATGGAAGCAATAGCTACAGTGAATTACCTACTGTACGTAGGGCCCCATGCTGTCCCGTGGCAGCCCCGTACGAGGACGGAGCGTGCCAGTTTGTCACCGCCCCGCTCTGGAGGTTGCCCTCACTGGCGTGGATCTGAACGGGGTGATCAGGCCATACCCCTGCAGCCAGTTGCTCACCCTATTTTTCACCTACAGCGTACGGGAAGGGCTGCCTTTCCACCTTGTTTCCAGTGTACCTGGTCTGATGGCTGTGACTCCTGGCCACAAAGGGAGTCTATATAAATAACAGTAATTTTCTCCCTGGAGCCTTGACCCAGCTCAGGCCCTCCGAGCAAGGGGAATTTGGAAGCAAATCTGAAGCCATAAGCCCCAAGGGACACAGCCAATGCACAACCTACAGGAAACCCAAGCGGTTGCTTTCCCAGGAACATGCAATCGTTTTCCACAGCAAACAAGGGTTCCCAGCACGAGTTATCCACCACTGGCGAGCTCTGTTCAACCTATCTTGCAAACACGTGCCTCTCTCACTGCACACACAGAAGGAAAACCAATTTGTCCAGGAACAGTGTTTTTGGAGTCTGCTTTCCAAAGGCGTGCTAATAAAGCAGCGAGCAAAGAACACACTATTTTGCTGAATATATGAATCATACCTTGATGGTGTCTCCTTTGAATCATGGCATTCAAAGATCTCCCTGGAGCACTATGTTTTACATCAGAAGAGAGCAGTTATCCCCAGCAGAGATGCAGCACATGTGTCGGGCTGATGGATGGCCATGCTTTAGCAAGAGTCAAAACGTTTAGGAGGAAGGAAAAAAAAAAATTCCCTAGAAACCTTAAATAACAAGAGAGTAATTTGAGCATCGCGTTCAATTTGCTGGCTACCAACAACAGCAAGATTTGGCATCTTCCACAAAGGCTTCGCAGCAACATCCTCTTCCCCGTCGCAGAGTCCCGTCCCACCTGCCTGCCCACACGCCTGTCGCGGGTGACGAGGGGACATGTTCCACGCAAGTCAAGGGGAGCGTTGTGTTAGACCACACCAGAAACAGCATCGGGCCTTGGATTAAGGGAGATAAATGGAGCCTGATAAAAAATTCATCGTGACTTAATCCTTCTAATAGGAAATATGAAGCAATACTGACATATATTACCCTTTATTAACACTTTTGAAACAAAAAAAGGCTTCTGGCTTGTGAATTAGTAATTAAAAAAAGTGGTAGCAATTTAAAGTACTATATATTCTGTTTAACCATTATTTAGTACTTCACCCAGTGCCTCCCAGCCCCTCTACAAAGCAAATTCCTTCTGCAGCCAACAGACAACCACTTTGCAGCCAGTTTTGGTTTTATCGGCCCCCGCAGCGAGGGAGAGCACAGTCTCAGCACCGGGGCTGAGCTTCCCGAAATGGCCCCATTCCCAGGTCTCTGCAGAAAATCACTTCACCTGTTTCCCCGTATGAGGAAGAACACTTACCCTTCCTGCAGAGTCCATCACGACCAACTGAAGAGAAGTGCATTACCTGAGCAATACACTGGCACGACGGCAGGGAACACGCCTGCTCCGAGACCTTTGCATTTGGTTGCCCTCGAGTGCCATTGTAGAAATTACTATGGCTGAGATTTTTCAAGACGACTGGGCCTACGGTGACATCCACTTCTGAGAGATTCCTGGAAATTACAAAGCTTAAATCCCTACTTAGTTTAAAAAACCCAAACAAATGAACCATTTAATGAAAACTCTTGCATATAAGTTCACTCTCATCCTGCAGCATCTGCAGGCATTGCTGCATCAGGTGGATGCTGCATGCTCAGCGCTGAGAGCAGGCTGTGCTGCAAGGGCTCACTGCATTAGAAAAAAAAAATATATATACAACAGCAGCCTCAAATCTATCCAGGAGATAAACCCTAAGGCCAGCACAAGAGCTGTGACTAATTAGGGCTACCTAAGCTCTCCTGTGTGACCTTTATAGTGCCTCAGCCCTGTGTTGTGGGATCACCAGGTTGAACAAAAGTGTTTTAAAATTAAAGGTATCATCCGCCCTGGTCTCCTGTCCCCCAGTCAGGATCACTTCACACAGAGGGACATTACTTTAGCTCACGTGCTATTTGTCTTTTGCCAAATCACGTGCCATTTGCTTTAAAAAAAAAAAAAAAAAAGGATTTTCAACTATGCAACAAAAGCTTGCTGAGCAGGGAGAGGGCTAGTGCAAAACGAATGTAGCAGGCGGCAGCATGGGAACCCAAAGGAAACAGAGGATTTCTCCCAACTAGAGCTGGCTGCAAGTCGCCACGATTTTCACAAAATTTTTTTCAAGGAAGTTTTCCACTCGGGCTGTAAGCCTTTTTGGCCAGAATAAAATGCAGTCAACGCATAAATGAGTTGACAAGTCATTCTCTGCACATACTAAGTTGCTTTTATTAATCCAGAACTGCATGCTACAGATACTGTACAGCATGAACATTTATTCATTACAAAAAATGGCTTCCAAACCATTAAAAATGAAAATCGGAATAAGAGCATAAAACGGAACAGTAACATCACAACTGTTAGGAAACATTCAAAGTATTCACAAAAAATGTTATAGTTAGCATCTTAATAAACCAGAGAAAAATCTGAGACAGTTTTACAATCGCTTCATGTCAACTACAATGGCACTGAATGAACAGATGAACAATTTTTCAGCTTTATACAGCGTTTTTTGCAACATCAACATGCCTAGATTTTTTTTTTTGTTTTAAGTTTGCTACCTACCTGTATGTAGTAAGTGTACATAAAAGTGGCAGTCTGATTTTCCTTTTATGAATAATCTAATATACAGAATTTGGCCCTTAAGGGTTTATACCTCTTCATTTTAAATGCTTTCCGGACAATCTGCTACCAAACACGTCTGTTATAGGTGACATTAAAACTACATACATATCTACCTATGTAACATCACAGCAAAACATGATGAACAAAAAAATTACAGCATTAAAAAAAAATAATAAAGTTGTCGGGAGAAAGTTAAAAGTCACTGAGAATTTTGGCACATAAAAATTTTGCACACAGCCTACAGTCCTAATGTCGCAGGGGATTCAGCTGCAGTTCTGAACGGGAGACACTTGGACCTTGCTATTTTTCAAACAGCGTTGCTAAAAATTCCCTTGCTAAATTTTCAAGTCTTTTTGTGTGTAATGGCTTTTAAAGCAATTTTTTTTTTTTTACACTACTGATCCTTGAAAAAATGCATCTGCGAATGTCCATTTGGTGGCAACTGTGTTTCATATAGCAAAAAAAAAAAAAAAAAAAAAAAAAAAATCACGAAAGGAAATCAAAAACAAAAATCCCGGAAAAAATATATATATACACATTTATATATAAACTTAAAAACCTTGTACAAATGAGTTGTTATATATAAGATGCTTACACTAAGGGAAAAAAAAAACTTTATACAATGTTTCAAGAAAAAAAAGAAGAAAAAAACATTTAAAAAGGGACAACATACAGATACAACAAGCAATTTCTAAAGCAATAAATACTACTGGTCCAATAGCGTTGTGATACTTTTAATTGTTGAGTAGCGTTCCCTCCCCCAAAAAGAACAACACCATGGAACAAGGTATATTAACACATTTTTTTTTAACCCTTTGTTTCTGTACATTTAAACAATAACAAGTAACATCACAATAAAGGTTGTTTCACACAAGGAAGAAAAAAAAAAGAAGTAGTAGCGGCACCGCATTCGTTGTGCCCTGAAAGGTTTAAAAACCAGATGTAAAATGATTGGTTCGCAAGCTCGTATTTAATACAAATAATAAAGAACCAATGCCTCCGGCAAGGGCTGCTTCAAAATTGCTTCTTTTTTTTTTTTTTTAATTTTTAAAATCAGTCTTTAAAACTAAGCTATTGGAACTACATAACAATTATGTATATATATATATTTTTTAAACGCTACAAAGACTTTAAACAGCTGTTGATAAAAATTTTGGCAGAATCATGAGGCTTTTCTCATCTACATATTTAAAAAGGAGAAATTGAAATAAGAATGGGTCAAATATTGACCAATGAACTCGATAAAACATCAACTAATGTAGCCACGTGGCACGAATTAAAAACGAAACCGAGAAACGACGACGACGAACAGCGGACGAGGAGGAGGAGGAGAAGGAAGAAAAAAAAAAAAAATTAAAGGAAAAAAAAAACCAAACCCAAATCCCAACAGAATTCAATCCCCCCGAAGGAAACCGAAAGGGCTAACGAGGCTAAAGCTATTCTAAGGACTTGGTTACGAGGGAGAGCGGCTGGGGCTGTGTCCCCGCCAGCGAGCTGTGGGAATGCAAGGAGGACGTCGAGGGCTGTGCGAGGGATGCGGCGGCGGCCGGCGGGAGGGCGGCCGGCGGGTGGTCCAGGGCCCCGTTGGGGCAGCTGGCGGCAGGCAGGGCGCCCGGCTTGCTCGCAGCGCTCTCGGCGAGGACGAGCGAGGATGGCGGCGGCATCATGACCAGGTGCGCCAGCGGGTCGGGCTTCAACGAGAGCGAGAGGGGTTGCGTTTGTTCAGTCTGTGGTTTCGAGTCTCTGGAGGGGGAGGCGAGCATGGCGGGGGAGGACGGAGGAGAGTCTAGTAAGCTTCCATCTGAAGAGGGTGGGCTGACGCAGCTGCCTTCACCTTGTATGTAGCGAACGCACTTTTTTTTTCTCCTAGAAACAGGGAGAGAGTTATCTGTGAATAAAGGGCAGAGACGCTGATGGAGACAGTTATCTACAGCAAAGAGCCGTCAATTAGCTACTCTGGGCTCTGCGCGGGCGGCACCCCGGCCCCACGCGCCGTCCTGGGGGCCTGGCGGGGTGTCCTCGGCACCGGGCCCGCTCGGGAACCTCCCCTCGGCTAACAGATTTGGAAAGGATTCACCAATTGTTTCTTCGTCCCCCTCATCTTCAGGCCGCCTCCTTTTCTTAGTTATTTTAATAATCAGAAAATCAGGTAAGATGTTTTTGGAGCCCACTGTGCTAATCTACAAACTTGACTTTCCTCCGGAAAAAAAAAAAAAAAAAAATTTAATCCTTATAAAATAAAATCTCTGGATAGTTGATGGTATCTCAAGATGTCCCATAACGCTGTCCAACTCAACGGGGCTATCTCTACACCTGCGTCACCTGTCGTGTCTTACGATGCACTGCCCTTGGGAGGCAAGGACGGCTGCAACTACTGCTCATTGCTTTCTCCTCTGTTAAGAACCACACCAAATCCAGAAACGTCAGAGTCAGACAGGAGGGATATATCATAGAGAGAACGAGAGAGAGGGGAAATAAAAACAAAACGAACAAACAAAGCAAACAGAAGAAAAACCAGGAAAAGAACAGGATAAACAGCGTATGATCCAAAATAACAAGAATAACTGGTTGTATGGCCTGCAGGTTGTGGCTTTAAATCGACTCAGTTTTACTTTTTGTTTTAAGGAAGAGTGGTAGATTTGGGAAGCTGCTCGTCTGCGTTTTGGGGCATTTTCCTCTGAGAGGCCATCCATGTTAACTCCAGAGTGGGATCCAATTTCAGTAGGTGAAGAGCACGACGACAGGTACAAAGGTGAGGAGCAACAGGGAGCTTATTTCACACCAGGGAACATGAGAGTCTTGCAAGAGCTGTTCATCTTCAAATAAATGAGTAAGTGACCCGACAGAGATCTTTTCTCCTCCCTCTGTCCACTTAATAACGTAAAGGAGCAATGAAAACAGATGACAGTTTCACACCATCTCTCTTGCCAAGTATATGCAAGACCATTCTAGCAGCAGGACAGAAATAATGAGGCAAACAACCATGGCATCTGGCAGAACAACATTCAGTGGCCACCTTGACCCCCATAATGATGGCACTCCAGCCTTCCTATTCACAAGCACGCTTTCCATGGGAAGTGCTGAACCGCTGTTACACAGCCCGAGGTGTATGACAAAGTCTGTCCAGAGCAGCTCTGCCACAAAATCTTTGGATGCTCAGCTAAGCTGCACAAAGCCACCAACGTGAAGGAGTAGGTTGCTCTCCCCCTCCAGTGGATGCCTCGCCCTAGCTCAGCAACTTCATCAGAGGAAGCCCGAGCGTGGCGCAGCAGCTGAATGTCGCTGGGTGACATTCCCCACCCGGCAGGTGCCCTAGCTCCACTGCTGGTCGCCAATGTTCTCCCCTATGTACGGCAACTGTGTTTGACTTGGGTTAAACCAAGGTCTGCTGGCAACGGGGCTAGATGTTTCTCGACTGCAAGGGAGATCTAACCAGCTCGATCCTGGAGTTAAAAGATATCATGTCCCGTAACCAGGAAGGGAACAGCAACCCCGGCACCCCATCTTTCCGCCAGCTTCAGTGAGGGACCAGTGCTGTGACGTCCCTTCCTCCAGAGACTCGGGCTCTGCTCTCAGGTTCTGCTCCACGTTCCACGTGGCAAGGAAAGGGGTTAGGGCTATTAGAGTTTTAACCACGTTAGCCTGCAGATCAACACATGCTAAAAACTAAAGACAACCATGCAACTTAAATGTTAAAAAGAAAGAAAGAAAGAAAGATAGAAGACAGCAAGTGAAGGCTGTAAACCATGCTTTATTAGAGCAACGTTAAAAGACAGAAAAAAATTAACTTGGTGGGCTCAAAACAGAACCTGTTAATTCTTCTACCATCAACAAACAACGCAGGAAGCCTCTGGCTCTTGGCTAAGGACAGTTCTGCTGCTCTTCCTCCCCTCCCCTCTCCTCTCTCTCACCACTTCCTAGCTTCAGCTGTGCAATGCTACCAGGGCCACAGTTCGTCTTTGGACCTTCTTTACAGCTCCAGTGGCAAAGCAGAACAGTGATGCTTCACAAAGCTCACTGATAATACCTGTGTGGAAAGGTGGGTTTTCACAATTCGGAGACTGCAGGGCTCCCCCCCTCATCCCCAAATTAAAATAATTTGCAAGCAGAGACCCAAGCTCTGCCTGCCTTATTGATGGTGGTCCAGAAGCCATTCAACTGGATTGCTCTGAACCTACAAGGCAGATAATTATTTCACTGGAGGCAGTTTGAATCTAGCACGCCAAAAATTCAAAATTATCTTTTTAATACTATTTAAGTTCTGTGGCCTGAAAGGAAGAGTTCCCATGGCAAAGCAGACTTAAACCAGGTCTACCTGACTTTCTGACTCTGCAGAGTTAACGACCTTTTTAAAACTAAACCCACTGGTCTGCTACCTGAAGTAATTTTCCTTTGACTAGGATTAAGGGAGCAGATTGCTTCCTCTGCTTCTGTTGTAAATTAAACTCTTTAATAATGTGGCCACTTTTAGTCTGAAAAGCCATTTACTTAAATCATGATGGCTCGGGGGGGCGGGACAATTCTCCAGCCACTCCCACCATGTGTTATCTGTGGTCATGTAGGTGTCAGGGTTAGGTGGGACAGAATGCACAGATGGTAAAACCCCAAACCCTGCAAGCCAAATTTTACTAGACGTGAACAACACCAGGCAACTCTGGTGAGGGGGAATAAGTAAACATCCAAGGAACTCTTTGTGCCTCAGTTTTGCTCTCCTAAAAGTGGGAACAAAAATATTACATATCCCCCCTCAGAGCACTAGTGAGGATTATTCACTTGCACATCGCCCTGAAAGCATCAACTGCGACATCAGTCTGGCAAACACCAACAGACCTGACCCTGCTCGTGCTGCCCTTGAAACTAGCCCCAGGACAGCATCGGGAAACCTGTAATGCTGCAATTGCCATGAGTGAAAGCCACAGAGAATGACAAGGGTTTACTCAGTTGCTGTGAGCAAAGGTGTCTCAGTTTCTATTGCCGTAGCAAACTGCACATCTACCTACCTAACTGCACTACCTACCTAAGATGCGCTACAAAATGCTACCATGCTAGCATATGCAATGTTATAATGGTTAGGACCAGAACTGGGAGAGAAATGCTCTAATACCTAGTGATAAAATGCCTTCATGCATTTAAAAAAAAACCAAACCAAAAAGAAAAAGAAAAGCAGCTGACTCTATATCAGTAAGCCTAAAGCTATCTGCTACACCACTGAAGTCGTCTCTGATGTGCTGCAGAGATTTCTGACCAAAAGCTGGTGTAAGTTAAGAGAGGGTTTATGCTTCACATGTAACCTCAGCACTGCACAGACCGAATGAAAAGTCCCCTTGCTGATAAAAAGTAGTTTTTAAAGTATGCTGTTTACTTAAGCAGCTAGGGAAAGATAAAGCAACACAAACATGATGTGCCCCCGGTGCTGGTACTTGACATGCTTCAAATACTCTATCTCTAGACTACACATATATCTGCTGATAGCGTGTAGTGAACTAACCACAGAATAAAGCCTAATTAAACACAGCATTCGAGTCTTTGGCTAGCATGAGAGTCGAGCCTCCTGACACAGTGAAGTGGCAACCCAGCACTTGTGGACCGAACTCTTCTTCCTTTTAGCTTTAAGCAACTGCTGCTTTCAAAGCTTAACATACGTCCTGGTACTGGTATTTAAGACCCCAACACCCAATACTAGCATGCCTCGAATGGGACAATACGCAATCTGTTGAAGACATTTCTGGTGCCTTAGCTGGTATTTTGACATACACCACCACCCTCGATCCGTGTTTTCCTCGACACTAAGCACAAACAAGACTGCGTGCATACACAAAATATGATGGACATCTGATCTACATTCTAAATGAGATGGAGCACATGGGACTGGCATGAGTAAAAGGGAAAAATGTGGGAGAGGAATCACTACACAGAGAGTGTGGTTTGGGTTGAAATACCTACCATCATAATATTCCAAATTCAAAGACTGCTTGTATCAGAACAAAGAAACAACAAATTTAACCAAATGCGATCATATAAGGAAAAAGGAATGAGAAAAGAACTACTCGGTATCCCTCCACCAAGAAAGAAGTACGTACTGAGTTATACATGGAATTAAACTCCAGTAGAACATGGGCTGTCGAAATTTGGGCTCTCTGATGTCTTTCATCTCCTTTTAATGCTGGAAACTGTCCTACTAAAGTTGTAATTAGTTTGGTCTAGAGCTCAGGTGTTTACAGCTCACTTTTTGGGATAAAATTTAGGAAAAAATGTATTTTCGGAATCAGAAAAAAAAGACAACAGATCATTTAAAAAACTGATATCTACATAAACCTTACCGAGGCGTAGAAGCCTACAGGTAGTTATTTAATTTTGGAGATAACACCAAAAAAATGAGTACAATATAAGCTGTAAACACTGGCTTTTACATCTCTAATCATGAGAAAAACACTAGTGCTGCAGATCCCAGAACCTTTTTAAAAAGCCTTTGGAGGCAGTGGACATAGACCCAAATGAAAGACAAAATATAGATGTCCAGCTAAACATTCATTTTGCTAACAATCTGGGGGGAAAAAAAAAAAAGCCAAAAAACTGCCAGCTTTAAGGACTTCTCGTTCCCAGTTCTACCACCAGGGAGAGGTTATTGGTAAAGAAAGAGAGAAAATGGCATTAAATTAGCAAGAAATTCCAAAGATCAAAGATTATTAGCAATTGATGCTGTGGGAAAGAGAAAGGTGGGGAGTGGGGAAAAAAGATTAAAAAAATAAAATCACACAAATGCACTAAGAGGACAGATTGCTTTTATTTCCCCAGAGGCCTAATGGGTAGTATTATACCTGCATGGTTTGCACCATAAACTCTGTCGGTCAAGCCCGAACAATGCCCGACACTTCTTTGGAGTATTTGCATCTGTTAGCATAAGGTAAACACAAAAAATACAACACAATGGTGGATAGAGCTCATTTGGACTGCGTCATCTTAGCTACAGCTACGTTTAGCTTTCAATCACCTTAGTTTTATTTGGTAATCTCCCCTCGTACCAAGGGCAGGAAAGAAAACAGGACTTTCACAACGAGCCAAAAGAAAACGAAAAAAAATCTCCGACACGGCCGTGCGTCTGACCGGTGTCGGTACCGCACTCAATGCCGTGTTATCAAGGGCTTTGGGAGCGACTTTCCCTGGGCGGAGGCTTGGAGGGCAGGAGCGTGGTTGAGCCACGGATCAGATGGGCTTAAGGCTGATGCTGTTTTACAGTGGGTTTTTGGCTAGCAGCAGCAAAGAGGAAGGCAAAAAAAAGACCAACAACAACAAAAAAAGCAAAACCCTTTCAGAGAGATGATAACTCATGGCAGTGTCCCACTCCCTTGTGTCTTCTAGATCACAACACAGAGCTACAAAGCAACAAGGCAGGAAAAAAAAGGGGAAAGTACCAAATAAACCAGCTGCAAATCAGCCATAGCGAGTCTGGGAAAACTATACACACCTGCAGGGGCCGCACCAGTTATTCTGTTGATCAAGGCCAAAGCGCGCTCGGCATTTCTTAGGAGCGCTCAGGTCTGAATGAGTTCAAGAAAAGCGAGCAGAAAAGGGAGAGAGGAAAAAAAGAAAAGGGGAGAGGGGGGGAGAGAGAGAGAGAGAGAGGAAGAGAGAAAAGGGGAGAAAAAAGAGAAAGATAAAAATAAGGAAAAAATAAAAATAAAAAAGGGAATAAAAATCAATGTCCTTGTTATTAATTGCAAAATATTGACTTTTGATTTAAAAGTTAAAAAAAAGTGATAATCACATTTTTATTCAACTCTTGAGATTAGCTGTTGCAATTAAAGCTGCAGTATCCCTTTATAAAGGACTGTTTCTTTCCCTTTTAAAAGAGTAGGTAGAGGAAAGTCATTGTGGCTGGTCTAGCAGGATGTTTCAGGCAAGATTTATTTGGGCTGGGTTTTTTTATTCTCTTTTTTGAGAGGGGGGGAAAAAAGGAAGAAAAGAAGCTGAGTATGGAAGTTAGATCCTGAACATGCTTTTTTCTTCAACTCAGATACAAAATAAAATAAGAGAAAAAAAAAAAAGGAAATTGTATCTCCTGGGATAATGCAGCTTTTGGAATAACATTCAATTTATTTGTTTTTATTAATTTGTATTTAAAGAATGGATAAGAATAAGCAGATTGCGGAATGAGTATGTTAGTATCAGCCAGAAAATAAAACGTAAAGCATGGCAAGGTGCGGAGTTAGTACAGCTAGTGAATGGCAATGAATAGGCTTGAGCAGAAAGGGAAAAAAAAAAATCCAAAACTAAAATAATAATAAAAAAATGCATATGCATGCTAATGTGAGAAGACTTAGTGGGAGCCATGAAAAATGCCATTAGATTAAGGAGGTTCATTACTGACTTGCTTCCATTCTTTATCAGTCTCTTTAAAGAAATACTGCATATTCAATTTGCACAGTTAGTACAACTCTTGCGTTATTTTTACTGTATTACTGTTTTAATAGCAATTGTTACAAAAACGAAAAACAAAATTAAAAAATACTATCAAACATATAATAGATATAAAGATATATAGATAATAAATACTATCAAAACGTGTGGATGGTATTTTTTTCTTAATGTCATAAGTGTTTAATGTTAAAATCGATAATGGCAGGAAAAAAAATTAAAAAGCAGTTTATAAACTATTTTAAATGACTCAAAATGACGTTAGCACCTGTAATCGGAGGAAGTGAAAGGCAAGGATTTAGGAAACATTCGCTGTGTTCTGAAAAAAAAGAACAAATTATACAAAGGCTTCAAAAAAACTAAGTCAGGGCTTCTTCAAAATTGACTATGAGATTGCCTATGCAGTATTTCTAATTTCCTATATAGAATGGCAAACCTCCTTAATTTAAAATGGGTGCGATTTACCACTGTAAGGCATGCATCAGAACATACAGGTACAGCCCAAATTAATACCAAACACATACATACGTACGTACACGCACACACATATGCGCAAAATAAGCAGACAACTTTATAAACGATGGCATAGGCATTACAACTACGTCTCTGCAGTTAAAGGCTTTGCAATTATTACGTTCGAATTCAGCTAACGTCACAAGAGGCTCTTACATGCAATGGCTTGGTTACTAGTTTTAGAAGGGCAATAACGCGTAAATAATTAGAGTGCATTAAAAAAAAAAGGCTGCCTAGTATTGGGACCGGCTCCCCGTGAGGCCAGGAGACTCGTACCCACCTCCCCCGTACCTAGGAGCGTCACACCAGGATTGCCACACTTCCACTAAGCAAGAGATTTAGACTTATTTTTACTTACCATTGGTCTCTCCTGGCTGCTTATCCCTTTTCCTCTTCTTCTTCTTTCCCTGCAGGAAACATACACAAATGAGAAGGATTAAAAAAAACCCAAAACATGTCTCCTTGCAAGACAGCACTGAGCGATGGGGCTGGGGCCGGTGCGGGAAGCTCCCCGGGGAGGACACCGAAGCGCAGTGCCGGCTCGCTCCCGTGCAGGGAGGCTTGGGGGGCCCCGAGGGGATGCTCGCACCCCGGGGATGGCTCTGCGTGCCCACCCCCTGCCTTTTTGGACAGCCTCGCTGCAGCCCCCCCCAACGCTAACAACCACCAAAGCCATAAGCAGCTAGGGAGGGGGAAGAATAACTCGCAGGATGCTTCTTTTGAGATAAGATTATCATCACGACAGAAACATTGACACTTGTATGCTCCTGCTTCAAAAAAATCATTCCTGGTCACATTTCTGTGGGGTGGGGAGGGGAAGAAGGGGCAACGGCGGAGATTCAAGGTGGGAGAGTCCATGAGTGAGATCAGATTGAGCCCCTGGTGTTCCTCAGCATCCAAAACCGGCTGTTAAAGCAGACGAGGAAGCCACAGTAATGAGCAAAACCTAACCTGCAGGTTTATAAGTGCACTGACAACTTAGGAAGCAAAGCCAGGAAGAGAAAAAAATCCAGATGTAACTAAGACCCTTCCCACATTTTGCTCTTATCACAAGAAAAGAATCACCAGTAATGTTTTGCTAAACTGCGCCCCTTTCCCAAATACTGTCCCACAAGATGATGCAATTTGTTTCTGACCGGAGGGAGAAAGGCCCTTTCTCCATTTCCCTCCAGCAGTGTGGGAGAGGACATGACCAGGAGCCCGACTTCTGCGGAAACCCAACGATCGTTTTCCAGGAGAAGAGTTACAAAGTAATAAGCATGGCTCAAAAGAGAAAAGCGATTTTCTAAGAAAACTTTCCCAACACTGAGCTACAGGCTTTGCAGAGCAGCACAAAAAGGCCAGTGCAAGGGGACAGTCATTTCATTTTCACAGCTCCCCAGATGCTAAAAGCAACGACTTTCGAGCCAGCAATGTCAACTGTGAACAGCACAGAGATCCTTGCTTTTGAAGGTGTGGTACTAAGAGAAGTTGGTGAAAAGACACCAGACCACCAGTCCCTTGTGGTCAAAAGAACAAACATGCCTCGGAAGAAGGAATCTCAGCGCTTTTGAAGGGCTGGACATATCTGTGGGGAAGCCAAGAAGCTCTCCCACATGGTGGACATCTTTCTCAGTAGGTTGGTCTGGCTCCCAACTAAATGGTTAAGATTGGGCTTCAGCTTGGGACATCCACTATAACATTTGGGACGCTCACTATTATAAGTTCCCTGGAATTTATTGGTAAAAAATTCCCCCAACACAAATGTTGGATTTTGATTTTTTGTTGTTGTTGTTGTCATATTTTTCCGCCCCAAAAGCTGGCTTTCTGGCACGGGGCTTCTGTACTCATTCCCCCTCGCTTGCTGAGGGTTGTAAACTGCCACCCTGCTGTCCAGGCTGCCACAACCACAGCCTTGTTCACGAGAGCTTTCTGGTGATGGAAAAAGCTGTGTGCATGGTCAATTGTAAAGGATTTTTAAAAGACATGCACATAATCCTGTGGCCTGGATGCTGCTGAGAAATCACCTCCGACACCTCTGAAGTAATTTTGGGGGATATGGAAAGTTGTCGCTCTGAGTCAATTGCCTAACATGACAGGCAGACAAGATAGACAAGCACTACTCCTAAAGCTCCCTGAGAATAAAATGGGGAAAAACATGGTATCTTGAAGTCCACGTATCACATAAAGATACAAGGGGCTCAGGCTGCTCCATCTACATTGATCTAGATTGACAGTAACTCTGTGAGAGCAGGTGAATTTTTTCCAGCCTGATTTTTATTTAATCTCAAGGAGGCCACTTGCATAATTAACAATTTGCATCTTGTGGCAAATTTTCTTAATTTTTGCAGTACATTTGGGAATTCAAGGGCTATTCCAATTTGAGACCTTATAACTTCTTCACACAAGGGCCAGCCAGAACAGAGGTCAGGAGTCACCTGCCCTTTACAAACTCTTCAAGGCAGGTATTAAAGTACTATAAACCCTTTAGGGAGCAATCTGTTAAAAACGGCTGATATACAGGAATGTCAGCCAGGGACCAGGAATTTCTGGTTCCTTTTCAACACAAGCTTTGAAAACCGTTCCTAACAAAGAACTGACAGAGGTCCCACTAACTCCTTTTACACCCTTGCCAAAGGAAATAGGGAGAAGAATCACCTGGCTTTCAATTTCTGTAATACAAGAAGATATTTAATTACGTAGCTAAATTAATACATGGACTTGAGAAAAGAATTACGGCAGCAGCTTTTCAATGCTCTGCAGAAGGCGCCGTTTTGCCTTTGCCTCCAATTGTCCTCCTAAGACTTGAGCAGATGGTCTGTAACATTTTCCGTCATCGTACTATACAAATTCTTAGGCTGCAAGTAAAGGTGGATGTAAATACTTGCTAACCGTTTTGGCAGCTCCCTCTACAGAGCCAAACCAACATGGGTTTTGACAGGACTGTGGAGTTCTTTGGTACTAATTTTCTAGACAAGCAGCAGGTGAGATGACTAGACCCTTACATACTTCTAAGTCCAGCACTCAGTGCTGCTTAACATCTTATATTAGATCTCAGGAAGAGCAAATGTGCCTTGTGACACCAACAAGCCACGAGGGATTCCCTGAATCCTCTTTTATTTAAGAGCAGGCTGAAAGCTGCGTTTCTTGAATGTACTGCTCCTATTTCTGAAGACCTGGGCTACAGCTGGCCTCTTCCTCGCCTGATGTGAGGTGCCTAACAATTTAACTGTTTCAAGCAGTGCAAACGTGCTACCCTTCTAGATGTGTGAAGGGCTCGAGACCCTACAAAATGCCGAGGGAGGAGGGGAACTCGGAGAGCTCCGAATGGACCAGGAGAGGAGAAATAAATCCTACGGGTGATGCGATCGTGTGATGCAAAGGTACCGCGCTCTCCTCAGGCAGGAAGGTTCCCCCTGAAGGTCACTTGGGGGTACAGCATCAAGCCGCTGGGAAAGCACCGGCTTTCTCATCCTGTCCTTTTTAGCTTGAGAAGAAAGGGTTTCTCAGTGCTCACACGGTGAGGACAAAAGTAAAAGGTCCTAAACACTGAAGGCTTTGTACATGCCCATCTGTCGGTGGCACAGTCACTGCGCAGAATGAGCATTCCCGAAACCTCAGTCGAGCCTATACTCCCTTTTGAACACCCAAGAAGACGATACTGCACAGTGCTGAGGAACTACCTCAAGCCTATGGTCTGACAGTCTCAAGCCAGACTATGCCGAAAAGAAAAGGAAAATGTGTTTAAGCAGGAGCAGTGCCTCATCGGGCTTAACGAGGTCTCCTCTGAGGAGCACGCACAGTTACACCTGCAATGGCAAACAAAGGACGAAGTGAGGCAGAGCCCAACAGAAAGAAAAGGTGATCAAGAAAGAACAGAAGGATTTGAAAAAATGTCCTTAACTACATATTGCTAAATAAGTGAGCATGTGTATTCTCCACTGCCGAAGCGGTGGAAGAGCGTAGGGAGCTGCTGCTGCTCCAGGCTTCGCTGCAGACTCTGAACTGGCTTCTTCCCATCCGTACACATAAAACCACAGATTCTCATAGAGGTAAACATTGCCATATACAAAGGACACGGTTTATGTGATTTACGGCGAAGTAGGATATTTACAGTAAAATAGGCAGTGATGATGACGATGATGGAAGAGACAGACTTCAACAAAAACAAAATGTGTAACACTATACATAACTGACATCAACCTTACAGCTGCTGGTCCCCAGACCTGCAGGGAAGTCTGCCTGGAAGGTAGGGAGCATGGTTTATTCCAGAGTTAGACACCTTGAAAGTTTTAGGTGATTTTTATTTAAATTAAAATTTATTTAAATTAAAAAAAATAATCAAGATGCTGCTATAATCCTATTAAAGAGGGTTAAGAGCTCCCACCAATCAAGAATTTATGGGTTTAGGCTTGCAAATACTTACTACCAGATGCACCGCTTACCCTTCATGGAAGAAGGGTTTATATACTACTAGTAAGTGGTTACAATGCTGGCGTTATGTTTTTAACAGGCAGAAAATTCTACCACTTCTAGCTACAAAACAGGCTTTCTGAAAGGTGGAGGGGGAAATCAATCTTAAACACACTCCATGAATTGGTCACAAACTCCAAAACACTTTTTAAAAAATGAGGGGGGAGGGGGGAAGATAACATGGCCATGAAAAAGCAAAACATAATCAAAATATACAACAGTAGAGCGTGGAATAATTCATTTAACCCCACTTGAGAGTAAGACTTTCAAACAAGTCACGCTTTTGGTTTTGCCAGTCCTTCTCTGAAGCCAGGATAAGTCATTCTTCCACTTTCCACTATACTCTCACACAGATAAGCACAAGACACTAATTATTCGTCTTTTTGGTGGGAAGGAGAGGAGCCATACTAGGGGAATTTTTAGTTTTGTTTTAAAAAATGCAATTTAAAATGACCAGCAAGCCAAACAGCATTTCCAGATGCTGGTAAAAGTGAAGGCAAGAGTTTCTTCACAGAGCTCTACTGTCATGCCCCAATTCTAACCTTTTACTAGTCCCAGCCAGGAAGCATCTTCCAAGTGGAGGGCTGGGAATTATCCCCAATAGTTTTAGTATCGCAGAGGGAAGCGTCCGTTGTTGTTACCAGATTGGGATCCTGAGGCACGCTTTCCAAGTAGTGCTTGTGTGCAATGTGTGGTCGTAGTTCAGCAGGTCACATATACATTTCTACAAGCTCTACTACTAAAAAAATTTCCACCTACATAGGAACCTACATAGTTATCCCGTGCGGACCAGCCCGGGTACAGCTGCATATGAAGCTGTCGTTCCTTTCTTGCTAGTTCATAGTATTTCGCTTGTTCTTCTCTGGATAACGCGTGCCACTGAGGTGAAGAAAAAAGAAAAAGACAAAATAAAAAGCACAAGCTTTTTTTTTTAAACACGTTAACAGCAGAGTATATTATTTATATATAAATACAGCGAGAGTTGATTTTCATAAAAGAAGAGATAAAAACAGATGATCTGGCACACTGCCATTCATATTTTAACTCCAGATTATAACTCCAGTAAACTCAACTGAGTCACAACTTATAATTTACGTTCACTCAGCCCCTTTGTCTCCTGATGAGAGAGGAGAATTAAGAAAACTAAACAAAAACAAAGAGCAGGGGAGAGGGTCCAGAAGCTGAACCACTTGTCGTGAGCCAGATCTCAGTTACAGATTTACAGAAGGTCTCCCCCTCCCTTCCCCACTGGCTCCCCCTCTCCTCTCCTGGCTCTCACAGGTGCTGATACTGGTACTGTACTTCCCAAAGGCTTCTTCCTTCCCCATTTACTTTTCTGCCTGTTTCTAGGACAAAATAAGAAATTTGAGATTTTTCCATCTCCAGGTGATGGAAATAACATTGAAATAACACTGCTATTAATTAACTCCCCCCTTTCCTTGTGAATGACCCCAACGGCAGAAAGTGTCTGCAAAAACAAAAAACAAAAGGCCTTTGGTTTAGTTACTTCCCTATCCATTATCAAAAGAACAGGAAAACACAGTGATTCAGAAGAATGCAACTCCCTTTCTCTGCAGGTGTGAATCCTACCGAGTTTCAGTCCCTGCTTGTGCTTCTCCCTTGTTACCTACCCTTCGACCGAGGATTTGGTTGATGGCTGCGCTCTCTTTCAATGTGCATTCTGCTACAACTTTTGCTCTCATTTCCTTCATATACAACATAAATGCATTAAGAGGTTTCTTTATGTGTGGCTTCTTTTTCTCTTCTTCTTTTTTGGAGTCCTGATGTTTTCTGAAGGGTAAAGATACAACAGACATAAACCTCACAGTGAGAACTCTTGTGAATTTACTAGATTAATCCTCTCAATCCCCCCAGCATTAATCCTCAGAAATTAGTCTCTAGAAGGAGGACCAGAAGGTTCTCTAGGGCCTTCACCCTGGCTGCTGTATGAGAACAGCTTTAAGAGCATTATAAGAAAACCTATCTCATATTTATGCAATATCACCATGTACTCTCTTAACCCCTAGAAGAACCTTGGAAGGACATGAACACTCAGGAAAATGGGTTCATGGGGAGGGCTTGTGAGCATGATGGTAGAGGAAATAATTACACCCCATCATTACTGGGAACTGAAATGCTGTCTTTCTGGCTTCACCCGTGAAATGAAAGGCAAGAAGCACCAGAAGCACTAGGGACAGAGGTAGAGGTTCAAACCTAGACTTCATACCAGCCCTCTATACCGCTTTGAACAAGCCATTTATGCTCTGATGTATTGTCTCCTGTTGTCTATCCGGTATCTCATGGCTTCAAACCAGGCACTGAGTAACAGGGAAACCGGTCAAGAAGCTTGAATCTTGATCAAGAAAATTCCACTTCCTTATTAAAATGGATGAAATTAATAACTACTTGTCTATGTCACAGAATGACTCTGAAAGACTGTTACCATTATTTTGACACACTTTGGTAGTTAAACCATGTTCAAATCAATTAACAGAACAGAACAGAAAAAGCAATTTAAAAAAATATTTTACAGCAAAAACGTTCCTACAAATCCAAGCCTTTTTAAAAGCCACACGTGCACAAGTGATGCTTTGTTCTAATAATAAGACATGGGAAGCAACAACTTACGAGCTGTGGAGTGAGCCGACGTCGCTCTGGGAAGATTCCTGTTTGACTGTTGGTGTGACTATGGCCGGATGAGGGATTCCAGTTGTATGTAAACTATGGTGTGGCGGGACCATGTGTGGAGGAAACCTAGAGGAGAGAAAGCTGTGTAAATCGTCAGAATAAAAATGAATGAATGGGGAGGGATGTGTACACACATTAAAAAAAAAAGGCATATAACAAGCACATGACAGCTAGACAAAGCATATGAAAGCTGGCAGCATTAATTAGCAATAAATTAAACATAATGACTCTTCTAATGTCATTAAAGCCAATCTTCCCCTTCATTATCATTACTGACATGAGACATCATGATTTTTAACTTCTTTAACATAAGGCAAATTCCACTGGATGAACTTGGATGAAAGTGGAATTTCAGCTACCTGCAAGAAAATCCACCAGTCCATTTCTTTGCTAAGAAATTATCTGTGGCAACCAAGGAATCAATTTTTATAGTTCTGAATCATGTTGTGAATTTGGGATGACATCTTTTGTTGCATATTGACAGCAAAATAAAATATTAATGCCAACACAATTTAGATGTATTTTTGATAATCCTTATAGATGCCTCATTAGTGACATTTTGTTGATGGAGCAGAAGAAAATATTTATTTGTGTCTAATAAATCTCTGAGCCACGTTGCTTTAACAGAAGGTGGGAAGACTGTGAAATTAAGTCAATTTTGACCTATTAAGGTAACCTAGGAAGGCTTAAATTCATGCAAAATAACAGTCTAGCCTTTCTAAAGAGAAAAAATGTTGTCAGCTTTATGATTTATGGTCATATACATGGACAGGTCCCAGTCCTGCAACTGGATTCAGAGGGATGTGCAATCCTTCTGCATGAATCTAGTTGCTCAGTTGGGGCCACAGCATGAACATGGCACAATCACTCAGACTTTTTACTTTTTAACTGAAATGCACAAACTTCTCAAAAGCAGGATTGACGACCTACTTATTTCTCAACAGTCTCAGAAAGGTTTTGCAGTGAATAAGGAAAGCACACTATGACTGACTGCCTTTCCCTTAGAAAACCCCCACTGAAGTCAACAGGTTTCCAGGGAATGGGATCTAGCCTAAAATTTTGGCTCAGACATAACTTCTCCCAAGATTCCAAAGCTAAAGTGATCTGGCATACAACAAGGTTTTTTTATTATTGAAAATCCCTACCCTCATCCCAGATTTTGAACCACCTTGGTCCAAATAAAATACCCCAAGAATATGCAACAAACAATGGGATAAATAATTATTTCTTCTATCATCAATATACAGCGATTTTTTCTATCAAACAGGATTTAAAATGGGGTGATATACCATGGATAAGTAGACTGTGTACAAATATCAGAAATATAATGGGATTTCTTTCCTCCCCACCCCCCCTTATAAATTCCATTACTGAGTTTAACACCCCCCCCCAACTGCCTAGACATTCCCTACATTCACAAGATGACACAGTAGTACTTTCATGAACAAGAGGTACTGTCCACTACGAGCTCTGAGGATCTTTGTCTATCAGCTAGTAGTACTCAGGATCATTAGACAGAAGTATTTTGTCTTTGAAGGCAGTGGTGGGAAGAGCAGGGACTGACAGGGAGAATGTGAAATCGTTCGAACTGTAGAGAATTGCAACTCCTCACAAACAAAGGCATGGAGAGAAGGAAAGGAGGAGGGCGTGATGGCAAGGGAAGAGGAGAACGGGCAGCGAAATGGCCATTCCTACGTCTGCTAAAGACTCACAGACACAAATCTCCAAGTGGATTGTCAAAATGCCTTCCCCACTCTCTGACAAAAGTAGCTGGGAGAGAAATGCACATTTGGGGAAATGCTTTGGAGCATGGTAGGTCAGGACAGAAGACAATGGCAAGGCTGCAAGGAGACCGATGTCCTGGTCCCACTTCTGCCACAGAATTGCCTCACCATCAGCAAGACACAAACTGAGCCTTTGTATAGTTTTCTTCTCTTCTTCCTCTCTTTGTTTTTGTGTGTATGTATTTTGACCGGACATACTTAAAGTGTGTTCACACAGTGCCCGGGGCCTTCAGCCATAGTACAATGCAAAAAATAAAAACTGACAGTAAGAGCTTTTTTTAAAAAAATAACTTACAAACATGGGTGAAAATAAAACCCATGGCAAAACCCTGACCTCACTGAAAGTGGTATAAACATAATGATAAAAAGTTGACACACATCTTATCGAATGACTGTCTGTCCTAGGCAAGACCCAGTGTTCAAGAGAGGACTATGCTGCTGGGGCTAGCTAGGGTTCAAACTGGAACGACAGCCAGTGACAACGGGACAATGAAGGATGAAGATGGCGACGAAAAGCCTGCCTTCAAAGAGCAGGCAGGAAGAGCCGCGCTTGTTTGACGTGAGGACACAGTGGGAAGGGCAGTGGGTATATACGAGCAAGGAAGAGCTGAGTGCAGTGACAGACAAGGACAGAAGGGTATGAGAGTGGACCTGAGCAAGATTAGACTCATCACTGGAGAAGGGCTCCCAAATATCACAAAAGACTGATTACAGCTGGAGTTAATGGGGACAAAAGGTGGTGCCTGTTAAGCTTCTGAAGAGCATCCCATGATGTGGCCACGATAACTGGGTCATAGACTTGCTTCTCAAATGAGGATCTGGTCAAAAATTAACACACGCTGCAAAATGAACTCTGCCTACATGGTGGATTGTTGTATAATCAGGATGTTCAAAGGAAACAAATTCAACAAAAGATAGGGGGTTATTTTCTTCATTTATTTTTGATGAAGATTTAAGTACCTGCAGCTAATAAAAAATTGAGGACCGTGAAGAAAATCTGCAAAAAAGGTACCTTCCCCCCCTAATTATGGGAAAAATGTTTTCCCAATTACCATTTAGGAGAAAGTTAGTAAGTATTTGCACATCAGAGAGTGACCAGATGGGGAGGAAGGGCAGCAGACGAGAAGTCTACATATGTGTGTTGTGTGAAAGCCTGGAGGATGGCGAAGCCTCCACTGACTTCAGTTGGGCTGAGATTTTACCCACTGAGCTCTAAACTTCAGAGACACGGCAGCCTTCATCAACAGGCAGCTGCAGCTCAGTAGTTATTTTCAGGGTGGCTGTTTCCCCAATAAAGCTGTGTGTTCATTACCAGTGACCATTCATTATTTCACACTGAATCTCTCTCCCTCCAAGACACAAGGCTGCCTGCTGGACTTAAACACCCCTTCCTACGTTTGGGGCTATAAAAACATGCTCCAGAACCCAAAGTTGCTCTCACAATCCCATGGACTTCAGTGGGCTGGGTGAGGGTTCAGCCCAAAGTCTGAGCGCCTACTTATTTCCATGTAGACATCCACTCACATGGCAACACGAGTCGGGGAAGAGTGTTAATTTTTAAGTTCCTGGCTACACTCCAACTTCAGTAATTACATTCAGCAAAAGTGAATTTCCCCTGAAATTTCAATTACAGAAGGTATTTTCCACTGCCACCACTTAACTGCTGTGCAGTGTTTGTCTGGTGTAATTCTGCTAAATTATTTCCTTATTTCCTCTCACAGCAGTTTTTTTTCATAGTGGGTCCACTGTTTGCCCATCAGTCAGTTAACCCTGTCTCAATTTACATTAAGGGCATATTATAGAGGGATAATGAAGGATCAAGAGATGTTATAAGCATGTTGCACGCATACAAAGTAAGTGGGGAGATGCTACAAGCAGAGAAAAAATGGTTAAAACAACCTGAAGACACTACCTTAATAGTCTAAACCATTTATGAAAATCACTATTAGTCACCCATTAACCTTTTATAAACTATTCATAAGCACACTCTAACTAATGAACTGTAATTACTAAGCTTAGGGAATATTCAGGGTTGGGAAGCATTATATGCTCCAAAGGTCTATACCATAATGCAAAGACGGGAACTACTTTTAAAGGAAGGCTCTGGAAAAATGTGGATGGAAGGGGTGAGGGGGTCTGCCCTGGCTTCAACGTTCGGGCAGAGCCAACACAGCGACCCCAAGGCTTGTGCCAGGGCCCTGCAGGGCTGCTGCCCGGAGGCCAGCCATGAACAGCACGTCTGCAGGCAAGCGCGGGCATCCCCGGGCACACCAGCCCCATCGCCCAACTACGCCGGCTACCAAGGGCAAGGGCTGTCCCACGGCTGAGCTCAGGCGCTCCAGCTGATACAGCGGGCATGAGAAAACGTGCGTCGAACTACGTATCGGAGCACGGTCTGCCCAGAGGGTGTTCCCATGTATGGGAAACCAGGAGAGAAGTTTCTGGGCCGAAACAAAGGATAAACATCTTAAATCTATTCATCGCTCTGTGTGTGCGCCTGAGCATGTGTGCGCGTGTGAGCTTATGTCAGAGACAAAAAGAAAGGCTGTGTGCGTATATGCACACCCCTCACCTTCACCTAAGACATCCCCCCGTATTTTTTTCTCTAGACAAGTATTCCAAGAATTGCAATAAACACCCTAAAAATTCTAAGCAGCTCATTATACACCACTGTCTCCTTTTATGGCTCCAAGCCAGAATATAATGATGAGTCTTAACTTGTTAAGGACAACTAATTTTTTGTTCCTGGCTGTCTCAGGGGCTTCTCTCTTACTCACTCTCACTTTACTTCACTGTTGACATGTTTCTGTTAACTGGATGTCATCTGCCTGCCTTGATTTTATGCACAAGCAGTGGGATGCATTTTTCTGTGCAACAATTCTGCTTTGAGTTGCATTAGATTTGTCATTATTCTCTCATTTCCCCCTTGCACTTGTAACATTTCATCTATTCCTGCCTTATTTTTTGAGCCACGGTGCACCCACATTATGGTTTATACATGATCTTGCTCCCTTTGAAGCCGGCAGATTTCAGAGCCAGCCCTCGTCAGGAGAAGTGCCTGCTACCAATTTAGCAGGCTGAGGGCCCCGAGCTCCAACAACTCAATCTAAAGGGGGTCACAGGGTGGCACAAGCGAGTGTCAGCAAGTGCTGTTTAATTGCCAATCTAGGCTTCTCCATGGTGTTTAAAGTATAATGACCCATCACTTAATTCTGAGAAGTCCTGGCCCTGCTGCTGAATGGAATGAATATCAAAGGATGTGCTAGAACAGGGCAAGGAGCCTACATTTCCTATAACTGCCATAAGTATAATAGACCTCTACTTCTGTCGTCCCATTACCACAATAATGTATTTAATTTGCTGTGTACTCTTTTTAACTAGATACCTTTCATAAAGCCTATCTTGGGAATATAGCCTCCCCCCTCCCACATCTCCCCCCTCCCTCAAATGACTAGCCTCTCTAATAATAATTAAACTAAATCAAGCTCTACTTTGCCTCACACCATGCCTGCAAGTCTTTTATAGATATTAAAAAAGATTAAATGGAGGGAGGGAACCATTGTTTAAATTTGCAGCTTTCTCCCCAACCCAGGATTTCTTCTCCCCTGTGCTGGGTCTATTTTTTTTTTTAAAGTTGATTTGCCAGTTGTCTCTATTTGCTGGAGCAACACGGGCAGATCTTCATTTTTTGCTTTTACTCTACTTATCTAAAGCACACAATATGCTATTTCCCTACCCATTCACTCACGAGCTCTATTTACAGGTTTCCATTTCTCAATGAGGTGTGTTTCCCGCCCCCCCCCCCAATCTTTTCCTCCTTAAATCCTCTATACACCAACCTTCACATATTAAACTGCAGAGATGGAGAGGAAGGGACAGAGCAGGGAAGAGACGTGGAACCTTGCTATGTAATGCATGCTAATTTAATTATGTGCCATCATCAAAATGGATTAGCTGTTTCAGCCCATCAGGAAAGTCTAAACCTCCACCGATTTAATTAACCAGACTGAAAATCAGATGAACAGAAAATAAAACTATCATTAGGAGCAATTAGTGATTACTTAAACATAGTGCTGCCAACCAGTTTGTAAATAAAACTAGCAGCCCCTGGAAAATTAGATGGAATTAATTGGAGGTAGGGAGGGGGAGAAATATATACTTCTAAAGCTTTAGAGGGTCAGGCAGGCCCTTTTATGTTGACTATCAGTATTTGGAGCTTTGGTCAGGGAAAACATAGTGCAATAACCTTCCTCCCAACTCTGCTTGAAGAGCAGCCCTCCTCCCTCCTGAGACTCCCCTCTTGCACACAGAGCGCTGCTCTGGGTGATAGCCACTCAGAAAGCAAAACTTCTCCTCCTTGCTTTTTCAACATCACATTCTCCCAGCTTTTTCGTTTAGTTTGGCTTTTAAAGAGGACTTCCTGCTCCTCCACCTCTCCCTCAAAACCAAATTCTTAAAGCCCAATGACAGTGCTAGGACACCCTCTTCTCAAATGGGAAGGTACCCCTCATCCTCTCCTCCTCTGCCCCACCAAAAAACTAAGGATGATTGTTTAACTGAAGTGCTTTCAGAAATACGCTTCCCAGATGAAATGCCCTCCTCTAGAGAGGGCAGCAGGAGGAGTTACGTTTGCTCTCAATTCAGGACCTCAGCATTTGAACTCACCTTGACATGGAAGCATTGACGGTCAGAGCTGTTGGGTAAGGGTGGCGGAAACCCCCTGTCGTGATTGGGTACACTGGCTGACCTTGCCTGGCAAAAAAGAAGGGAAAGAGAGAAAGACAAAAGGGTTTTAAAAAAAAAAATCAACAAAAAACTTCTCTCTGCACAGTAAGCTTTATTCTCATTTGATCAGAACAAAAATCTTGGGGATTGTACAGCAAGGATCAAAGGAAAGAAACACAGAACAATTTGAATGCCATAAATCTGATAGGAATGGCTAATTAAATTTTATAACCTCTGCTTATGTCAATAGAGACCCTCTCCCCAAGCTGAAACTAGGTGTTTTGTTGTAATAATTAAAGGCGAAGTCTCGCTTGCTTTAATGGAGCCATCACACTAATTGAGGGCTACACATCCAAAGGAAAACAATAATGAATGTAAATTTATACCAAAATAAAGTACAGTGAATCAAAGGACTTCAGTTGCGCTTTGGGCCTCTTTCGGTATTTAGATCTCGGTGAGAAAACATTAAATTAACAGAGCTTAATTTGTAGCCTTTTGTCAGATTAACAAGTGTTGACAAGAGTTACCGGGGGAGAGTCCCCAAGAAGTATTGTGGGTAACCAATAGACAATCACACCTCATTACAATAATTAAAAAATACAGCAACATGCAAAACAGCATCCTCATGAAAGACACACAACTTTTTCTGATTGAGGTTTGTCTGTGCTGGCTAGTTCTTTTCATCTGTCCTTCAACTACATCATCTGACTGGGCAGGATGCTTTCTGGGGGGGTACTATGCTAGAGACATGCAGGCCAGTTGAGGATAGACGGGTTGGAAAGTTGATGGTGAAGCACGAGTGGTAACAAGAGGGGAAATAAAAACCTTGGGTTACTTCTGCAAAGTTGGCCATGCTACTTCCTAGAGCAAAAGCAAATGTGATGGTATCACCCCTCAACAAAAACCACGTGGAGAAGCTGTAAGAGCTGTGGGTAGGTAAGTACGCCATGGGTGTTGACTTGTTATAAATCAGTGGTGATGACAGAGTCTTCCTGTGACAGAGGTGGCCATCAGCACCTGCCTGGTGAAACAGGCCACATGTGGCAACATTCGCGTGGCTTGGCAGCCATGACATGAGGTTCAAGGAGGACAAACCTGTGCTGCACACATAAAGATGTAAGGCTTTGAGACACAGATGAGCAATGAGGCACAGGTCAATGACAATGAGAAATTTCTTCCCTGTGCTCTCATGTCTTTAATGTTACTGACTTTTGGCATTAGCTGAGTATATTTGTTTTAAATGCTGAGGCTGCAAACTTGACCTAAACAGTTGTAACAGAGGAGCATGAGATGGCTATACTGCAGCTAGGCCCTGCAAGCAAGAAAGAAGGAGGAAAGGAGCTGACATCCATTCTACCAGCATTCAGGGTGTCCTACATAAAAAGTGAATCACCACAAATGAGGAGGAATTTAAGATTTCAGGGAGCAATGCTCTGGGTTTTTCTTCTGCTCATGCTGTGCTGTTCTGGAAAAATGGCCTTCTGCAGAGAGCTGATGGACATGCTTCACCCACAGGGTGGGACAGCCTCTACCCAAACAAGTTGCATGACCACCTTGCGAGGAAGGACAGCTTGCAAAGCGGCCAGAAGCGAGCTGCTGTGGCTGAGGTCCGAGCTCCAGCTCTCCTGCATCCACACTTCTGAGCTTGAGAAAGGTCCCCAAAGCCTTTGACGCCAATCCCCCTCCCTGCCCGAGACCTGGGTGTGCGTGGGGATCCCCTGCTCTGCCCTGCTCTCCTACGGGGTGTGAACTCCACTTCCTTATGGAGGGCAAACTTGTGAAGAGGTATTTTAGCACAGCTGGCCAAACAACCTCGAGCAGGAACAAACTATTTCTAGCTTTGGGCAATTAATTTCTAAAGAAATATGATCTCCCCAAAATTGATGAGGCCTGTTATGTGAGAAAAATAGGGTAATGCAGAGAACCGTTGTATCCAGCAATACAAATGTATTTTATAAGTATTTAAATCAAATATACTGTAAAAAAGGCTTATGCAGTGCTTAAGTGCATTAAAAACCCATTGCAGAGACGGCAACATAAGAAAAAAAAAAGAAAATAAGAACTCAATTAGTGGAGGGAACCTCATACCCAACAAGGCTCTGCAAGTGGGATACGAGGAGCTGAAAAGAAAACAAAACCCCAAACTAACTTTCCATGGCTTTTTTCTTAGCCAATTTTAAAGTAAACTAATTCCCCTTTCTTGTTTGCAAGAAAATTCCATTCCTCAGATGCCAACTGCCCAGCCACGTCTCGACCAGGAATGCTGCTCACTGGCCGATGTAAAGCTCTAGTGTTTCACAAGAAAAACGAAAGGGGTTTCAATGGGGAAGGCAAATGAAATTTGAAATTGCACACTTATAGTGAGGAGGGCCCTGGTAAAAAAGAGTCCATGAGAACCGCTCTGAGCCCCCAGAAAACCAAATTTGAGAAAAACCCACATGGTGCAGTGTAAGGGCATTAACAAGAAAAGGATGTTTCTGCAGAAGGATTTAAAAATTCATGTTTCACGAGCCATCAGCTGGTTGAGATGACATGCAAAGCTGTGTCCAACTGCTCATGTTTGTTTAAGACCACATGACCTGGCATAAGTTTTAATTAATCTTCATGAGGTGGGTAAATTCATAACCACTCAATGAAGTGGCAGTTGGCAAACAGACTTATCTCAATGCACACACACGCGCGCGCACACACACACATGCGCACGCACACACAGACACACGATTTTTAACATAAATTTTACACATCAAAAAAGAAAAAGGAAATTAAAAAAATGGAACTCCTTACTGTGGTACTAACCATCCTAGCGGATGGGGGATTTGTCCTACAGTGCCCGGTGATAAGGGATAATAAGGAGATATATCTGGAGGATGTGGAGGCCTTGGAATTCCTATGGAAGAGGAACATAAAGCAGCGTTAGTATTGAGACATGGAAATAAATAAAATATAAGGAAAAAGCACATATCTTTCTAAATTGCTATATATTCATTTTTATTACAATACTCATGGCTTCACTTTGGGTTTCCAAAGGCTGTTTCACAGTCTTATTTTATAAAGCGAGCCTCTTGGCATCTTATTAAATGAGATTCAACCAGAAAAAATGACGTGATTCGCTCCCTCAGTCACCTCTCCAATCAGAGATAATTATTTTGTTATTTAGGATGAGAATTTAGGAGTCTCAGCTATAGTTTTGGTGTGACGCTGTTCTAGGTGCTGTCTTAAACGCTAAACAGAAAGATGGTCCCTGTATCAACTTCATAGTTATTTTAGTCTCAAAGTCACCAAAAGAGCACAGGCCCTACCCATACGTTGACTGGGTACTCAATAGCATGGTGTTATTCCCAAGTAACCTCCAAAACAAGTTACAAAGTCATTGTAATTGCAAATGATGTTTGCTTTTGAGCAAACCTAGGAAACCTTTCCCAAAACCTAGGAGTGGAGGTGACAGCCCCTGGAAATGCTTGGTAAAACTGGGGGCAGATGTTGAAGGTGTGCAGGGGAGGACAGAGAGCCCATCCGTCCTCTCTGAAACCGGTGCGGTTCCTACTCGGAGAGCAGAAACCAGCTCCATACACAAGCCTTAAATCTTAACGCTCCTTACCTTAAGAACAAATAGGAATTACTCAGAGGAGTAAGGGTTACAAGACTGGGTCTTTCAATTAACAAGGCAGAGCACAATTACACAGCAGAAGTAAAATTAAACCAGAGAGCATTAAAAGGAAGGGGTACTGTATTCACGGCTAAAAACTATTTTTTTAAGTCACTGAGGAAGCTTTTAATCTCTAAATTAAATCTCCTTGTGTGACATTTTCATGCAGACATTGCTTTTTCTCCATTACAAAACCCAAACAGATTAACTGGGCTTTAACCATCCAGCGAACTATTTGCACACTTGAAAGAATGTTCACAGAAGAAAAGTAAACAGTCTACAGACGTTAATCATATGTTTTACGATAACCATTTAAAAGCTATTCCCTGTACTACCATTATTTAAATGAGAGGTTGACTATGCCATTCACTTGCAATACCCAGGGATGGCAAGATGGATTCCTTTTAAGCCATGTGAAGTTAGCATTAAGCACAATTAAAAGGGGGCCCCAGCTGAAGTGTAGGGAGTGAAAACCAGCTAATGCACAGCCTCATTCAAGGGCTGGAGTTTAGATAAATTATCTGCATACGTTAGGGCCGACAGAGCGATTCCTTTGACGTGAATTCAGTTTCTGATGTACTTTCCAATTAACTAGCTGGGATTTGGATTAACAAAAACAAAACCACTGTCACTATGAACTCAATGCAGCCCGAAGAAAGAAGATTGACACTGTTTGACTTCTCTGGGCCCTCAGGTTAAACAGGGACTCTTAAAAAGTTAGAATAACATGTAAATTCTACTCTGTAACACCAATAAACCTAGTCAGGGTTTTACGCGGTGCTCTATATTCAAGAAGACTGCCCTTCAGGCTGAACTGAGAGTTGGGTAGACTTACATTGGGGAAAAGAGTTGCAAGTGTAGAGCTGGAGCTAAGTAGTTAGAGTGGATGAAAATTCAACATTATAGGAGAAAAATGGCTGAACTCCTGACACAGAAACAATGGGATTTGGGGAATTAAAAGAGATTCATTTTGAAACAGGTCATGACCCACCACCTTTAAAATTCCAGCTGCAATTTTATAAGTGCAGATCACAGAACGTACATGTTTAACTCTCTGGGTCGTGCATGCAAACCAAGCACTTGGTAGATCGAACTACTAGGTGGGGTATCATGCTTGCAATGAAACACAGCTGCAAACGACCCCACACATGCAACTCTGGTGTCACCCTGCAGAAGCTTTACGAAAATTCACCCAATAGGTTTCCTTCTGAAGCCTAATTGGCTTAAAAAGAAACTATTTTGTCTGGGTTCTTGCATGCATTTGACATTTTACATGCCCCCTTTGGCGCTCCAGCATGGGAAATCCTTCCTCCCACACTCATTCCCCCTAATACGCAAAATGGAAAGATCCACCCACCCACTCTCAAAAAAACCCCAGCTATTTCCCACCTACCTGTTTTGGGATCTACGTCGGCTGGTAAGTGTGGAGGAGGGTTTCCCGGTGTGAAGTGCTCATTGCTGTATGTGATAAGCGGCGTAAGAGGGTGTACATGGTGTGGGTGCTGCACAACTGGCACTTTGTTAGACTGTCAAGAGAAAAAAGGTCAGTGGCGTTAGAGGAGTGCCAGGTACTCCCCACTGCAGCACGAGGCACGACATACAGAAATCTGAGTACCCAGGATTTCAACATGGTCCTCAGACTTTTCCAGATCCATTCTTGGCGTCACCCTTGCAGTTTTCCCACCCTCTTGCTTAAAACCTCCTCACACGCTTTCTCTGCTCTTGAGTTTCTTTAATCTTTTTGACCTGTCGTGCTCCTGTACGGAGCAACAGCGATTCTTTAAAATTTTTCCTTTTTATTTTATCATCTTGTGCTTCACCTCCAAGATGCAGGCAGACTCCTCAGTGAGGGGCTGACAGAGCCCCCCATTTAATTAGCACGAGACCCAAACACTCACTGACCTGTAGGTCTTTTCCTTTCCCCTTCCTGTCCTCGCTTTCAGTTTTGCATTTTACTGTTCATTGCAAATACTCCAGATAAAAAACCTTTGTAGTACTAGAGTATTCCCTTCATCAGCAAGCATTAAGCTGACAAGCTATCACCTGCATATTTTATATATATATATTTTTTAGAAGAGCTGATTAATTATCAATTCATCAGAGAGCGCTAATAAATGGAAACTGGATACTGATGAATTAGGCTACTAAAATATTCAGCTATATAAATAATGGCAAAAACACAGATAAAGCCATTGAAATTAACAGTCTTGTGGGGGGAATAATCACGCAGATATCATGAGGTTTTCCCTGTCACAGTCCTAGCTCTGGGGAAGAAAAAAAAAAAAAAGATCTTTTTCTTAACAACAACAATAAAAAAAAAAGGAGTGAATGAATGAAAGGAAAAGGCAGGCTGAACTGTAACTTACCCTTACAAGATCACAAAGAAAAAATTAAGCTGAAACAAGCGAACTGCTGGACCATTTACTGCGAGTAATCCAATTGCAAAAAACCCTATTCCCCATAGAGGATTTTCACTAAAATCCTACAACAGGGACATTTAACCAGATTAGGTACCAGCAAAGATAAAGAGGCTGGTATTAGATGATGAATGGATTAGAGTCAGGTTTCATTTTAGAATGTGTCTTCATTTCCTTTTATTACTTTAAGTAAGGAACAATTTGCATTAACATCAAGTAAAAGGAATCACATTAAAATAAAGTAGTGATACCACAGCGGCCCCCGATAGCGCCGCTGCCGTTCAAGGTCTGCCAGCGCTCTCCTGCTCGCCATCCTGCCTGAGGACGGCTCCGACCCCACCGCTCGCTCCCCAGCACCCCCAAACACACGCGCCCTCGCCACGCCACTTTAGACAAGTTATCATCTGATCTTGGTTCGAACGCTCCGAGCTTCCCTTAAAAGCATTTCAAAAATAATTCATTTATTCTTTGGGAATGAGTTTCTTGACTGGGGGGAAGGAAGAGGGAAGACAGACTGAGAGCTAGAAGGAAAAGAAACATCAGTCTTCCCCCAAACAAGAAGTCCCTCCATCACACTTTGGTCAAGACACAGCAGAACTTCACCGTCAGCTCTTCCAGCCTCCCCCACCCCGGGAGGCTCCCCCATCCAGCCATACGTAGGTATTTGACTCACCCCTCATGCAAAAAAAAGTGTACATCCAAGAGAAGCAAGCCAAAGAGCAGTGCTTATGCTTCCCACAACTTTTACCGTGTTTATTTCTTTTTGCAGCCCTTACACAGAATGATTCCCCTCTAATAACACACACGTGGCGCAGGAAAGTCCCACGTCAAGCGGCCACCACGCAGCACGGAGTGTGGTCACAACAGCCAACGCTAAGAATTACAGCACGTTGTGTCGGCTGGACTGTAGGTCAGGTCTTCTGCCAGCTGTACAACCAAGGACAACTTTTGGCCGCACAGATCCATAATGGTTTCATATCAGAGGAGCTATGGGGATTCAGCCCCTTAATTCAAAAAGCCAAAGGAGATGCTCTAACCCAAAATCCGTTCTCTTCCAAGTGAGCCAACCTAACCTGAAAGTATCTGAAAGGTTTAGCAAGGGCTTCACGTAACACATCATATTACACGCCATACAAACTAGCAGGCATCTCAACAACACATGACATTATATGCCAAATGACCACTTGGTCTGGTTCACAAAAAACAATCATTCCCAATAAGAGGGATTTTTGCTGGCCAAGAACTGTGTGAACTCTTGCTATTAGGCGACCCACAGTGTGGCTCTGTGCTCTTCCACCTCTACCTTCACATCACTGCAAAAAACCCTCACTCAGATCCTGACAGACATTGAGGGTTGTCTTCCATGGAGAGCTTATTTTCACAGAAACTGGAACTGGTTAGTTAAAAAAATAAGTAAGTGACAGAATAACATTAGCGGGTCAGACTTAAGCCGACAAACAAGAAACAACACATGAGAGGAAAGCTGGACTTACATGCCTGTATCACCAAAGCCAGATATACCATAGGGGGTTACATGTAAACTGTGGGAAACTACCACCCACTGCTTTGATACACCAAGCCCCCCCCCCGCAATATCTCCACAAAACGGCCCGAGTGCTAAATTATTATGTGTTTTACTTAACACTTTTCAGAGAAAAATAAAAAGCAAAGGAAGAAAAAAAAAAAAATCAACAGCCAAGAGTTTGAACCTCAGTCTGCGAACTTTTCCCCAGGTAAGTCATTTTTATTTGGGTGACTGCCCTGCAGTCAAATAGACAATTCATATAAAGGTACTGGATGTAAGGGTGGGGTACTTTTTTGCCACTCTGATGATGCTGGAGCAGAGATGTGAGTGTGGGGAGAATGTACCAGGGGAAAAGGGGAACCTGTCATCTACCTGCTCAAAAATAAGCTCTCCGGGACAAAGGAGTGTGATCCACTGCCCCTGCAAATCAGTCTGCATCTGTATCACGACCCTGGGCTAGGTTCGTGTTCTGTTTTGCACTGTTTATCACACACTGGGAAAAGGGACCGTAAGTCTGCTCAGAACAGCACGCAGAATTCACAAGCCAAGCTAATCATGCACAATATGCTACGTTCCTGAAGTTAACTAAGCTTCCTTGGAAAAGAGAAAAAGAAAGGACTAGCTGGGAAAGAGCAGGATTAATCCCGCACACGCATCTTCCTTTGAAGTCAATGGGAGCTCTGCCTGAGTAACAAGTGTGGTCCTAACCCCATCCACTGGCAATGAAAGGTAAACCGCAGAAACCATCAATAGGAGACACCTATTAGATGACCTTAGCCATCCCCCTGCAAAAGGCCCTTCTCCAATATACATTTGCCAGTACTTTATCAAGGGTAGTTTTAAGCTAAAAGCCATTGTGAGATGCAGGAATTTCTCTGACAGCTTGAAGAACTCCATTTATGGCTATGTCAGACACGGAAAGAGGAGCTGCACTGGTACACACAGATTAGCATCAGGGCATGCGGTAATAGGATGGGAATAAGTGGAGATTTCTGGAGAGAAATCCCAGCATCTACAAAGTACCAAGACATCTGCTGATAAATCACTCCTCTCCAGTGAAAGCTGGGGTCTCATACGCTGGGTTAGAGGGCACAGTAAAGAATTGCAAAAAAACAACAGAAGTTTGCTTTTCTTGATAACCCCTGCCTGAAGCAAACCAGAGGAAATTGTCCCCATAGGGACTCAACTACTAAATCTCTCTATATGAATTTGAAATGCTTCTGGGAGTGCTTAAACACAGATGACTTTAAACAATAATGGAGCTCTGGAATGTAAAAAAAAAAAAAAAAAAACAAAAAAACCCACAACCAATTTTGGACTGATATATGTTTGAGAGGGATACTGAGATCCATTTAGCCTAAGTTCCGATAGGTGCCTTTAGGGAACAAAAAAAAAAATCTGAACTTCAGATTTAAACTGCAGGGGATTGTGTGTATAAATTGCTGTGTGTTAGTCTTTGTTGCATGGTAAGGACATTTCATTAACAGGATGAAAGATACTTCTATGCATATACAGCCCTATTTAATACACCCCACTGATGAATACTCCCCATTTATTGAAGAAGTTAATACATGCTGTATAAATCAATAGTTCCTAAGTCTCTGAAAGCAATGTAAGACTTGCATGGGATGAAACATTGTATTGTTGAGCACACAAACAGAAACCAACCTTTAAATAGGAAGAGTTTGTTACTGCAATTTCTATTTGCAAATTCATAGCTTGTTTGGCTTTGGTAATAAAACATGGTATCAACTCAAAGTCAGAGGAAAACATGCCAGAGAGGCCAGAGGATTTGCCCTGGGATAACGTGGTTTCAGTAAAAGCAGGTCTGCAAAAAAAGCAACTCAGGCCAAAAACAAGCCATCATGCCGCTGCAGCACCGCAGCGGCCAAAGCCTTCAGCCTCAGATGACGGCTGGTGGGAGACTCCACTCCGATGCGTGCCCAGCTGAGCAGCCACGGGCAGAGCCGGGGGGATGCTCCTGCCCCAGCACAGCCTGAAACTCTCACGGCCGCCGGCACGGCTCCTGTGGATGCAGCCAGGGAGGGACCCCCTTCCGCGACCTGGGGTGACCTTTTTAGTGTTCTTAAAGCCTCCAGTCCTGCTCGCGAGGCAGGGATGGGCTGCCGCCCGCCAGGCACCCCCCAAACACTCGCAACCGGGAACGTGGCAAGGGAGGCCTGATCAGGCACTTGCACCTGGGACCCCCAAGCCCCCTCCCCTTTCTCCACTATGAGTAACAGAGGAGGAATGGGAGCTCACCATTCACCTTAAAACCTATTAATCAACAGACAACCAACAAATGGAGCTAGAGCTCCGCCTGTCTTTTTTTGCCACGTCCTCCTCTTCCCCATTTCCCCATCCTTTTCCCTTTCTGCCGAAGAAAGATGGGCCCTGAAAGTGCCTTTATCAGCCTAATACAATAAAACAAAAGCAGCACAGAAGAGGGTTTGTCAGCCTTTTCCCCTCCTCCAGGGTGGATGCAGGAGGTCGACAGTGGTCTTGAATTAGCAGGCCCTCCTGGAGTTGCTCCCTGGGCTAAGCAAAGGGTACCATTCAATACCAGTCTACATTAAAAAACAGGTTTGTAACTTGTCTCCCTGTATTTTCCAGACGGTGCTGTTGCAGTTATGCTGACTATGGCCAGTGAAATGCTAACAGATGTTCCTGAGCTGCTCTGCAGCTCCAAAGATGCTCGCAAGAGGAGATTTTCTTTTTTTCCAAAGGTTGATCTCCCCTTGGTTCTGCCTAGGAATGACACACCCCCCCCTTCAAATCAGGAAACTAAGTTGAAGGAAAAGGCAAATCCCAAAATATTGCTGCAAATACTGTAATATACTTCTGTTTCCAGCCAGGGTCACTAACACCCAAAGCAGAGCACCCATCAGCAAGCACCACTCTGGCCCCAGGGATCACCCACATCAGCAGCCGCTCCCGGCGGTACTCCAAACTTCAGCAAGGAAACTGCAAACCATTCAGGTTAACTGAAAAGCTAAAACCAACCAAACCCATCAGCTATATGTAATTTGGTCCTCATCCCCTTCCCAAGCATAAGAATTCAATGCCAGTGATGAAGCATTTCCTGAAAAAATAAAAAATTTAATTTTACCCGGCTCTGTTTAGCTAGTGGAGCCACAGTTTATTTTTTTTCAGGATGCTTTCACACCTGACTAAGCATTTTCTCCTGAAAACTACTTCCCCTTGCTCCATTATGGCTGATACAGTGGCCTGAGCCCTTTCACAGTTTAATGTAGCCGATTTCTGCCTAAGGTCCTGCCCTAAGCTAACTGCCCATTGTAGCGGGAGACAAGGCCTCCATTGATAATCGCAACTCGCCCTGCTAAAAAAGGCTCATTTTCTTCTTTCACACAAATGATGACAGGAGCACTGACAACCATGTGCTGGGACAATAACCCCCCTAGTCAGAGCTTGACAAAAAAAAAAACACAACCCCCCACTGCCCTCCCCTTAATAAAAAAGAAAAAGGCAGGGGACACGACACTTTTGCATCCCTCTGCTTCTTCCCCCTCCCTCCCTGACCACTTCCCAGGCCAGTGAGCGCCTACTTGCTCCTGCAAGAACTGCCGGCTTTCCAAAAAAAAACCCCAAACCTGTGCTCTATTAGCAACCTCTCAGACAAAACAACAAAATCAGCTTCCTGGCTTTAAGTGTCCAGCAATTCATTCAAGAAAAGAATCATTTTCTCCCCCCCACCTTTAACCATGACAAAGTGCCCCCTGCACACTGGAGCACTAAGCCACCGCACTTGACATCTTCGGCATCCTTCCCGTAAGGGAGCGAAGGTACTGAGGGGAGGGGGTGGGGAAGCGAGGGTTTAAGATGTTCAGGAAATTTCCACTTAATTTTGCCAAAAGGCAATTATGTGAAATGATCTGGTGACAATTAGCATACGCCAAAATCTCTAGCGTAAAAGGGAAAGAACTGGGGTTTAGCTATCTAATTACTGCCTGTTAGTTCTTATGCGGGAGAATTAAAAACACTAATAGTAAAACATTAGTATTAAGTGTGCTCACACTTTGCTTTCAAAGCTGTTGTGGACTGTAATCTTCCTGCTGTGGTATTTGGGGTGTTTTTTGCGTTCTTTTTAAAGTGAAAAAAAGAAACTTGGGATTTTAAATACAAGTTAAGTGCTACATCCTTGGACTATGTGGTGTTACTCTAACGTCAGGTCAGACCCAGACAAGCACCTGCTTAAACACAGCTGTATATTTTGAGATCCTTCAGCATCACTTGGAATTACATTGATGCCAGTTAGATTTTACCTCCCTCATTCTCTTAATGCTTTATTGATAAAGAGAAAGCACTCTGCTGCATCTGCTCTGCCTGATCTTGGCACACAAATTTGGACACCAGAGTTGCCCCAGCCTATAGCCCAGAAACTGTGGCCTGCACGTATCCAGCCAAGCCTTACACCGTATCTCAAAATTAGAGATGATTTGACCAACAGGTGGATTTCCCCGTACGAGGAGGACAGGGTAGTGCTTGGACTCTTCAAGTTTCAGGCACCGAGGTGCCCAGATCTATTTCTTCCATTACAAAAGGAGAGGCACAGTTTCTTTCCCGAACTGACAAATACTCGGTGCTTTCTTCCCATAGTTCAGTTAATTAGTAGACAGATATTATCTCTTTAGAGCAGGCAAGCCTTCCTTCATGGCTAACAAGGCAAAAAGCAGAAAGACTTGGCATACATTAGACTAAAACTGAAAACCACTGTTCTCTTAAGCAGCTCCAGTACAAGGTGTGCTGGATACACCACCACTAAGCAAAGAGACTGGTGAAACCTAAGCAGGTCTTCAGGAAACATGAAGGGGGTGGAGAGGGGAGAGATACAGAGCAATAATGCAAGCACAAAAATTCAGAAAAGATGGGAAGAAGGGAGAAGTGAATATAAGCAAAAGGGTGCTTATAATTGCCCTGATAGACCTTATTTGTTATGTGCTTTGTATGAATACCTAGTAATGCAATTTTACTTACTGCCTAGCATTCTCTAACATGCCACATTATAAACAGCTTTAATTCTTGCATATACATCGCTTATTTCAGCACTAGACAGACATATACGGCAGGAGAAATAGCTCCACTGATTTTGTTAGGGTATCTGTGACTTCTGTCTACAGCAAGAAGTTGAACGTGAAGCTGCTAAAAAACTGCAAGAAATGAAAAAAAATTAGCATGCATGCCTATACCCACTTGCATTTGGCACTTTCAGAAATAACAGCACTATTAAAAAACTAACACGCACACACATGCCTTAATATACAATGCCAACTTTTCAGTACAGCTTTTTAAAATGCAGTATTCACAAATTATAGCGGACTGTGCTCAATACTGATACACGATCTATCTAGAAAATGTATATTAAATAGCTTAACAAATAACAAAGCTCTAAAAAATGTTTTCATTTTTTAATGTGCTAAAAACAATACACACCGACACAAAACAATTGAGCGATGAAATGAAGTAAGTCCAGATCAATTATTTCTTGAATAAATTCAACAAAGTTTCCCTAAAAATGTGATGTTAAATGCACATCAAAACTGAAACACCTTGCAAATATTTTGGAAGAAAAGAAACAGGCACATTTATACAGCGCTGTCAGGCCTTTCGCCCCAAGTCCCAATAAAAAGAATTCCTCTAAAGGTAAAACGCTTACGAGATTTCATCACCAGCCATGTAAAACCTGTGTATGCAACAACATGCAGTGAAAAAAGAAACATCTAAATAACTGTCCTTTTAGATTAGTTCCATTTTAGATGAATTCTACAGAATTTTACCCCTTGTTTTGTACAAGAAAAGGCAAATCATCAAGCTACTCAGGCAAAGGTATCGCAGAGTACTGAAGTGATAGAAATCCTCCTCCTGGATCAAGTGACTCTCTAAGCAAGCTTGGCAGTTATTAAAGGAAACAGCAGAAAACCCAGGATTCCCACAAAACCTCCGGTGAAAATGCAATGCTTTCTAAAATTCTCAAATACATTTCTATTTTCTGTGTATAACTATGGGCAACGTACAGAATTGGTTGAGGGGTAGGTTTACTTTCTGTAATATACATTAATAGGAGAAAAAAAGTCTCATGGACTTCTGGTAACAAACACGGAACCACTGTGTCAAAACACACGTTACCTCGTATTTATCAACATTCAGTATTATTTTTCATATTCCTTTATCACTGGGTGACATCACTTTTATATAGGGCCCCTAAAATTTTCATCTTTCACATTACAGCTTAGCTTTCTGAAGAATTCAGAAAATTTAACTGAGTGTCAACCAAACATAGGATCAAAAACACCCTATTAAAAACTACTACATACTATTTTTAATAATTTCAAAAAAGAGAAAGAGAAAAATCTTGGTTTGTGTATGACAAGAGTTAAACCATTCCGCCTCCAAAACCTCTTAACTGTAACGTAAGTGCCCTGCTACAAAACAACTTTTTCTCCTTAAAAAAAAACCCCAAACATTTTTACCTTCATGGTTTCAGAGTTAAGGAAATATCGTACTGAACTGAAGAAAGCTTTGAAGTGGCCCCCTCCACCCCAAAGGAGAAAAAGAAAAGAAAAGCTAGTGATGTCATGGTCACTGTGTGAATGTATGACTGCGGATGTAACGCACAGCTAATACACGCGCACACACTTCTCCCTCGCTGGTAACCATTGTTCAGCATCCAGGAATCAGCCCCTGAAACCTGCTGTACACCAGGCTCTGAAACGCCCCCCCACACCCCCCTCCACACCCCAATCCCACCCTGGATGCACGAGAAAAAATTTCTCCCCCCCCCCCCCCTTTCCGTAAACCAAACCCCAAAATCAGGCGGAGGGAAGGGCAAAGAGGAGGAGTGCGAAAACTCTGCCCCGCTGCACCATTGTGTCTCGACAAAACGGCGCTCTGCCGCTCGCTCCTCGCCACTGCTGGAAAATTAAAGTGTCATCGAAAAGTCGCGCTTCCCCCTACTAAAAAAGACGATTACCATAAAATAAATAAATAAAATCAACGTCGCTAACAAAGGTCACAGCTGGAGATGCTTGCTTGATTTCTCTCCCCCCCACCCCCCTTTTTTTTTGATTCCACACAGGAGGAAAGAAAAGGAGAGGGAGAGAGGGGGAGAGGGAGAGAAGTCACATCAGAAGTTCAATGGTCAAGACGGAAAGCGCGCACACAGAAAGTGCTACTCACCCAGCAATTCAAATTGAGATGCCAGCAGCCGAACTGCTGGAAGAGAGAGAACCCAGAGGCAAGCGCTCCTCCTTTACCACTCAAATCTTCCATTCCCACTAAAATTGCATCCCTCGGGTACATAACAGCTTTGTCTTTCCTTCTCTTAACCTCAAAAACTTTTTTCTTCACTGTCGAGATGCCAATTGTGCTGGCTTTGTATTATTTTCCTTGCAGCTTTTCTCTCCCTCTTTTTTTTTCCCCGCTCCCCCCCTTCACTTAAAAGTACTGGAAAAGCTGTCTTAAAAGATCAAGATGTCTCCAGTTTTTTGGCCTGGTGCTTTCTGAATGCTCAAAATCCACTGTCATGTTGGCTGCGAGAAGTGTCTTATTTCTAAATTGTCGGCTGCGGTTATCAAAATTTAGAGAAGCCTCCTCTCTTTTCCAATATAGCACTTTACCATCATCCTTCCAGGGAGTAGGGAAAAGACTTTCCCCCCCCCACGCAGGTATGTCTGCTCAGAAGAGCTAAAAAGCAGTTACCTTGGAAATCAATGACAATGCTACTACAACCCAGGTTGCACAGGTATTACTAAGTGCAGCGAGGAAACGTCGGCCGGCCGTGAGGGAGCATGATCAGTTAAGTGTAGCAAGCAGTCACTTTATCTGCAAGATTGTCAAATCCCTCAAAACAAATTTCTTAGGGGGAGAGCTGTAAGGAAAGTATATTTTCTTGTCATTGTAACACTGAGGTGACATTTGGTAGACCTTTACCATTAGCTCTGGTCTCTCCCTCCCCCCCCCTTTCCTTTAGCATTTAATATTTCTGTAAACCACTGACCCCACTGTAAAAGTGATGCAAGAGGGGCTTTGAGATCGCTAACGTTACAGTGCCCTGGCCATTGTATCTTCCCAAGCTGCTCCTGAGTGAGAATAAACAGGGGTACCCCCAGAGAGCATCGCTGAACTGAGCATGGGTGAAGCCTTCTCCCCTGCGCCTCGCTCTTGCCTACGAGAGTGGTGAGACGCCCGCTTCCTCAATCTGAGCCGGGTACTAAGGGCAAACCTCAGCATCTGAGTTTGCCAAGAGTTAGTTTCTCATCTCTTATTTATCCCTTTCCCTAAAGTTGCAAAGTAGTTACTCTGCAACAGGGGCAAAAGCCACAAAGGGTGGTTTGACGGGGAATAATTAGGAAACCATGGCCGCGTTCTTCCCCTCCTCACTTTCTACGCGAGTTTTTAACGCTGATGGATGCTGCACGCAGGGAGAGCGATCACCATGTGGGACGGATGCTGCTGCAGACGAGGCACTGAAGGAGACTGGTTCCAAACCCTCGTCTTCCCTGCGCACATCTGGGTGACTCACGTGAGTGAATTCACCCCCCTTTGCCCCCAAAGAACAAAACAACAGAACTAAATAGATACAGGAAAAAATTAAAACTCTATTTCAAACACGGAGACCTTGAATGGTTCCAGGTTTGCTTTCTATGTGGCAGTTCAAACTGCAAAGGCTGCGAGCTAAACAAAAAAAACAAACCAAAACAAAACGCAAAGCCGGCACCTAGGACCCGAAAAAAAAAAATTTAGGGGCAGATGAAGCAAGCAGGGGGGAAATCTGTGCGTTTTCCGTCCGCCCGAGCACCGTTCCCCCTCTCCCCGCACTGCTCTGGCCTTCGCGTGCACAGTGTCAGCCAGCAATCTTTAAGGCCCTTAATACCAAAACAAAACCCCGCGATTTCCCTTTACACGGCAATAACAAAAGCAACGAGGCTCCAGTTTGACAAGTAAAAAGCCCCAACAACACGGCAACTAATTGCCTTCCCTCCCTCTATTCACAGCAGCCACCACACTCCAGCGGCCGCCTTTGTCACACGTGCGATTTCCCGCGGCAGCCGCCAGCGCCGGGGCCGCTGACGGACAGTTCCCCACCATTTACCAACAATAACTTAGAAAAGTGCAGCAAATGGGACGGGCAACTTGAAATTAAGGCTCGTCGGCTCTCCCCTAAAGATGCGCGGCACATGGAAAGGAGCCCGGAGCTCCCCGGGACCTCTCTATTCCCACCCCCACCCCCCCGCAAAAAGCTTCTGCGGGATGGAAGTTTTCCCCCCCGCCGCAGCCGCTTCCCCGGAGCCGTCGGGGAAAAGCAGCCCGGAGCGGGGAGGCCGAGGGCGGCGGGAGGCGGGCGGGCGGCCGGGGGGGAGGCAGCGGCAGCCCTGCCCCGCGCCCTCCCCGCCCCGAGCTCTCCTTACCATGAGATTGCAATCGCAGAGGGGAGGGAGAGACCAAGCGGGGCTGCAGTTCACTGCGCGCATTCCTACAGCCACGACCACAGATGCTAAAACAAAGTTGGGTATTTAGGGGAAGACTGGGGAAAACGCGTGT